>NC_142869.1:62308392-62618571 GCF_051225735.1 Oryctolagus cuniculus | reverse complement strand
CAGCCCACCTTGCTTGGATTTTAACTTCTGTTCCTACCTGAGTAAAGTCCTGGCCTGGTCCTCAGCTCTCTGTGCAGTATCTTTAGAAGGAAGCCTGCTGTATGTTAGTGCAAAAGTCCAGTGCAGAGTGGCTTTCACTTTTAGCTTTTAATTCCAATTACTCACTCTCATTCTTCTTCTAGGCATCAGTCTAGTTCGTCAATAGCCCATCAATCCCCCTGTCCTCACATTTCCCTCCATTATTCTCCACTGCCTGACATACTGTGCCTGTCATTGTGTTTGCTTTCACTAGCATACCATCCACATCACTACATGTCAAAATTTTTAACAGCATGCTAAGGGTTACCTGTGGGTTTTTTGGAATATTTATTTATCTGAGAGGCAGAGTTAAAGAGACAGAGAAACAGAGAGAGGTCTTCCATCTGCTGTTTCACTTCCCAGATGGCCGTAATGGCCAGCACTGGGCTGTCAAGAGCCAGGAGCTTCTACTGGATCTCCCATATGGGTGCAAGGGCCCAAGCACTTGGGCCATCTTCCACTGCTTTACCAGGCAGGGAGCTGTCTCAGAAATGGAGTGGCCAGGACTCGAACCAGTGCACATATGGGATGCCAGCGCCACAGGTGGAGGCTCAACCTTCTATGTCACAGCACCAAGCCCCATGGATTACCTGTGTTCTAACTACCCCCAGTGAGGAGTTTCATCCTGTAAACCAGATGGTAGGAGAAACAGCTCCAAAACCCCAAGGCAGCATCTGCTTTCTTGCCCCATTTCTGGTACTGAGTATCGCAGGTTGAGTTCCCTGGGAAACAGACTGAGATGCAGAGTAGCAAGTGAGACACTGGGGACAGCCATCAGGGCAAGGCAAGGACACGACTGGGCAGGGGGTGGTGCTGTCCTTCAATCCCAAAGGCAGCCTTTGTTAATGCCTAGGGGAACTCTTGAAGACAGGATGGCCTTTCACACTGTCCTTATATGGAGGGTTGGGACTTGTCTTTTAACCCAAACTGCCTTTGCGTGCCCTCAGGAGAGGTGGCTATCTTCAATCATGGAAATTCTGGAAAGACCTGACAGCTGAGGGCTCTCTGCCAGCAGCACTCCCAGAAAAGAGGTAGCTGAGTCCTCTAGGACTGAAGGGGAGTCAGAGGGGCAACAGTCTGGGTCAACACTGTCACCCCACAGGATGTTATGGTATTCGCACCATCAGTTCTCCAAAATTTATCTTGTCTCATCATTATATTGGGCTATTTCTATCTTCATCTAATTCATTTGTCACTTAGCGGATGCAACTCACCTATTAGAGCTGATGCCACAAGGCAGAGCTGGCTGCTTGCCCTTTTAGGAAAGTAATGGGTTTGACAGCAATGATCAAATTGGTTAAGGGCCTTGACAGAAGCTTGAACAGTGTGACCTGATGGTCCTAGAAAATCTACACAGAGCTGATGTTTGAACAATGTTTTGAAGTGCATTTTCTCCAAAGCCAGAAGTAGGGAAAGCAGAGGCAACATGAAAAGCTTGGGTTTGGGCCCATATCCTTAGATCTCATTGTTTTAGCAATACATCTGACTATTTATATCCAAATTAATTAGCCTTTCCCATATTAGGCCTCATCCTCCCCTTCTATGGCTTTAAATCCTCTCCCCATTCATCCTCTTCAAAGAAGACACACCACCATGCAGAAGTCTCATGTCATCTGGAGAGTGAGTTCATGGTGCCCTTCCCGAGCCATCACAAAAACCAAACGTTAGTCTTTTAGTGAATGACCCACAAGACCGCTTATGCTTAAACTTTGTTTCCAGTCTATTCTTTAACCTCACCAAAACAAACAAAAAAAGGCCCTAAACTTCTTTACAATATTTAAGAAAAAAAAAAAATTCCACAATGATGTAAAGTGCTCTTTAGAATTTTAAATCCACTTTTTATGTACAGGTATATTATGTAGTTTTATGATTCTCAAAGGGTTTTTCCTAGATGGAAAAATACCTGTTACATACTTCCTTCTGGATTAATAACTCAAGATGATCAAAACCTACCTTCATCACTCAGCTTGCTTCCTGTTTGTGGCTTTCCCTGAGCTCTGAACACAAAGAGGCTTCCATCTGATTTACAAAGCTGGCACTGACAGATGGGAAGACATAAGGTGCTACAGGATGGTCTGTGGAAACCTAGGCAGTGAGATTAAAATTGGTGTGTGGGACTTGCTAATCTTTTAAGCACTCATTGCTTTGCCTGGAACATTCTTGTAACTCAACTGAGTGAACTGGAAATGTTTCTTTCTAATTCTACAAATGCTTTTTCAACTGTGAACGCATCTGCTAATGGTTAAGGCAAAGAAATCTAACAATGCATATGCTTAGAGAAAATAAGGACATGATTTATCAAGTATATATTTGTAACTTTGACTTTCAGAAGTAAACTAGAAATTTGTAAGTAACAGAATATTCACATTCAAATGTTACAAGAATAGCTAGAATGAATAAGGGCTACTAAGTCCCACTCACAAAACGAACGAACCCCCATTGTAACAACAGCTCTTTATTACATAGGTCCAAATACACAGCAGACTAATCAGTTCCCTGATTTTCAACAATCACATCCAATAAAGACTGTTGTGCAGTCCCTTGACACTCTTATTCTAAAGGGATTCCTTACAATCCCGTTTCTGAAGCCCTAGGCAAAGAAGAGCTGAAGCACCAGTAAGAAAGCCGGTCGCTAGCACTGTTTTATTTCATCATCATCAACATCATTCTCATCATCATCATCGTCAAACATGCAGTTTCTTCCTCCTATGTGCATGGCACTGTAAAATGGGTGCTACACTCTGCCTTATGGTACAAAGTTTATAAATACAATATACCAATACAAAGTTGAAGCCATTAAAAAGACCTGAATGATGACTACCAGGAGATAATTAAATCTGGAGTGTTGATGGGACCTATGAAGAGATTTAGAAACAGCACAAAAACTCAAACATTACAATAAATGTTTCACTCGGGGAGGGCTGAGGGAGGAACTTTCTGTGTAGTGCTGAAGGATTTCCCGAGTTGCCCCAGGTTTACTTTCTTTCTGCTATTATCTTTAGATACTGCAAAGCGTTGTGAGCTGCATCACTTTGTGCATTGCCACAGGAGATGCCCGAGCCATGGCAGACTGTGATGGGACTGGTAGACAGTTCAGCCAGACATTGGTAGTGTCCATTGGCACTCAGTTCTTCTGTAATGATACATTCAAACACGATGATTAACACCAAGTATGTATAAACAGACCTCTTGTGAAAACAACACAGTATTATTCTTTAAGCATCCATGTACACTACCTGCTCATCATCTTTATCACGCACATACAAGCAAAACACCTGCTCAGCTGAAGCAGGATTCTCAAGCACACTGTGCTCAGAATCACCTGGAGGAGCTTTAAAGAAACACAAGCATTCCATTTTCACTGTAGACGACTTGGAAATACAGGGTTGGAGTGGCAGGTGGCTGATTCCTACATTGAAAAAAGCTATCAGGCAGTTCTAATGTAGTCAGCCAATGTTTGCAAAATACTGAACCACAGCCACTTTCTTAAAAGGGAAAGAACCTTTCTCTAGAGAACAGTGAAAGTATTTTCCACTAGGAAGTCATTTTCAGTATGCACCTGGTTCAGGGCAAGACCTCCCTTGTGCCTTCACATCTGCGCACGGTCTACTTTTCAGTGTACATTGTAAATAAATTATGCTGGTTTAAAAACAACATGAACCGAGCCGGCGCTGTGGCTCACTAGGCTAATCCTCCGCCTTGCGGTGCCGGCACACCAGGTTCTAGTCCCAATCGGGGCACCAGATTCTGTCCCGGTTGCCCCTCTTCCAGGCCAGCTCTCTGCTGTGGCCCGGGAGTGCAGTGGAGGATGGCCCAAGTGCTTGGGCCCTGCACCCCATGGGAGACCAGGAGAAGCACCTGGCTCTTGGCTTCAGATCAGCGCAGTGCGCTGGCCACGGCGGCCATTGGAGGGTGAACCAACGGCAAAGGAAGACCTTTCTCTCTGTCTCTGTCTCTCACTGTCCACTCTGCCTGTCAAAAAACAAAACAAAACAAACAAACAAACAAAAAACACACAAAAAACAACACAACATGAACCCACGAAACAAATGATCTTATTATCATCATCTGATGAGTGATGAGTCACTCTAACTGAAGAAGGCTGAAATGGGTAAAGGCGAAGAGGAAGGAACAGGTGGGATAGGATTTAATGTTATATTGAGTAAATATTATTTTAGCTAGTTGATGTAGTACAATTATCCATATACAATGGGATTGTTTGATGAGTGAAGAGTCCTCCTAGTTTAGCATCTACATAAAAGTAACCACCTGAAAATGAACAATTCAGGGATATGTGTTCAGTCTGTTGACTGGGACACCAGTAGAGATGCCCACCTCTGGCTCCTGACTCCAGCTTCCTGCTAATGTGCACCGTGGGAAGCAACAGGTGATGGCGCAAGTAGTTGGGTGCCTGCCACCCACAAGGGGAATGCAGACCATTTCTGACTCTGAGCTTTAGCCTCAAACGAGCCCCAGGTCCCCTAATAAGCAATCAACCAATTCAAGGACATTTTGTATAATCACAGCATTAGTCAATCACCACTTCTATCCATTCCCAAAATATTTTCATCTCCCCAAGAAAAAACCTTGACATCACTAAGCAGTTACTTCCTATTTCCCATTCCTCCAGTCCCTGGCAACTACCCATCTGTTTTCTGTCTCTAAGGATTAATCCATTACATAATCTTTTGTGTCTGGCTTTCGTCACTTGGCATAATTTGTTTTTCGGGGTGGGGGGGGTGGAGGGTCAACATGCTGTAGCACATATCAGAACTTCATTCCTTTTTAGGGCTGAATACTACTCCATCATAAGTATACTCCACAGTTTGTTACTCATTTGTTGATGGACATTTGGGCTGTTTCCCTTTGGCTCTTGAATAGTCCTGCTATGAATGTGTGTCTACAGGTATTTGTTTGAATACCAGTTTTCTGTGCTTGGGGTATTTGCCTAGGAGTAGAGTTGTGAGGTCATATGGCAATTCATTTGAGGAGCCAAAAAATGTTTTCCATGGTAGCTGAACCATTTTACATTCTTACCAGTAACATATGAGGTTCCACTTTCTTTACATCTGTTGCCAACACTCGCTACTTTCCATTTCCTTGATTCTAGCCATCCTAGAGGGTGTGAAGTGGTGGTCCCTCCTTGTTGTTTTGATTTGTATTTCCCTATTGACTAATGATGTTGAACATCTTTTCACATGCTTATGGGTCATCTGTATGCATATTTTCATTAGAGAATATCTAGGTTCTTTTTAAACAATTAAAATCATTTTATTTTATAGAGATAGACACAGAGAGACAGACAGGCAAACAGACAGACAGAGATGGAGACAGGGATTTCCCATCTGCTGGTTCACACAGGCAATGCCTGTAATAGCTGAGGCTATGCCAGGCCAAAGCCAGGAGTTAAGAACCCAATCCGGGTCTCCCATGTGGAGGGGCAGGAACCCAACTATTTGAGCCATCACCTGTAGAACCCCATGGTGCACATTAGGAGGAAGCTGTAACTGGGAGCACAGCCAGGACTTGAACCCAGGCACTCCATTACAGGATGTAGGTGTTACCAGTGGTGTCTCCACCACTGTGCCAAATGCTTATCTCCTAGGTAAAAGAACTTCTGGTATAAAGAACAGCTAACTGCATAGAAGCTAACCAAATAAACAGACTGGTTTGGGACTGTTGTTCTATATTTACAAGAACTATTTGGTTCTTAAAATTGGTAGAAAATGTTTCAAAGGTATCATTAAAATATAATCTAAAAATTCATCTCAAGTTACCTTCTTTTCCTAAATTCTCTATCTTCCATAGCCCTATTAAGGATCTGAATCCCAAACTCTGAACAAACTGTAGACACTAACAAATGTTTATTGAAGGAATGGTTTCTCATCAGCCACCTGTTCTGACCACTAATCTGCACTACCCAGGTTCTGCTTCATTCTCTGCTGATTAAGATATTACACTTGATTCATCATTCAATGCCAAAGCAGCAGAGAATACCAGAAGTTCTTTTAGATCCTAAAGACCCTATTCTCCCAATACTAGTAGCCCTGAGAAGCTAGGTCACCACATCTCACTGAGGTTGGAATAGGAAATCAAATTCTTCATACATCATACTGATGTTAAATAAAGATACCAAGTACACACATACACACGCACACACAACTAATTAGCTTTATAAACTGAATGAAAAGAAAATCCGCAATGATGTGCTTTCTTATCTGTCTGTATTTATCTAAATAATTAAGGGCTAAAGTGAGAGGGACAAAGCTCCAAACTGACTGACCTCTACCTGCCTCCCAGAACTGGGTATGCAGTCATCCTATACACTTGGAACTTGTGCTAGAAATGTGAGTGCCTTTTCTTTTGCTAAGCTGCCCATTAGGGCTGGTTTAATATCAGGTTATCTGCTGGGCCTCCTCCCCAGTCCTGGTTCCTGCTGACTAGCTTTGTTACCTTGGGCAGTCTTTATATGCCTTGTTTTCTTCAATTATAGATAAGGATAACAACAACTTACTTCAGAGTGTGCAGATACATGTAGTTTCCTGAGAACAGTGCCTGCACACAGTCAAACCCTGTGGATCTGTAGTTGTTTTTACCACAACTGCATAGATGTTAACTATTATTACTGTCCAAAACACTGAGACATATCAAGTACATATACCATTATGGACAGACTTCATTGTTTCTCCAAAACAGATTTATCTTTTAACCCCATTTTTCCACAAACTTGAAGTATACTCATATAGATAGTTAGACAAACATAAAATTGTTTCTCAATTGTATGTTCAAAGGGAACATATCTTGGGAAAAGTCAAAGAAAACCTCCATACCTATGTCCAAATATGTGATATTAAAACCTTGTTCTTTGGCAATGTCACTGAGCAGCTGGATATAATCTGTATTTGGGAGACTCAGGAGACTTCTCTTCAGTAAGTTGATCTTTTCACCAGGGGAATTCCTCAAGGAGTGCCAAGTACATCCTAAAGAATGTCCTACTACATTGGTCTGAAAAACAAAGATGAATATTTAGCCTCTTTACCAAGATGGGGTTCCAACACCAGCACCGGTATAATGAAAAGTACTTCATAAACACTCACATTTAATGCTTACAGATACCATTTGGTTAACTTTGCAATTTAAACTAGACAACAAGTGCAGACATTTAACGGATACAGTATTTAAAAAGAGGCAGAAACAACAATACACTGTAAGGGCTTAGAAATATTTTTACGTAGTACAAAGTTTCTCAAATTTTTCTGACCATCACATTAACAGGCCTAAGATATTCGGAGACCACCATAAGTAAATATATAAATAATTCAATCTGCTTAATGGAACAACTTATAAATCAACATATAAGAAACAAGTTTCTTATCTTTATGGCTTTTTAAGTATCAATCACTGTAATTGATTGCTAAAAAGCAAAAAAAAAGAAAATGAAAGAAAACTAAAGAAATGTGCAAGCTGGGTTTGAGAAGACTAAGTCCTTTCAATGAATGGTAGGATGTCAGAAAGTTCTTACCAGACTTAGATCCCCACACCCCACTGGGTTCTTGCCTACATCCTTCCCCTTTCATCTCTGTTCTTGGAATTCTTCTATTTCTTTGTTGGTCTATGGTTCTCAAAGCACTTTCCTATGACATTAATAAAAACTTCTGAGGTCAACTACCCTTGTATTATTTTAATGAACATGACAGAGGTGAATGGATTTTCAAAAGATCATAGGGCTGTCTATGTACACAATTTGTGTTAAATTTTGTTAAATTCACTAAATTAAAATTTAATTTGTTGATCAGAAATTTGTGAAAAAATATTTAATCATTATTCACTCAGATGGCACAAAACTACTCTCTCTCTCTCTCTCTCTCTCCCTTAGCACACCTTTCCAGAAGACATCTGTTGTGCTCTCAGAGGTAGTGCTGTTAAGCTTTTCTTCAGTATAAATGTTTTATGAATATGCAAACACAAACACACATGCCATCCTCTTAAACAAAATGATAGCTTACACTTCTACATCTGGTTCACTTCTCTCATATTGCTGCTCATTTTGCAGCACCATATCTGTCTTACTAGCCTCTAACTATGGGTTTGGTTGTTTCTGGCTTCTTGCTTTTACTAACAATAGTAAAATAATAATACTTTATTATTTTATTATTATATATAATATATAAATTTATTGTTATTTATGTTTTATATTAATAGTAAAATAATAAATACTTGTGGATCTGTAGATATTTCTCTGTAGAATATTTCAAGAAGTGGAACTACTCAGTTAAAAATAATGTATAATTTTGATAAATACTTACAAACTGGTTTCTGAACCAATTTATATTCCCACCAACTGTCTTGGAGGGTGCTAATTTTTTTCACATCTTCCCCAATAGCAGGTACCATCAAATTTTGTAATTTTTGCCAATCTATAAAGAAAAAAATCTTATTTTTTCCTTTTCTTTTTTTCTTCAATCATTTGTGTTTCTTCTTCTTCTTCTTTTTTTTTTTTTTAAGAGTTATTTATTTGAAAGGGAAAGTTACAGAAAGAAAGGGAGAGACAAGAGAGATCTGTCTGCTGGGTCACCCAATGGCTGTATCTGCTAGTCTAGGCCAGGCTGAAAGCCAAGAGCCAGGGAACTCATTCTAGATCTCCCATGTGAATGGCAAGGGCCCAAGGACAATCCTCCACTCCTTTCCCAGGCACATGAGCAGGAAGCTGGGTACGAAGCAGGGCAGCCCAGGGTAGAACTGGCACTTATTTGGGATGGCAGCATCGCAGGTGGTGGCTTAACCCACTGTGCCACAACATTGGCCCAAAGGATGTCCTTTTTATTGATGTGGAAGAGTTTTCTATACATGGCACTGAAAACATCCCTTTTATAGTCATGTATTGAAAATGATTTCTTCTTTGTTTTTACCCTCAATTTTATTTACAGATATTTTGCCTGTGTAGGTTGTATGTAGTCAAATTTAGGAGTATTTTAATCAAGCTTCTAGGTTTTAAGTTATGCTTAAAAAGGCCTTCCACATGCTTTTTTTTTTTCCTCAAAGGAAAGCTATTCCAAGTTTTCTAATCCTTATACAATTTTAATTTTTATGTTCAAATTTTGATCCATCTGAAATTTATTTTGGTATAAGGAATAAGGCAGCAACTTAAGTAAGTCATACACATACAACCATATATATACATCTCCCTGTCCTCTTGCAATGTGGCTAAGTTGTTTCTACATTGTTTTTAAATAATCAGTGCTCTTCCTCACTGATCTGAAATCTCAGTTGCCTTATACTATGTTCCTATATGGGTCAGCATCTATGCTTGGGTTCTTTTATTCTCTCCTCTGCCTATTCCTGTTTTAATGAGTGCTATGCTTTAATGAGTAGTCTTATAGTATGTTTGATTCTCTGATAGGGCAGAACCCCATTCCTCCATACTTTTCGTTTTTTAGTTTTTGTGCCTATTCTTGAGGGCTTATTACAGCCGTATCAAGGTACAAAATAAACTTTGGTAGATTTTGAGATTTACCTTTTTTTTTTTTTTTTTATAAGACAGGGCTCAGAAAGTTCATGAAAACACACATTAGCTTTTCTTTCCACAAATTTCTTGAATACTCCTAATATTTATAATAGAAGTCTCTCTATGGACAATTAAACAGCCAGCTTTACACTTACTCAGTAAATCCCTCAGTAATTTTAAAGTTCTTCTCACATGGGTCTTGCACATTTAAGTTTATTCTGAGAGATACTACCCCCTATTCTACTACTGAAAATGGGATCCTGATTCCAGCTCTTGTTCTTTATAAACACCTTTTCAGGACAGATTTTCTACTTTTCTGTAAAATGATCAATGTTGTCAAGCTTTGTTAAGTTTTGTTTGTTAAGCTAGGACACAGATACAGCCAAATATTACGCAGTGCAACAGGATAAAAGCAACAGCTCCTTGCCCTGCCTGCTCCTCACCTTCAGTTCCCTTTCAAGAAGCAGTTTTTAGCATTCTATTTTTAATCATTCTGGTTGTCACCTTCATAACTTCAAGCAACATATGAAAGCTATTGATTTTATATTTTAGTCTCATGAACAGATACCTGGTTGAATTTTTTTTTTTTTTCTGGTAGTTCTTCTGTAGAGCTTTATACACGGATACAATCATATCATCTGCAGTTAATAATCATTTTTATATCCTCTTCATTTCAAACTTCTTATTTTCTCTGGCCTAATTTCATTGGTTGGTTCTTCATGAACAAGGTTAAATAAAATTGGCATTTGTGGGCATCCTTGTTTTATTTCTGATAGTAACAGAAATAATATGAAAAATTGTGATTATGATTGTTTTGAAATTTTTATTAGTAATAGTTGTTGAGTTTACTACATTTTTTGGCATACACTGAAAAGACTGTATGTTTCTCCATTAATGTGGTTAATTAGTAACAAATATGCTACCCCTGAAATATCTTTGCATTTGTGAAATAAACCTTATTTGTCTAGGTACATATTTCATTTAATGTTCTACTGAGTATCTTATGAAGTTGTTTCACTGTAAGAGGGATTTATTCATAATTTTTTGATTGGAAATTGCTATCACCAGGTTTTGGGTTCATGTTATGTCAGTTTTGGAGAATAAACTCAGAAGTTTCTCTTGCTTTTTATGTATATCCTGAAGAGTTTAAACAGCTTGAGGAATTACCTCTTCCTTGAAGATTAGATTCAACGTAAACCTATCTGTGCTTTGTGATTTTGGTGTTATCTCTGATCCAGGTTTAAAAACAAGTAATTCAATATTTTATATTTTTATATCAAAAAAGCCAAACCAAAATTATGGTGCTCACTTGTATAGTTTTCATTTTTGTCATATACAGAAGGAAGCCTCATTTTACCTTAAGCTCAGTGAGGGTACCTTACCATTTCCCGCCTAATACATTTCTCACAGATAATGCATTTAAGACATATGAGAGTACTATAAAGAGTGAGTGGGAAAATGGAATTAAAAGGCAAGTTTATTTTGGTGCAAAACATGTTGCAGTCCATGAAGTTTTCTTATATTATGTATTTTCCATGAACTTGCTGAGGTACCCTCACAACTATCCAGATGATCAGTCTCAAGGTACCCGTGGTGTGTATGACCCAACCTCATAAGCTCTGGTATGCTCCCAGCTGCCTATTTATGGCCTCTACTTGTATATGCCACAGGCACTTCCAATGAAATGCCCTACATTTGGTTCAAATGATCTTCTGGGTTCCCATTACTATTGAATGGTGCCATCTGCTCAGTGGCCAAGCTAAAAATATTTTTCTTCCCTGTTCCTTACTCCTCACATCCAATCAATTCCCATGGCCTTCACGTCAGTTTTCTGAATAATGTTTAAATTGACCACTTCCATTTTCGGCTACAACCTTGGGGTAAGCCTTCACTGCTCTTTCCGTGTCAGCACTCTCGCAGGTCCTTCTGATCCTGACAGTCATTTCCACACTGTGCGGCACACAAGTGATCTCCTTTCTGACGTACAAATCAGATTCCAAATGTCCCGGATTAAAATTCTTTCATGACTTTGTACTGCCCTCAGGATTAAGTTCCATTTCCTGCCAGAAGCAGGCCCTCTTTCTCTTCCCGGCTTCACCGTGAGACTCCCTCCGTCCAGTGCCATGCGTTAGACACACCAGACTCTGAAGGGTCCTCGACTGCGCATGCTGTTGCTCTGCACACGCTTGCTTCTTTCCACAACTCTCCTCCCCACGCTTGTCCTACGGCTCTCGGCTTAGACATTTCTTCTTCCTGCAGACCTTCCTCAAACGCCCTGCCTTCAGTGGACACCTCTTACACTGCCACACCACCAGCGGGAAGGACCAGCCTAGCTTTCTCTCCTCCCTCTCAGTGGCCTATGAACTGCTTAGGGGCACAAGTTGCTAATTCACTGCATCCCAGTTTAGTATACATGATCAACTTACTTAGTGTTTGCTGAGTGGATAAATGAATGAACAAAAGGATGGGAATGGGCTGTGACTTCAAAGGCAAAAAAACGGCACTACTGTTCTATCATCTTCAGATTTCCTCTTATTCTGGATTTGCCTCTCCAAACCCTATACCTGTGACCCCTGAAACCTTGGCTCACACAGAGGAAGCAGCTAAAATTGGGGCAGAGTGTAACTGAACAAGGAAGAGATTTTTTTTTTAGTTGCAAGAAATCAAAAAAGGTTTCCTACAGCGAGAGATGCTTAATCACATTAACATAGCTGTCTGATTGTTACTCACTAAAGAAATGTGGTTCTCTGGAGAAATATTACTAAATTTGGCAAGAAATTTCTCGGCAGCATTTCTCTTGGCTTGTTTTTTTGATGCCCCCTTTCCTGAATAAAGAAAAAGAAATGGTAGATTTAGAAAAGAAATTATTGTCCATAGAGGGTGATCAAATGTTTCATCAGACAACAACCTCATGGCTTTTATATGCTATTTTTGTACTGACTTGACATCTTTATTGTACTTTATATTGTTAATAATTCTATATTTTTGAAAGCATTTCTTAAACATTTTTCTTTAACAGATACATATACTGTATTTTGGTTTTTCTTTAATAGTTATACTGTCCTAAGGCTACCTTTAAGGAACAGTAGTTGGTTTAATTCTGGCCAATTATTCAGATTTATAATATATACTTATAAAATATACTGGAATTACAACCCTATTTTTCAGAGTCTATTTCCTGCTATGATCTGTAACTGACGACTATGTGGGATTTCATTATTATGACAAAGAAGGGCATAGGAGATGCTGCAATTGAAAGACACCATAGATGTCTACTACCATGGTTTTGCTTTATATACTTAAAAAATGAGGCCCAGAAGGGTTAAGTAATTCGCTTAACCTTGCAAATCAAGGACTGCATGAGGAGCAGAAGCCTGAGGTTCCTACTTCTGACCCAGCAGTTTCAGCATTGGCTCACAGCAACATTCAAGGGCAAGCAGCTGTCACTTAATTGAAACCAGAATTTAGTTAAGGTGAAATTCCCTTTTAAGTCATTTTAAAAATGACATGAACATGCCAAAAAAGTTTTTACAGAGAAATTATCACCATTATTTTTTTAAGTGACTGCTTTTTTTCCTCACAGTTTATCCTCTACAACATGGAAGCTGCTACATTTAAAAGAGATCATTTCTACTTTGTTTTCATTACATTATAATTTTTTGACATCTATCCTCTTATTAATCTCATTTTCAAATGTAATCTTACTCTTGTCTTCCTATTTTCTAGAATTTATGTTATACTCCAGGAGATTTACTATATATTCTTCTCTGAAATGTATTTTTAAGTCATGACTAAGTTGATAAAGATTGAAGTTCAGAGTCAATTATTTGTCTTTACATTCACTTCCTGTGACTTTTTAAAAATACCAAATTAATAAGTATCAAGTGGTCATATGGTAAATATTCATAAGCAAGTTCAGCCTCAGAAAACCAGAGGCAGAAGGAGTATATCAATTTTTTCCCTATGAAGATATTTGAAAAGATAATACAACACAAGTGTCTATAGTCTCTCAACACCTGAAAATATTGCACGTTTTTAATTGTAAGAAATAAGTACCAGTTTCCATAAATGACTCTAGCCTGCAAATTGTGGTGTACTCCCTCTTATGGGCAGGTCCTCCCTCCTGGGAAAGGGTGTATTCGGGAAGTCTCCAACCATGATGAATGGCCAATTCCTATAAAATCGAGAGGAGAGCTTTAATTGTAATTTTAACTGTGCAATGACTCAATCACAGAACTTGTATTTCTTCTTGATTTTGATTCCCATTTCTATATTTGAAAATAATGACATGCTTCAACTGAAAAATTAAGAAAGACCCTATATTTTGCATAGATATACCTGTATTTTTATCTTTATATCACAACATCAAAAATGAACAGTACTATGCTTGAATGGCATTCCTCCATTCAGCCACAGTGAACTAAGAGTTCACCAGAAAGACAGGCTACTACCATGCTCTTTGAGCACACCAGAGAAGACACCTACAGCTCTCACCACCATCAGTTCCCAACACCTCTCCCCTCCTGGCCCCAGGCTTCCAACCTTTCTAACTACTGTCCTCATCAACAGCAGATGAGGAGCACAGAGAGTAAACAAACTTGGACCAAGTTATAGACAGAAAGTGAAGAAAAACTAATGAGAAACTCAAAGAGCAAGAGAAAAAAAGAGACCAAAGGATTGGCTGGATACTGAAAGGGAGGGAGTTGGGAGGAGTGTTTCAACAGACCACAAGGATACTTTGCAAGGATATTCTGTACGCTAAATATATATATTATATATATAATATATAAAAGCTGAATATACATAATTTTGGAGGTATAAAATGGGCAAATAAACAAACTATGTTCCTTGGGTTAGAATACCCCATTTGGACTCCGAAGTCTTCTGACTCAACAGAAATAGAAAGAGGTTTGTCATAAGAATGACAAGAAATACGTTTAATGTATGAAATTCTCTCTACCCTTGCTCACTGAGGTCCTACTGATATCAAATGAGAATTAAACAAACCACAGCAGGACATTGTATATGGAAGAAAATGCAAAACACAAATAAATAGGAAAATGAATTTCATGTTAGCTTTGTAATATCTAATTACCATAACCTGGAAAACAAAATATTTCACCATCTTATCTTTAAATATTAATTTCTTGCCTTAGACTCTGATACTATCAACTTATTAGCTTATTATCAACTGACTAGTAAGCAAAACGTTGATGGATAAACTGTATGACTTGCCTGTAATGAGCCAATAGGATTAAGCTGGTTCTTTGGTTGCTTGGAAGGGTCAGGCATTAAAGGATCAGGAACTGCAAAGCTAAACATGTTTCCAAATGTTATAAAATAAAGCAAGTTCTCACAAATTTCTAAACAAATGACAAGAATTTTCCACTTAACCGTCTATGTCTCTGCTCTTGCCATTCCTTCTACATGGAATGCCCTTAATCACAACAACTTCTATGGGAATCTGATTTGTCCCACTGTAAAGTGTATCTCAAGAGTCACTTCCTTCCAAAAAGCCTGTCCTTTTTTCCTAATGGATCACAATCTTTCCTTCCTTTGGGTCACTGTTAACATTTGGTTTGACCTTTCCTTAAGGAAACTGTTTTATCATAATTAAATGCTCACACAAATCCATGTAATTTTTCCACCCTTATCTAAGTCTCCTCTGTTCAGACTGCAAGCTCCTTGGTGATAGCGTCTATTTCTTTCTTACTTACATATGCTTTTTGGTATCCTGTATGTAATAGCTGCTCAATAAAATTACACATTAAAGTATACTATTGTTACAAATATACAACAAAGGAAGACTAAAATGAGCTGGGAAATTTAGCCTGGCAATGTAATATAGCTCATAACTTGTTTTTCATGCATGCAACTATGGGAGAGAGAGAGATTATTACATATCCTGCATGAAACAGATGGCCTGCATGATCTGGCTTCAGCATGTGGGGATTATCATTATGGAAAAAGAGAACAACCTCTTTAAAGTAGTTTGAAATCACTAGTTACTTGGGAGATTGGTTCCTAACACTGAATAAGCTGCATTCCAAGGTTACTAACACTTAGCCTATTGGAAAGTCACTTCTTCCATGACAAATGAGCTTTAGCCATTGCCACGTCCTCAAGTTTCTTTTCCAACTGCCAAGATTTCAAGCTACTGCCAGAACTTCAAGCTTTACATAGGCTGATGAGACAGGAGTATTCACTTACAATGCTGCATGCCGAGGCTAGCCAAATAATTGTGATGGAGAAGTGAGAAAGGCCACTTTACCCCTGATAACAGCTTAGTAATTCCCATTCTATCTGTCAAGAAGCACAAATATACAGTAAAGTTTATTAGCCTTTTTTTGCTGACAAAGTGAAGTGCCCACGTGTAGAAAGGACACTCCGTCCGCTCATTTCTACCAATGTGCTCAACACTTAGGGCGACCTTTGGGCTGCACAGAAATAGCACGGCCATCACCATCAGGAGGAGAACCCAACACCTGCCATGTCGTTTGGCATGTCTTGAAAGCTAGCATAAATCAATTGTAATGCATGACCCTAGACAATCAAGCATCATCTTGGGAGATCCAAGGCTTGAGTTGGGGAAGTGCTTATCTGGAAGATTGCCTTGTCACTGGTTAGTTCCAAACTACCCAAAAAGTTTAGAATGATTTACAAAAAGAATACTACATGAGAACCTAAATACATCCCTAGTTCAAAATCTACACTTGGGGAACAAGAAGCTCATCCAAAATGTGTCCAAGGGGCTCAGCTGTCAGCTAGGAGCATATTACACCAGGTGGTACCCAAGGATACTTGACTGCAGGTAGGGAAGGACCTGAAGGCATGCCATGCTCCACACTGTATCCAGGAGAAACCAAAAGACACCACTTCATGATACGTAAGATGCTACGGTACTCTTCCGAAAAGCACTTCAAAGTGATAAAAATGTTTAATTTGGAAAGATGTGTCAAAAACTACTATCCCATTACCATTCTCTTGTATTTGGTATACAGTCTGTAACAAGGAAAATCTCTGCCTCTTTTTTCCAAATCAGAATCCCTAAAAGAGGACTTATGGCTGACCTTGTTCCACCTCACACCTTGTTTTCTTCAGTGTAGAAACAATCGATCTTAACACAGAATATTAACATTAACATTGTCAGAGAAACACTCTGGTTTTCTACTGTTGCACCCCATCTGGAAAAGAAAACAAGTCACACCCGGTTCACGAGAGTCTGACTGAACACAAGTTGTCTTTAGTGAATGGCAGGTTTTCACAGAGAAATCGAATTTGAGAGCTTAGACACTAACTTTTACTCTGTTGCCTTTGTGAGCATGTTGAAATTTTTTCTTACCTCAGCCATGGTATTTTTGAGCTGCATAATACAAAGAAAGTTAGCTCACCAAATACTTGCATTGGCTTTCAAAATGTTTATGGCAGCTTCTGCAGCTCTATGTTTTGCCAGCTTCTTACTTGTACCTTCACCTGAAGTAAGATTGAAAAAAAAATAGGTTTACTTCCTGTAAAGACGTGTGGCTTATACAGATATCATAATACAAAGTCACTACAAGTTTTACATATACATGCATAGGCAGTAAGAACATATGCTACATGCACACAGACATACATGGTAATAAGATATTTACCACGTGAAGTTAATCTAGTATATTACAACTTTAAGTTCTATGTATTTATTTTATGCATACCTGTATAAAAACCCTGATTATTTCTATATTACTTGTTTATCACATAAAATGGTAATTAAATATACAATGTCACACCTTCTAAAGAAATGCAACTTAGTATTTTACTCTTCTCTTTTCCTGGAGAAAGGAAACTCTTGCAAAAAGATGTTGCCTTTAAAGAAACCACTTGTTTGACAGCAAAATGTGCACAAATTTATTCTGACAGCCTATCTTCTACTAGGTCAAATCCCTGTTAAGGCTAAGCGGTCATGGCTACCTGCTGGGAATGTGCAGAGTTCTAGCTTATGTTACGTGTTTTCCATAACATCTGGATCCTTTACTTTGGTAGAAAAGGGGGTCCTTTGATAAGACTAGTATCTAAATTTCACCAAGCAATCACACTTGGTTTGGTAAACTCAATCTTTTTTCCTTTTAAGTTCAAACCCTCAACTGCCAGAGGACACACAAACCATCCTCATTTTTCCACTAACACAGGTATTAGGGACACAAAGGAGTTCCTGCCCTCAAGAACTGCCAGCTTGGTGCAGGATTTGTTAATCATCTGAGGTGTACGTGTTAAAGCAAGCGTTAAGTGCTCGCTGCAGGGAAGCACACAGAAGCAGGTAAAAAGAAAAGGGCTGTACATGCATGTTTTTTGCACTTTAATGTGCACAGGAACTGTCTAGGAATTTTGTTATCATATAATCTGATTGCCTACATCCAGATGGGCCTGACACCCTACATTTCTAAAAAATGCCCAGGCGGGGCCGGCGTCACGGCTCACTTGGTTAATCCTCCGTCTGCAGTGCCAGCATCCCATATGGGCGCTGGGTTCTAGTCCCGGTTGCTCCCCTTCCAGTCTAGCTCTCTGCTGTGGCCTGGGAGGGCAGTGGAGGATGGCCCAAGTGCTTGGGCCCTGCACCTGCAGTGGAGACCAGGAGGAAGTACCTGGCTCCTGGCTTCAGATCGGTGCAGCGCTGGCCGTGGTGGCCATTTGGGGAGTGAACCAACGGAAGGAAGACCTTTCTGTCTCTCTCTCACTCTCACTATCCAACTCTACCTGTCCAAAAAAAAAAAAAAAGAAAGAAAGAAAGAAAGAAATGCCCAGGCGACACCAATGCTGTGAGCTGACTTCATTTTAAGAAGGAAAGTTGCGGCCAGCGCCGCAGCTCACTAGGCTAATCCTCCGCCTTGCAGCGCCGGCACACCAGGTTCTAGTCCCGGTCGGGGCGCCGGATTCTGTCCCGGTTGCCCCTCTTCCAGGCCAGCTCTCTGCTGTGGCCAGGGAGTGCAGTAGAGGATGGCCCACATCCTTGGGCCCTGCACTCCATGGGAGACCAGGATAAGTACCTGGCTCCTGCCATCGGATCAGTGCAGTGCGGCTGTGGCGGCCATTGGAGGGTGAACCAATGGCAAAGGAAGACCTTTCTCTCTCTCACTGTCCACTCTGCCTGTCAAAAAATAAAAAAATAAATAAATAAAATTAAAAAAAAAATAAATCAATGAAAAAAAAAAAAAAGGAAGGAAAGTTGCACAGCCGGCGTTGTGGCACAGTGGGTAAAGCTGCCACCTGCGACACTGGCATCCCAGCTCAAGTCCCAGCTGCTCCACTTCCGATCCAGCTACCTGCAGGTGTGCCTGGGACAGAGGAGGAGGACGACCCAAGTGCATGGGCCCCTGTACCCACATGGGAGACCTGGGAGAAGCTTCTGGCTCCTGGCTTCAGACTGGCCCAGCTCCAGCCATTGTGGCCATTTGGTGACTGAACCAGTGAATGGAAGATCTCTCACTCTTTCTCTAATTCTGCCTTTCAAATAAATAAATAAATCTTAAAAAAAAAAAAAAAAAAGGACACAAGGTTGTAAGTTATGCTAAGAAATCTGTTTATCTAGAGGATGGCAGGGGAACCACTGGATGAAGAGGAAGAATTTGACTGCTTAGAGTACTTGGCTATTGTGTGGGAAAGGACACCGACAGAACAGAGGAGCAGCTAAGGACCTATACCTAGAATCCAAGGGAGAGATGACAGCGGCTAGCAGTGGGAAGGACAGAAGCAGATCCAACAGACTATCTAGGAGACAGGGAGGGGGAAGAGAAGCAGTTGAGACAAACTCAGATCTCCACGATGCAGCTGGGTCATTTTAGTGCCTTTACAAAGACTAACGCAGGGGGCGTGGGCTTGAAGAAATAGATGATTCAGCTTGGGACAGAGTCCCTAAGGTGCTTCTGAATGATGCAAGTAAAGATGCCAGCAAACGCAGGCGGACACATCGCTCGGACACTGGGCCTGGGCTCACGATACGGATTTCACGGTAGCCTCTGCAAAGTGTTGGAAGCTGTGGAGCGAGAGCAACTCTCGCAGGAAGACAGGCTAGTGCGGAAAAAGGGTTTAGGAAGAATGGCTGCCATGGGTTTTTAATCTCCGGTAGTAAAGCAAGGTTTGATCCTCTGGTTCACATGACAAGCCTTCCAGCCAGTGCCTACGATCCATCTGCCTCACACAGAAAAAAGCAAAACGAACAAACAACAACAACAAACAGCAGCCTGAACTTTCTTAAAGTGACTTCAGTGAAAACAGAGGACTCCACGGACATAAAACAGAAGACTTCACATCACCAGATGGTGGAACGTCAGCCTTTCTACCAAATTTTTTTACTGGCATTCTTCCAAACCTCCCTATGTTTAATGTTTGAAATTAAACTGATACATAAGAAAAATATGGCTACATTTACACATGGGCAGCCTGTTCCCATTTGCTCAGGCTCACAGACCAAAATAAGCAAGGGCAGGAATTCTCAAACTTCTTTGTAAGCATGTTACCTGTCACCTCTCTGAACCTTTTTTAATTTATAAAAAGGGGATACAATCTTACAGTTTCAGGAGCTGGAAACTGCTATGCCACATAGTATGGGTGCTTTCTGCCTGTCCTTATTCCATTTGGATAAGGGAATCAAAAGTGGGACAATGGACAAAAAGTCGGAAATAAATCCAGAGAGGGGTGCTCAGAAAATTCTGGGGTCCTGCTTCCCGGCCTGTGCTATAATCAAAGTATGAACCACGACAGCACCTACAGATCCAGCTATGACTTCCTCCTAACTCTTGCTGGAACCGTAGGAGGCTTCCAGATGTGCGTGGGTTCTTGCAAGATGCCTGGATAACTTTTTCATTTTTGAGCTGCCCTGCTCTCCGGGGAAGACAAACCGAGGCGCGAGAGAAGCAGACAAACTCGGAAAGTCCGAATGACCTGAGACGCAAGGTGTCAGTTTCAGTGCCTGCTCCTCTTTGACCGTCTCTGGCAAAAGGCGCATTTTTCCAAAACGAAAAGCAACACCGAGCGTTGACTGCCAACCCGCACGGTCACCGGGGTTAACTGTGCATACAGACCTGTGCAGGTTATGTCACCCACGGTTACTCTGAAGGTGAAAGTGGGCACGCGTATTTGCACATCGGATCGTTCGCATTCATAAACCGGGATGTTCTTGGTCTTCATGCCGTATTCGTGTAATACCTGGATCGGCGTTTTCCCTGGCTTAGCTGTTATCATTTTCCCCAAACTGCAAGAAATCAGAAACAGGTGCTTCGCATGCCGAAGCAGCGAGGGCTGCGGCTGCGACGGGCATCGTCGAGGCCGGCGGGACGCCACAGCCTCAGCCAGCGCCAACGCCGGCCAGGCCAGGGCGCACCTGTGCCGCGGCCCGCTGCGTCAGTCATCGGCGGCGGAGACCTGGAGGAGGCCGGGCGGGAACCCGCGCCGCATCCTCTCAGGACCAAGCCCACCCCGCGCGCGCCGCCGCTGCGCACCGAGGGACCCCGCTGCAGACCCCGGCCCGGCGCGCCGAGAGGGCGGGGCCGAACCGACGCCCACGGCCGCGGCGGGGAGGGCGCCAGGAAGGGGCTTTTCCCAGCATGCCGCGGGAGGCCCGGCCGCCTCGCGGGCGCCGAGGGGCGCGCCCCGCTCCCGGGCTGCCATGGCTGCTCCCCGCCGTGTGGCCCCGCGGGCCCGGCTTCCCGGGCGCTGACCTGAATGTGCCGCTGTCCTCGGGCTCCAGCGGCGGGGCCTCGGCGCGATGCCTGCTTTGGGACATGGCGAGAAGGGGCGGCGGGAGAAGGAGCGGTGCGGAGCGACGTCCTCGCTGCCCGGGTCGGCGGGTCCTGCCGGAGACGAGCTCGCCGCCACCACCGCCGCCGCCTCCCCCTACTCGTCTCGCCTGCGTCCCTCTTGCGAAGGGGGCGGGCGAGGGCGGGGGCGGGGCCTCGGTACGGCAGCGCCGGCCACGCCCTCCGGCTGCCTGGGCTGCCTGCCGGCTCGCTCCCCGGCGCTCCAGCCAGCCGGCCCTTCCCTCCGCGGCTCCCGCCGGTGCCCCTGCCTTGGGCTCCCGAGGCTCCTCCAGGCTCGTCCCCTCCTCCTGCCGCTGCCTTCCGGTGCCCCCTGCGACCCCGCCTTCGGCTCCCGGGGCTCTCGGCCTTTGGGCACCCGGCCCTGTGGTCGCAGTTCTTTGAACCTTAGAAGCAGGCGTTTGCTTGTCCGGAGAGAAGGCTTTGTTCGGGCTGGGCTCAGGGTCTGTGAGGCCTGAAGCTCAGCCCTTTTGAGGGATGGGGAGGAAAGATTTCAAAAGTTCGAGTGCAAAACAGCCAGGCCTGGAAGTAGGGACCGTTGGGTGCATCTGCCTCGGGGGGCTGCGAGCTGGGCCTTGAGCAGCCCGAGTATGGGCTCCTCTGTCCACCAGGCTTTCGTCGCGAGATGAGCGAGCCGGCTGAAAGCCGGTTCCTTCTGTGGACCAGAGCCCCATCCTGCGCTGTCTGTGCAGGCCGGTGGTGTGGAGCGTAATGGCGTTTGCGTGGGGTACGCCACCTTGGCAAGCAGCGACGTTAGGTGTCTCCTCTCCAGGGATTCGCTAGCCGCTTGCAGAAATGCCTGCTTGTGCTTACTGTGTGTTCTGGAAGATTGGTTTGCGCAATGCGCTATTCGGCCTAAAGGATATTATGAAAAGTAATTTTTAATTATTTTTAAAAGTTGCAGATAAATTCTGGGTACTCGAAAACAGGCGAAAAGAATGTCCAAGATTTAATAAAATTCTGTTATTTGGAGGTTTAAGCCTGTTCTCCCTCCCTTCCTGTACCTCTTCTGTATTACTATCCAATAGTTCCGTTTGAATGAATATCATTGTAAGGGCTACAGAGCTATTATCTGAAAATACATGAGGGTCTACCTAACACTTCTAGCAATCCAACATTTCAACACTCGAATTTATGTCTAAAGTTCATTTAAGGCTACAAAAAAATCCACAAAAAACAAACAAAACCTTCCGTAAAAGCAAGCCAAGACCTTAGTGAGTAACTGGGGTATCGATGATGAAACTAAACGAAATGTGGCAGGACTCCCATTTCAGGCATGTGGTCTCTGCTCCTGGCTTCAGCGGAAGCCGCCTACGAGACCGTTGTCCCTTTATTTGTGTGTAATGTGGCTTTAATTCAGTGTTGTATAAAGTTACACGTCCAGTTGTTTTCCTATAGTTGGTGATGTATTAACACTTGGTTTTGAAAACAAGGCAGAAAAGAAAATAAATGCTTAATGACCTGTTAACAGATTCCAGACAATCCTTTTCTGTTGCCAAACTCCAAATGGTGGACTTGTGAAAGAATTCCCTTTGGACCAGGTCCATTGTGGGTAGTATCCAGGACAAATGTTTGTGCTTAAGGTGCATGATTTCCTACTTGGCTATATGCTTCACTCATAATTGGCCCATTGCTACTGGCAATACTATCAACAATGTTTTTCATCAAGGACATTGGTAGTATTTTAAAATTATTTTTCTGTGTGTATTTTAATGCTATAAACAGCCAGTGCAAATTAGGCTTGCTCTCAGTATATCGTTTTACATCGTTGATCTATAATTCATTACCTGAGCACACGAGGGGAGGCAGTGTTGTGAATTGTACACTGGGAAACTACTTGGGGAAACCATGCTTTGTACTTTTAACGTGTATAATTCTATTTAAGATCAAGCAAGGCTTAGTGTGTGCCTGATTTTCTTCTTTGAAAATGGATTTGCTATCCGGGGTTTGCAGCTGATGATGCTTTGGCTTTAATATGTTTGCTGCTGCCACCAAGAGCTTTGTCAAGCAAGTTGGAGATGGAGGGAGATTAGTGCCCGTTCCCAGCCTCAGTGAAGCTGACAAATACCAGCCTTTAAGTCTGGTGGTGAAAAAGAAGAGATGCTTTCTGTTTCCTAGATATAAATTTACCTCAACACCATTTACACTGAAAGATATTCTTCTAGGAGACAGAGAAATTTCAGCTGGTAAGTTTAAATGTTTGAGAGTGATACTCACTTAGCTGTATCATTAATAACTTAAACATAGGTCACCTATTCTACTTTCATTAGTAATGCTTGCATGTTGTCATTGATAAAAGAAACTTTAATGATGATAGTCTTAATAATATTAAGATGACCAATCCTTAATGTTTGTATGGTATTATTACATCTCTTACTGGTCAAAATGATTTTCAGATCTGATAATTATAAGTTATTAACTAATTCAACTTAAAATAGGACATAATTGTATTTCTTCATCTAGAAGGTATTAATTGGTCAAATGAAATGAAAGTAATGTTTCTTTTTGATTATTTAGTCATTACAATTTGTGAACATGTACAATAAAGCTAGATCGTAACATTCTGAGGAATTATTGCTTATAATGCTTGTGTTTCTTTTAACTATGCAGTGCATCTTGTTAACAAGTTGTATTGATTGATCAGAGAATTCAAGTTCATTTAAAGTATTCTATTTGTTTCTTGTTGTTATAAAATTAATTGAATTGCTACTTTTAATACTCATTTGAAATGTCATCTTTCTTATTAACACTTGGGTAATTGAGTCTTCAATTGTAAATTAACCTGCTTACCTATTTATATATGCAATGTATGTAAAATGAGTTTGAGACATTTAAAAAATACTATGTTCCTTCTTGTAAAGGCATTTCATCTTATCAGTTACTGAATTATGAAGATGAGTCAGATCTTTCTCTCTATGGAAGGCGAGGGAACCATATTGTAAACGACGTTGGGATTAATGTTGCTGGGTCAGATTCCATCGCTGTAAAAGCTTCATTTGGTGTAGTAACCAAACATGAAGTAGAAGTATCAACATTACTCAAGGAAATTACTACACGGTCAGTATAATAATCCCTGTACACTTCAATGTTTTCATTTTTAACTATGTAAATGTCAACCACAAAGACTGCTTAAAATATTTGGGTTTTATTTTAGTAGTATAATGTATTAGTTTGAAATGCTACAAATTAGTAGTATACCCAAACATTGGGAAATAATAGATATCCAGAATCATTTGGCTTGAACAACATTTTTAACTGTTCTACAATATCATTTTGGCTCTGTACACATTTGCTAAATTATTAGATTGAAATAATGCAGGAATCTGCTTGCAATAAATACACTGAGATCCCCTTTGACTCTCAACAGACAGAAGAAACATTCCATATGATATGGTCTGAATAGGATATGGCTCCCAAACTCATGCAGATTGTTAAATCCCAAAGTCATACGATGTAGTGGCAGTAAAAGGGTGGAGATCTAATTCAAGTATGGTGTCTAGGAGGTGGGTGTGGTGGGAGGTACCAGTTTCTTGGGGGCATACCAGTGGAAAGTAGTTCTGAGAGTGTTGTAGAGCCGTGTTGGTCCTACCCACTCTCTGTGCCTCCTGGCTTGCCTGTGGTTGTTCCTTTGCACATGTTCTGCTATTGCCATCCTCCGGCCTCACTAGAGGCTGAACTCGGGAGACCTACCTGATCATGGGTTGGAAACCTCCCAGACTGTGAGCCAGACAGTCCTTCATAAATGGCTTCTCTCAGGTATTTTGGTTGTAGTGACAAGTAGCTAATATGTCAGCATGTTCTAAAAAAATAGAAAGCAAAGTTAAGATTATTAAAGCCCACTTAGGTGTATTTTCTGATTTGTGATAGGCCTGCCTTGCTTTATTTAAGATGGCTTGCGAATGTATCACATGATACCAGACTTGCTAAAAAGTAATTTGGTGTTGAACAGTCTTGTGAATGTCTCTTCTTTATTTTAGAAAAATTAATTTTGATCACAGTTTGATCCGTCAGTCAAGGAGCAACAGAAAGGCGGTATTATGTGTGGTTATGGAAAGCATTCGAACCACACGACAGTGCTCTCTGTCGGTGCATGCTGGAATTCGAGGGGAAGCAATGCGGGTAAACCATGTTCATCAGGCTTCACGTACTAAAAAGTTGCCATGGGGAATTTTTCAAAGTCTTCCATTTCTAATGAGACTTGTGTATTTTGTCAAATGTTGAGATGAAAGAGCTGCAGTCGTAAAGGATTTTGCACAGTCATGACTTTGTTTCGAGTATTCAAAAAAAAAAAATCCAAGAGAACTGGATTCTAAATATGCAATATAGTGCAAACAAAACACGAATGCTTGTGAAATAATATGCACATTGGAGTCCCTTCTGTTACTATTCAAGGCCAGTCTTTAAGAATAAAAATTGAGGATTTAAGTTTAATTATTTGACTTTAAGTGATAAATAACCTCATACTTTGAAGTTTTAAAAATTGAACTGCCTATTTTGTAGTGAGATAGATTTTCCAAGTTAACATTATCATTGCAAACATGCTTCAGTCAATGTTAAATATTTGTGTTAAACTTTGTTCTCAATCATGATTGTATCTTGTTCAGTGCCACCTAGAAATGGCTTGATTGGATTAAAGCCAGTTATTAGAAACTTGGGGTTAAATGATCATCTTCTCACTTCTTTGCAAATAAAAATTCTGTTCAGTACTTATATTCAGCTGCTCACAAAATTCTGATGAACACTGGATCATGTGGGGGCACAAGTGAAATATTTACTTGATTAGGAAGATAAATTGATGTTTATTTGCTTTGGAAAGCTGCTGCAAATTCTGGAGGTTTAGGAATGGTCAATAGGTTAGGATAAAAATGTCAACTCTAGAATTTAACCACAGTTGCTTTCTGAGAGTCGAAGTTGAAAGAGAAAGGCTTCTGCTCCCGAGCGCATTCCTGTTGTGGTAGCACTTACCAGGGGCTCTACTACCAAAATGAGTGAAAACGTGAGGAGGCATTTTGTAATGTAGATCAGGAGTCTGCAATGGACCTCTTGGATGTCTGAGAGTTGAATTCAAGGAGAGCTGGTTCTAGAGGTGTTTACTTGGAGAGGTGTTTGGTTGGTTGATGGCTATTATCATGGCTAGGACTGTCGATGTTTTGTTTCTCCAAAAAGCTATCACTCCATGTTTTGCTCCTTAGTAATGTTATCTTATTTACTTATTTAATATAGTTTCACTTTATGGATGAACAGAATCCCAAGGGAAGAGAAAAAGCTATTGTGTTTCCAGCACATACAACTATAGCTTTCAGTGTTTCTGAGCTCTTTATTTACCTGGATGGTGCCTTTGGTGAGTGAATGATATACCTGAAAAACAAACATATTTTTAAGAATAATTTAATGGTAAACTCTCTTTCTCTCTTTATATGTGTGTATAATAATTATAAAAGTGCTGTTTTCAGCATTGTCAATTTTGTTTGGGTGAAGTAGCTGGGAAAGGCCCTTTCTTCCCTTCCTTACCCCATCTGTCTTACCTGCTTCTTACTGAAGGCTACACACTCCCCACCAACCACTTAGAATTATAGATAAGAGCTAACATACAATCCACTGACAAAGTGTTCCTTGACTTTCATGGGGAGATAATCAGTGACCTACTAATTAATAGTCTTTGAGGAGTAGGTAGATAACACCAAGCCTGAAGTGTCAGGACACCCATGCCAGAGTGACCCAAATACAACTTTTCTTGCTTAGTTTTTACCTATAATAGACCCAGCTTACCTGCATGAGTCCTCCCTTATAAAGTACAAATACTTTCTCCAAAATTGTCATCTTTTATAGTACCTGAGTGCAGCTCACTTTAGATTTCTACATGTTACAGGTCTTTAAGATTAGTTGGCCAGCTGTCAGATGACCAGACAAGGGAGTCCCCTAACTATGATAATTTATAAACATTTTTTGTTCTGTTTCTATTTGTTTCTGAAATTCTGTGGGAGAAGTTAAGCAATCCAGAAATAAAACTGTAAGCCAAGTAAATTCTATAAGGAAAACTTCAGGCAGAGGTTTTTACAGTTACACTGATTTTTTGGGAGGAGTACAAACTGATGTGAACATATCTTTCAGAATTGAAAATGTACATATTTTTTGCTTTTCCAATTCTAGAAACTTATTCTTTTGGTACACTCACACTTATGTGAAATGATTTAAATACAAGGATCTTCAGATCCTGATAACAAAACATTGGAAACAACCTTAAGGAAACTTGTTAAATGATGGTACATCCGTGCAACAGAATACTGTGAAGCCATTAAGAATGAGATAGCCCTATTGATACAGATATGGAATAATCTCTTAGAGGTTTTTATAGATATTTATATTGTGTGTAGCTATTTTGGCCTAAAATTTTTATAGACATACATTTTCCTTTAGGTTTCTAAAATACACAGAATGTTTCTGGAAACAGACACAAGACACTTAACAATGCCTCTGGGGTGGAAGACTGGGTAGGGTGTGGGCGGTGTGTCAGTGTGTCATTTTGTACTGCGTATGTTACCTTTTCCAAAAAATATATAAAATTTAACTTAAAAAAAATACAGTGAATAGCATATGCTAGAATTCACTGCTCCCATAAAATACCTAGTAAAATAAGTTGTTCATGCTATAATGTCTTCTCAAAATTTTTTCATAGACCTTTGTGTCACTTCAGTGTCAAAAGGAGGATTTGAAAGAGAAGAAACAGCCACGTTTGCACTGCTCTACAGATTGAGAAATATACTGTTTGAAAGAAGTATGTCCATTGAAGAGTATTTAAATGTCTTTCTTTTTCTCCCTGAATTAACCCATGAGATTATCTATTCAGTAATCCTGTCAAGAAAACATAAATTTAAAAGCCAAATTATTTCATGACTGATAGTTTATATTCACATATTTATAAATGCAATTTGGGTTATATATTTTTTGACTTCTAACATACATTGTTGTTTTGTCCTTTTAGATAGAAGAGTGATGGATGCCATTTCTCGTTCACAGCTTTACTTGGATGACCTTTTTTCTGACTACTATGACAAACCTCTCAGCATGACTGATATTTCACTCAAAGAAGGAACTCATATCCGAGTTAACTTGCTTAATCACAACATTCCAAAAGGGCCTTGCATACTCTGCGGAATGGGGAACTTAAAAAGGGAGACGGTTTATGGGTGCTTTCAGTGTTCTGTCGATGGGCAGAAGTATGTGAGACTTCATGCAGTCCCTTGTTTTGATATTTGGCATAAGAGAATGAAATAAAATGAAAAATGAATATACCTTACTGATGTTTAAAGTGCAGTTGTGCCAGAAAACCCTCCTTAAATTATCTAGAATTGTTTTGATGAATCAAATTAAAAAGGAACAATAAAAATAAACCTATTTGGGCATCATTTCCCAGTAGAGATAATAATAGTATCTACCTCTGTTGTAGTGTGGATTTTACTGTGGGTATCTCCCAAAGGTGCATGTGGTAAAGACTCGGTCCCCAGAATCTTGTGGGTTAATGTTAATGGTTAATAGATCATGGCTGGAATCTTAATCTAATTACGTTGTCCAAGGTGGCACCTGTGGAAAGTGGTTACATTAGATTAGGTGGTTAGGGGGCGCCCCCATGAGGGAATTGGACTTTTTAAGGCGAGCTCACATAGATACTAATGATAAGTGTCTTCCTTTCTTTCTGCTTCCTGGTTTTCCATGCGTGTGTTCTCCTGCACATGCTGTGCCATTGCCGTTGCCACCCTCACAGACAGCTAAACCTATGGAACCTGCCTGATCTTGGACTGTTTGAGCCTCCAAAACTGTGAGCACCCCCACCCCAAAATCCTCCTTTCTTCATAAGTACTAGTACTACTATTTCCTTATAATAGCAAAAAGCTAACAAATACAACTTTATAGAAGAGTAATAGAGTTGTTTATATAAAAAAAAAGTTATAAAAATCAAATTCAGAATATAGTTGTTCCTTCATGAAGATGCCTCTTACTTTAAAATAATTTCTGGAATTTTAGTTAATCATTTAAGATAATTTTTTATAGTTAAAATTTCTAAATGTTTTATTTTCAGTAAATTTTTAATTCAGTGTTTAAGGATAAGAAAATTGTACAAGTGGCAACTCTATATAGTATTTTAACTATTGCCCTTGATCTGGTAAATAAAAATGGGTTAATAACTTAATGTAATCCCACATGTTTAACTGCAGTATCAAGTTAAAAGCACATTGTGCTCAGCATGTTAACTTCATATACAAGTTAGTTAGTATTGGGCTGCTGTTTTGTGATGTATATTTGCTATTTTGTCATCATCAATCATCATCAAACTCATTACTGTCATTCTAAAGGCAGATAGGATATGTCTCTCTCCTTCTTTAAAAATGTTTAAAACATCTAACATACTTTGTCCTGAAAGATATTTTTCATCTACTCTGTAAGAAATATGAGTCACAATTTGCTGTTAAGCAGCCACTTGAGATATCCGTATTATATCAGAGTACTTGAGTTCAAATCCCAGCTCTGCTAGCCATTCCAGCTCCCTGCTTATGTGGACCCTGGGAGGTGGCAGGTTGGAGACCCAGACTGGGTTCCTGGTGCCTAGTTACGACTTGGCTCAGCTCTGGCTGTTGCCAGCATTTGGGGAATAAACTAATGGATGGGAGCTCTCTTTGTCTCTCTGTTTCTCTGTTTCTCTGCCTTCCAAAAACAAATTAAAAAAAAAAAAACCTGAATTTTTCATCACAACAACCTAAATTAAATTGCTACCCACTTTTATAAAAAATAATTGCTAAATTAATGTTAAAATTCTAGAACTCAAATGTAATCATAGGACTCACTGCTAGATATATGCATATGAATTCATAAAACAAGCAGGCAGAAATACACAAATACAAAATTATACATACTATCATATGCAATAGAGTGATTAAAAATATATTTCTTGAAGCTGGTGCATTGGCATATCGAGTAAGACTGGCCTGTGGTGCCAGCACCCCATATTGGGGCCAGTTTGAGTTCCAGCTGCTCCACTTCTGATCCAGCTCTCTGTAATGGCCTGGGAAGGTGGTGGAATATGGTCGAAGTCCTTGGGCCCCTGCACTGGCATGGGAGACCTAGAAGCTCCTAGCTCCTGGCTTTGGATTGGCGCAGCTCCTGCCATTGCGGCCACCTAGGGAGTGAACCAGTGGATGGAGGACCTCTCTCTCTCTCTATGCCTCTGCTTTCTGTAACTCTGCCTTTCAAATAAAAATAAATAAATCTTTAAAAAATGTATTTCTTGGGGCTAGCTAGCATTGTGGCGTAGTGGGTAAGGCCACCACTTGCAATGCCAGCATCCCATATGGGCATCAGTTTGAAACCCAGCTGCTCCACTTCTGATCCCATTCCTTGCTAATGAGCCTGGGAAAACAACAGAAGATGGCCCAAGTGCTTTGGTGCCTGTGCCCATGTGGGAGACCTGGAAGAAGTTCCACACTCCTGGCTTCAGTTTGGCTAGCCATGGCAGTTGCAGGCGTCTGGGGAGTAAACCAGTGGATGGATAATCTCTCTCTAATTCTGCCTTTCAAATAAATGAATCTTTTTTTTTTTTATTAAAGATTCATTTTTTGAAAGGCAGAGTTACAGAGAGGCAGAGGCAGAGAGAGAGAGAGGTCGTCTTCCATCCGCTGGTTCACTCCCCAGATGGCCATAATGGCCTGAGCTATGCAGATCTGAAGCCAGGAGCCAGGAGCCAGGAGCCAGGAGGTTCTTCTGGGTCTCCTACATGGGTACAGGGGCCCAAGGACTTGGCTATCTTCTGCTTTCCCAGGCCATAGCAGAGAGCTAGATTGGAAGTGAAGCAGCTGGGACTTGAACTGGCACCCATATTGGATGCCAGCACTGTAAGGGGCAACTTTACCCTCTACACCGCAGTGCCGGCCCTGAATAAATCTTTAAAAAAACCATATTTATAAATTATTTAAAGATGAAACAGTTTCAAAGTAAACCTCTTGATTATAAATTTAAAAGCATGTATAGTTTATTATTTGAGAGGCAGAGAGTTAGAGAGCTTCCATTCATTCCCCAGATGCCTGAAATGACTGGGGCTGGGTCAGGCCTCAGCTCGGAACCTGGGAACTCCATCCATGTCTCCCACATGGGTGGCAGGAACCCAAGTACTTGGGTCATTATGTGCTGCCTGCTAGGTGCATTAGCAGGAAACTGGATAAGAAGCAGAGTAGGCAGGCCTTGAGCCAGCACTCAGACATGGGATTAGTTGTCCCAAGTAATGGCTTAATCTGCTGAACCATAATGCGCGCCCCTCACCCTGCAAAGTAAATTTTACACATTTATCTGTATTTGATGCCATATCAGTTTGTAATGATCATTCATCATTAGTGACAAGAATTCTGTAATTAACTGACATCAGCAAAGAGATATCTAGAGAAAGGGAAATGGAAACCAAGAAATTGCATGGCATCAGTTCAAAATGATCAAGATGAAAAATTAGTGGTGATAGGTATCTTATAAAGGCCAATGAGAAAGAAGAGGAAAATACATTTGTAATAATACCCGAAGAAGTATAAGAACCAGAGTAAAGCCTTTATGCCTGCTCTAAGAAGCAAAATGTCTCTAGTCTGGTCAAATATCTTTAAATATTCCTCACCAGAATAAATACCCAAGGCCAGAAGTTTCCACCAAAAAAGCAGAGTGTGTTGAGGTTCTGTGTGGGACAGGTATATATAACCAGTATGTTCCTGTATATTTCACAAAAGAAGCTTCTTCAGTCCTCTTTTTAATTTTTAAAAAAATTTGTTTTGGGGCTGGTGTCGTAGCATAGAGTAAAGCTGCCACTATGTGGGTGCCAGTTTGAGTCCCAGCTGCTCTGTTCTGATCCAGCTCTCTGCTAATGTGCCTGGGAAAGCATTGAAGATGGCACAGGTGCTTGGAGCCCTGTGCCTACATGGAGACCTAGAAGAAGCTTCTGGCTCCTGGGTTTGGCCTGGTTTAGCCCTGGTTGTTGTGGCCATTTGGGGAGTGAGCCAGCTGATAGGGGATCTCTCTGTCTCTCCCTTGCTCTTTCTGCAACTTTGACTTTCAAATAAATCTTTTTAAAAATTTTGTTTGAAAGGCAGAGACATAGAGAAAGATCTCCCCTACTGGTTTACTCCCCAGATGTTTGTCACAGCAGAGTTGAGCCTGACTAAAGCCAGCAGTCAGAAACTCAGCCAAGGTTTCCCATGTGGGTGGCCAAGGATTCAACCACTTAGGCTGTCACCTACAATCTCCCAGAGACTGCATTAGCAGGAAGGTACAATTGGGAGCAGAGCCAAGACTCCAGTCCAGACTGTGATATGGGATGCAGGTGTCTCAAGCAGTGTCTTAACTGTCTGTACTCTATGATTTTTATACCCATCTGTAATATTTTAAAATATGTAAACAAATGAAATGTTAATTCCTGGGTCCCTACTGAATATTTTTAAAATATGGGATGTTTTATCATTTAAAATATTAAACTTGAATATGTTAAGGTTGGAGTTGGGAAGATCTTGCAGATTTTGATATACCTGTTCTATATCCTGAAGGGGGAAAATCATCCACTAATACACAGAGGTCTATGAATATTTCACGGTGCTACAATTTGTGTTCAGAGAATACAGCAGTAGGAAACACAATTGTACCTTTCCTGAAAGTTACACTTGCAAAACAGTCTCACATTTATTACCTCAAAATTAATATGTATTAAGAGGATCAAAATATCTTCTCATGGGGGACAAATAGAAAAGACAACTTGAAGAAAAGTGTTTTATATATAAAATACAGTAAGAAACTTTATAGAAATAAAACTGTGCTATAGTTCATCATGTTGGTATACATTGTATTCCTTGGGAGAAATGAAGCCATCGCCGTCGTGGTCATTCTTCTTAAAAATGTCTTCTAAGACTGCATTTTGATAGGACTCGTCACGTGGCTTCTCATCTTTCTCAAATTCTTTTTTCAAGTAATGACTTATCTAGAGGGACAAAAGCAAATTCCTTTAATAAAAAGCTGTCACAATAAATTTCCAGTAACTTTGAGGAATGTTTACAATAATGAAACTCATATCCAAGACTACTCTATAATTGATGCAAAATTTTTAAAAGATACTTGAAGCTTATTTTTTAACTTTTAACACAATTTTCTGAAGAGAAACAGGTCTTCAAATTAACTTCCTCTGAAGTTGTAGATGGTTAGGAGAACATATTCAATGATTAACATTTGAATTTTACTGAAATTTATGATTTCTAATATTTTTCACTGTCCACATTATCAAAGAAAACTTACTTTTAATGATTTCCATTAGTGAATAAATGCAGATTGACATTTCTATAATCCCTACAATTAATGATTACATTGTATAATCAATAAAGCCCAACCATGAGTTTTTGAAAGAAAATATAACTTTAATTTTTCTATGCTTCTGTAGTTCTCCTCCCAAACCTATATAAATGACAATTTCTCTTATAACAATTTCAAAGAAGGAATACTCTGAAGTATTCTGTTTACATATATAATATTAAATGTCTCTATGTAAACACACATTAAAAGCATTGTCCAATATGGTAAGCACTAGACACATGTGACTACTGAGTACTTGAATTGTGGCTACAGCAAAGTGAGAAATGTTATTATAAATGTAAATTATATAAAATTTTGAAGACTTAATTAAAAATTGTATCACATTGATAATTTTTCTATTGATTTCATGTTGATATGGTAATATTTTAGATATAATAAGATATATCATTAAAATTAATTTGACCTATCTCTTTTTTACTTTTTTTATTTAAAGATTTATTTATTTACTTACTTGAAAGTCAGAGTTACACAGAGAGAGAAGGAGAGGTAAAGAGAGAGAGACAGAGAGAGATCTTCCATCCACTGGTTCATTCCCCAATTGGCTGCAATGGTCAGAGCTGCCTGTGCCAATTTGAAGCCAGGAGCCAGGAGCTTCCTCCAGGTCTCCCAAGTGGGTGCAGGGACCCAAGGACTTGGGCCATCTTCTGCTGCTTTCCCAGGCCATAGCAGAGAGCTGGACTGGAAGAGGAGCAGCCGGGACTCGAACCGGCGCTCATATGGGATGCTGGCATTGCAGACAGCGGCTTTACCTGCTACGCCACAAGGCCAGCCTGCTCTTTTTTACTTTTCAACATATGGCTACTATAAAAATTGAGTTTTATAAATGTGACTTAATTACAATTCCATTGCAAAGTGTTAATCTATATAATAACTAAAGAAAGCAATACACAATGATTTGGAGATAATGTTCAGTAATTTTTTTATTTTTTAAAAGATGTATTTATTTATTTGAAAAGTAGAACACTGGAGGGAGAGAAAGAGAGAGATCTTACATCTGCTGGTTTAGTTCCAAGCTGAGCTGGGATGAAGCCAGGAGCCAGGAACTCCAACCTGGTCTCCCATATGGGTGCCATGGGTCTAAGTACTTGGGCATCTTCTTCTGCCTTCCCAAGTACACAAGCAGGAAGCCGGATGGGAAGGAAGGATAAGCAGCAGGGACTCCAGTCATCACTCTAACATGAGCTGCAGCTTGACCTGCTGTGCTACATACATACAATGCCTGCCCCAAGAGTATTTTTGCAGGCCAGTATTGTGGAACAGTCGGCTAAGCGTCTGCCTGTGATACACACATCCCTTCTCTGAGTGCTGCCAATTTGAGTCCTGGCTGTTTTGCTTCTATTGCAGCTCCCTGAAATATGCCTTGGAAAGCAGAGGATGATAAATCCAAGTACTTGGGCCCCTGCCACCCATGTGGGAGAACTGGATGGAGTTCTAGGCTCTTGGCTTTGGCCTGGCCCAGCCCCAGCCATTGTTGCCATGGAGGAGTGAACCAGTAGATGAAAGATCTTTGTCTTTTTTTTATGTCACTCTACCTTTCAAATAAATAAATGAATCTCAAAAAAAAAACAAAACAGTATTTTTGAAAGCAAGAGTTGGATCCTGAGAGGTTTCAAGGCATATACATCTCAAACTCATTATGAGTAGACTACATGTTAGAACAATGAGTGGACCTTAATGAAGGACATATCAATTATTCTCAAGTGGGACTCTGGTCCTACATGAGGAGGGTGTGGTGGTGGTGCAGTTTTTCTTCCAACGGAGACAAAGCACTCCTATGTAAAGATTCATATTACTCAGTTTCAAAGTAAGTGGATTTTTCTATTCATAATTTATATTGCTAATGCTCCAAATCTTTCCTTTTCCAGTCCACTGTAGCACAAAAATACAAATAGGCAGTGGGAAAAAACATGAACTTAATTTTGCTAGTAATGTGTTTCATACTATTCCTTAGAAATGAAATATTATAAATAATGTAATAAATATTATGTTATAATAAATATTATATATATTATAATAAAATATTGTATCCCTCCCAACCTACCTTCATTATACTGAAGAAATAATTTACTAAAGCTTCTTGATAATCAAGGAAATAATTTTGTTGAGTTCATGTTTCAAGTCCAAGCTTTGACATGTGTGCTTAGACAAATAACTTAACCTCTTTGAACCTCAGTTTTGTCATCTGTAAAAGGAGGGAAGTAAGTATCTACATTGTAGGATTGATGTCCAGATTAGAGTAATGTTATGGTGTTGACTGTGGAAGTCACTCCTCTCCACCTGGTGATAATGCAGCTATACCTGATAGATATCTCAGGAAATTGTGGCTTATCAGGTCCCTAGTTTTGAATTTCTGTATCTTTAGTTTCCAAAAAAGAATTGAAGACCCCCTAACATCCACTGAGGCACATGTATACTGTACTGCAGTACATGCCTCTGGATGTATCTGTGAGATTGAATGGACTGTGTTACAGGCTGAGCCCTTTGAACACTGTGTAAGTTCATCTACAGTTGCTGTTTAAAGAGAGTTACAAGGACAGTTGCCCTCTCAACAGCCCTTCTTCTTAGGAACAGATGATCTTGCCTTGTTAACCAACAAGGTTCTTCAGGGGAAAATCCTTACTAATGTCCCAGAGTGGGAAGTTGAGTTGGGTGGAGAAAGCATTAGTGAGGAGGAAGATATGGAAGCAAAGGAAAAGGACACCATGGAGTAGAAGGGAAAAAGCTTGCTTCATCTTGATTTTCAGTATGAATACAGAAAAAGGATTGATTTTTTTAAAATTTATTTTTATTTATTTGAAAAGCAGAGTTATAGAGAGAGAAGGAGAGAGAGAGATTTTATCTGTTGGTTTACTCCCCAAATAGCTGCAATGGCCAGGGCTGGGCCAGGCCAAAGCCAGGAGCCAAGAACTTCATCTGGGTCTCCCACAAGGGTACAGAAGCCCAAGCTCTTGGGCCATCATCTGCTGCTTTCCCAGGCACATTAGCAGGGAGCTAAATTGGAAGTGTAGCAGCCAGGACTTGGACTCGTGACCATATGGGATGCTGGCTTTGCAGGCAGTGGCTTAACCCATTATGCCATAATGCCAGCCCCATAGGACTTACTCTTTTTTTTTTTTTTAAAGATTTATTTTGGGCTGGTGCCGCAGCTCAATAGGCTAATCCTCCGCCTTGCGGCACTGGCACCCCGAGTTCTAGTCCCGGTTGGGGCGCTGGATTCTGTCCTGGTTGCCCCTCTTCCAGGCCAGCTCTCTGCTGTGGCCAGGGAGTGCAGTGGAGGATGGGCCAAGTACTTGACCAGGAGAAGCACCTGGCCTTTGGATCAGCGTGGTGCACCGGCCGCAGCGGCCATTGGAGGGTGAACCAATGGCGAAGGAAGACCTTTCTCTCTGTCTCTCTTTCTCACTGTCCACTCTGCCTGTCAAAAAAAAAGAAAAAAGATTTTATTTATTTGAAAGACAGAGTTACAGAGAGAGGTAGAGACAGAGAGAGAGGTCTTCCATCCACTGGTTCACTCCCCAGATGGCTGCAACGGCTGGAGCTGTGCCGATCTAAAGCCAGGAGTCAGGAGCTTCTTCTGGGTCTTCCATGTGGGTGCAGGGGCCCAACGACTTGGGCCATCTTCTACTGCTTTCTCAGGCCATAGCAGAGAGCTGAATCGGAAGAGGAGCAGCCGGAACTAGAACAGGTGCCCATATGGGATGCCAGCACTTCAGGCCAGAGCATTAACCTGCTGCACCACAGCGCTGGCCCTAGGACTTACTCTTATCATTTGAAATTATCACACTTGCCTTTCCTACTTACTTAGGTGACAGAGTTATGTATTTTGAACTGCAACCAAAGAGGAGGGGGGACGACTGGGTTACTCATTGTAAGTGAGAGTAGGGACTGAGTAAGGCTTGTGACTTCAATAAAACAAGCATTTGCCCTGAAACATTAAGGAGAGAGATCGCCTGAAAGAGGCAGTGAATGTGCAGGGTTAAAAGAGTACAGCAGTGCAGCCAGACTGCCCAGCTTGCAGTCCTGGTTTGGCCGTTCACCATGGTGTGAGTTTTGACTACCTACTATGTTTAAGCATCCTTTTCCCCATTTCTAGAGTAGAGGTGATGCCCATAACACCGTAAGCTGTCATGAAAATTAGACAAGCTCACATGAGAGGACCTTCAAAAAGTTGATAGAATGTGGAGTTAAAACATAAGTTTAGGGGCTGGCATTGAGGAATGGCAGGTAAAGCTGCCACCTGCCATGCACACATCCCATATCGGCACCTGTTCATATCCTGGTTACTCCACTTCCAATCCAGCTCCCTGCTAAAGGCCTGCGAAAAGCAACTGAAGATGGCGCAACAGCTTGGGCCCCTGCACCCATGTGGAAGAACTAGAAGTTGCTGGCTCTTGGCTTTGGCCTTGGCCCAGTCCTGGCTGCTGTGGCCATCTGGGAAGTGAACCAGCGGATGGAAGATTTCTCTCTATGTCTCCCCCTTTCTCTCACTGTGACTCTTTCAAATAAATAAATCTTAAAACAAAAACAAAAACAACAAAAAAAAGGAAAAAAAAAAGATAGTAGTTCTTAAAAAACAAGGTAAGTTTATTTTAGTACAAAGCATGTTGAAATTCATACATAAGAGGGTTTCTCAAAAACTTCATGGAAAATATATTATGGAAAAACTATGCATGGATAATTTTTTTTGCACCAAAATAAATTTGCCTTTTTTTAAAAAAAATATTTTTTCATTTTTATTTATTTGAAAGGCAGAAACAGAGAGAGATCTTTCATCTACTAGTTTACCACCCAAATAGCTACAACAGCTGGAGGTGGACTAGGCTGAAGTCTAAGTAAGCTAGGAGCTGGAATTCAATCCAGGTCTCCCACATGGGTGGTAGAGACTTAAGTACTTGGGTTGCTACCTGCTGCTTCCCAGAGTGCACATGAGCAGGCACCTGGATTCTCAGAAGGCTGAGACTTGGGTCCACTCTGATATGAGACCTCAGTGTCTCAAGCAGCTTATTAACCACTGCACCAAACTCCTGCCCCTAAATGTATCTTTTAATTCCATTTTCCATGAACTGTTTGAAGTACTCTTATACTTATGTGCTTACAATAGTACCTGGTATTGAGAAAGTGAAAAAACAATGTTATTTTTATTGTTACAAAATCTTAATTAATCCCTCAATTCATATATAAGACAGATACAGGAGCGAGGCGGCTGAATGGCTGGCTCCTTTTTACCAGCTGTGTAGCCCACACAATTCAGATTCCCGCTAGCTCTTTTCATCGTCTCGTGTAATCCTCACAGATCTATGGGATGGAAGTTATATGTGATTACAGATTCTCCTCACAGTGCTACATGAAAAAGAGATCTACTTCTGCTGTCCAGAAACTGGAAGAGCCCTGTAGACATGAGCACTTGGAGATTTTAATGACCCTCTTGTAGGGCAAAAAGTAATTGAACAAAATGACTCACAAGTTTTATATTAAGAAGACAATTTTCTTCTCAGAGTTTACTTTTTTTTCTTTAGTAATCAGCTCTATAAAAGCAGTGATCAGGATCCATGCTAGCTAGAACTAAAAAATAACAGTTGTAACACATATAAATTGTGATGAAAAAATTAGACTGTACACATGGAATGTATTTGAATTACCTCAATTCTCGAGAGTTGTCGGTCATTGTCTGTGTCCACCTGCTTAAATGTTTCAATGCTCCGTGGTCCTTTGGTCACAGCATAAAGTTCAATCTCAAAGATCAATGTTGCATCAGGTGGGATCTTGCCTTCTATTAGAGGGACAACATTTAACTGTTTAAGTTACATGAAGATTTGGTTCAAATTTTATTAATGAACAGCCATGATGACATAATTGTATTATTTCATATTTATAAGAATTGCTTTCTACTGTTTTTTTTCTTAAAATTCTTTTTTTAAAGATTTATTTATTTGTTTGAAAGAGTTACACAGACAGAGAGATGGAGAGACAGAGAGAGAGAGAGATCTTTCACACACTGGGTCACTCCCCAGGTGGCCTTAACAGCGGGCTGGACCAGGCTAAAGCTAGGAGCTTCATCCAGGTCTCTCACATGGGTGGCAGGGCCCCACACATGTGGGCCATCTTCCACTGCTTTCCCCAGGACATTAGCAGGGAGCTGGATTAGAAGAGGAGCAGCTGGGACACGAACTGGCGGCCATATACAGGATGCCAGCATTGAAGGCAGAGGCTTTACCCACTATACCACAGTGCTGGCCCCCTAGAAATTTTTTCCTTATACTTTTTACAAATTTTTTTCATATTTTTAAAGACTTATTTTATTATTTATTTCAGAGTTAGAAAGAAAGAGATCTTGCATCCACTGGCTAACTCCTCAAATGGCCACAACAACTGGGGCTGGTCCAGGCTGAAGCCAGGAGGCTGGAGCTTCTTCCGGGTCTGAAACGTGGTTGCAGGGGCCCAAGCACTCAGGCCATATTTACTGCTTTCCTAGGTGCATTAGCAGGGAGCTGGATTGGAAGTGGAGCAGCCAGGACTTGAATTGGCGCCCATATGGGATGACTGCACAGTAGGTGGCGACTTAACCTGCTGTGCCACAGTGCTGGCCCATTTCATATGTTTTTAAACCAAGTTAGTTCAAAAGATGTATAAAACCACTATTCTGGTAAAAATTAAGATCACTTTTTTTTTAAAATTAATATGCGCCTATTTTTATATAGGACAGAGATGGTGCCAAAAAAAAAAAGAAAAAAAATGCACGGGCAGAAATGTTTCAAAGCATTTAATGACTGAAAGTTCAGGTCATTTCCAGAAAGTGGTTTTATGTTATTGGCAGTAGAAATAAAAGACAAGTTCCAGTATTTTTGACCTTTACAAAGATTAAAAATAATTGCAGTAACAGAAAAATTCAATAACAATTTTACAAAGAATTTTTAATCACAAAAAATTTTTATGTATTAAGTTAGATAGTTTTCTTTGAATAAAGTTAACCTATTAGCTGATGTCACAGATCATTTAGGTGAGTCTGGGCTATTTTGTAAGTAAGAATTTCATAAAATTGCCCTGCAGAAATGACTTGCTGAGAGGCAGTGGGAAGCAACATCACCAGTATACTCCCAGGCCTCACATGGTGCTTGACCCGTTATAAGCACTCAGATATTGCTGAATGAATGAGCCCTGGTGTTTATTTTAAAACTGTCCTTTGAAAGAAATAGTAGTTTTTGGGCCGGCGCCGTGGCTCAATAGGCTAATCCTCCACCTTGCGGCACTGGCACACCGGGTTCTAGTCCCGGTCAGGGCGCCGGATTCTGTCCCGGTTGCCCCTCTTCCAGGCCAGCTCTCTGCTATGGCCAGGGAGTGCAGTGGAGGATGGCCCAGGTGCTTGGGCCCTGCACCCCATGGGAGACCAGGAAAAGCACCTGGCTCCTGGCTCCTGCCATCGGATCAGCGCGGTGCGCCGGCTGCAGCGGCGGCCATTGGAGGGTGAACCAACGGCAAAGGAAGACCTTTCTCTCTGTCTCTCTCTCTCACTGTCCACTCTGCCTGTCAAAAATAAAAAAAATAAAAAAATTAAAAAAAATGCTTAAAAAAAAAAAAAGAAAGAAATAGTAGTTTTTGAAAATGAAAGTGCAGAATTCTTGCCAAATATTTATATAATCCAAAGAGAAAAGAGTTTGTAAGATACAAGCAAAAGAAGTGGATCAGTAATTTACAAGCCAGGACATGGGAAAAGCCACCAGACATCATATTTCTAATGTGAAAGTCCCACCCCCAGTGCACCACATATTACCTTATCTGAGAGTAAAAGAGCTAGAAATTCAATAATCATTGCACAAAACTCATTCCTATTCTGTCCAGTTATGAGCTCTTGGTGACAGAACAACAACTTTTGACAATAAAGACATTTAAATTTCATAAGAAATTTATCAGTATATATGAAGTTTCTGAAAACTTCTTTAAATATAGAAAAATACTGCCAGTTCTTTTTCTTGCAAATGAAGTATAAGAAAGAGAAAAATATACATTTGCTATAGAATTACTTATATTTAGAGAAGCAGAGCAAAGAAATAGGAGTTAATATAAAGAATCTGTACATACCACATACATCGTTAATTAAAGCACTAAAAAGTGACATGCATTTCAAGACATGCAGAGGTGCTCTGACATGAATCAAGGACATGGCGCAGAAGAAAGACTTCTTCAAGTACTACCTAAAATAATAGAGTTATAGACAGCTTACTTTTAAAAACTTGTTTAATCAAGAATTTGTTAAACAGTTACTTGCAGTCTATATTGCAACTTTTAAAATAATCTACCCAAGCTACTGTAATACATGTAAGGCTGGCAGTTAACTATGTTCCAGTAAACACAATGTTTAGGCCTGTTTCCTTATGTGTAAAATTGGAGATACTTCAGATTGAATATGGGCAGGCCTTTGGCACAGTAGTTAAGATGCCTCTTGGGATGCCTATATTTGTATCAGAGTACCTAGGTTTGAGTCCCTGATTGGCTTTCTATTCTAGTTTTCTGCTTGGGCATACTCTGGGAGGCAGCATGTGATGGTTTAAATAGTTGGGTCTGCCACCCATGTGTGAGTTTGTGGGCTGAGTTTGGGTCTTCCAAGTTTAGCTTGGCCAAGCCCCAGCTGTTTTGGACATTTGAGGAGTTGAACCAGTGGATGGAAGATCTATCTGTTACTGTATCTTTCTGTGTCTCTCTACTTTTCAAATTAAAAAAAAAAAATTTAAAAACCATGAATTAACTTCTTGAAGTCAAACTTCGTTTTCTTCTTCTTTTTTTAAATTTTAAAGTCAGTTATATAGAGAGAAAGAGAGAGAGAATCTTCCATCTGTTGATTCACTCCCCCAATTACTGCAATGCCAGAACAGGGTCAGGCTGAAGCTAGGAGCCAGGAGCTTCATCCTGGTTTCCCACGTCGGTGGCAGGGGCCCAAACACTTGGGCTATCTTCCACTGCTTTTCCCAGGCCATTAGCAGGGAGCTGAATTTGAAGTAGAGCAGCCTGGACATGAACCAGTGCCCATATGGGATGCTGATTTCAAAGGTTGCGGCTTTTCCTGCTTCACTCACAATGCTGGTCCAGAAGTCAAACTTGTACGGTGCTCTTGCCAGGGTCCAGTTAGTTTAGCAATGGTCTTTCATATCTGAGCACAAATTAGTTTATGAAGAAGATGAACTAAGCGATCATTAGCCTTTGGATCATGAACCTATTGAGGAATGTGGGTCCGCTAGACAGAGATAACTAGGTGCTGTGGTGGTGGAATGTGAGGCATGGGATGAGACAACACAGAATGGAAATGCTCAAAAAGAGATTAAAGAGATGAATGGCAAACTTGGCCTACATTATTTTGCCTAGAAGTAGCTTTAACTTATGATAACATTTTAGGACAATTACTACCATTTATTTTAAAGATTTACTTAGTTTATTTTTTTCATACTATTTGTTGAACTCTTTACTTAGTGTAGGGTTATTCTTATGAGTATAAAGTTAATTGAAAATAGATCTTAGTAAAAAAATAAGATTGGGTATAGGAGAGGAAAGAGGAAGAAGGGTGGGAGAGCAGGCAGGAGGGAGGCTAGGGTGGAAAGAATCACTATGTTACTAAATTTGTATATATGAAATACATGAAGCCTGTATACCTTAAATAAAAGGTTTCTAGGTTAACAAAAAAGATCTATTTTTATTTGAAAGAGTTAGGGAGGTGGAGGGACAGAGAGAGATCTTCCATCTGCTGGTTTACTCCTGAGATGGCTGCAGTGTCCGGGGCTGGGCGAGGCTGAATCTAGGAGCCAAGACCTTCTTCTGAGTCTCCCATGTGGGTGCGAGGGCCCAAGCACTTGGGCCATCTTCTGTTGCTTTCTCAGGTGCTTTAGCAGGGGGCTGGATAGGAAGTAGAGCAGCCAGGAATTGAACCAGCGTCCATATGGGATGCCAGCATTACAGGCAGCAGCTCAACCAGCTACGCTGTGATGCTGGCCTCAATTGCTGTATTTACCTTCAGGTTTTTTTTTCTACAGACAACAAGATCTACAAATTATGGTCTGGGAGCTATTTTAATATGGCCAAATGATTGGAAAAAGGATTAAAAAATGAAGCTGTAGTTATCTGGAACCATTTCTTTATGAGTTTTAAATATCCTGTTGGGCCTGACTTGGAGCACTGATTCTACATCAGTCCAATTTGAGCAATGATTCTCTGCTCTTATAGAAAGAATAAAAAATGAATCACTATTTTAAATGATTAATGCAACAGCTTCAAAGAAGGTATATTGTTTTCATGAAATATTTAGGAGTAATGCCAAAATCTCATTCTAGTAAATTTATCATGAATAATAAACTAAACATTTCAAGTAGGTGGAGATAGCAGGGGCCCTTATGAAATACAGTGAAAAGGTGAAGATGTTTTCTGCATAGCTTCACACAGCAATGGGGAACAAGGTCTTGAGGATGAAACGTAGTCTGTCCCTCTGCCAAGGCTGCCCATCACTTCCTTCCCTTAAAAATTCCCTTTCGGGCTGGCACTGTGCTGTAGTAGGCTAAGCCTCTGCTTGTGGTGCCAGCATCCCATACAGGCGCCGGTTCATGTCCTAGCTGCACCTTTTCCAATCCAGCTCTCTGCTATGGCCTGGGAAAGCAGTAGAAGATGGCCCAAGTCCTTGGGCCCCTGCACCTGCTTAGGAGACCTAGAAGAAGCTCCTGGCTCCCGGCTTCAAATCGGCACAGCTCTGGCCCTTGCAGCCATCTGGGGAGTGAACCAGTGGATGGAAGACCTTTCTCTGTCTCTCTCCCTCTCTCTGTAACTCTCCCTCTCAAATAAATAAATAAAATCTTATAAAAAATTTTCCTTCCTATCTGCAACACTTAATTGTAGTACTACTCTTAGTACTACTTTTACATTTTAATTTTGGAAAAATACGTGTACATAATAAAAAACTGGTAGTACAAAATACAAGACTCCAAAGAAATCTTCTCATTCTTGACGTTGAGGCCTCGTTCCCAGAAGTACTTAACATCATCAGATGACTGAGGTTTTCTGTGTAGGTACACCTGTATGTGAAATTCCCCATCTGTAAAGCAAGCTCATCTAGGAATGGCAGCAGTGTCACTGCTGTATACCAAATGCCCAGCCCTGATGATCAAGAAATAGTCATTCCTGGGATATATCTATCTTACTTCATTCTTAACATAGTAAGATGGATGCCTCTACTTCATTCTTTTTACTGGGTACATGGTAATCCATTGTAAGGAGATAACTTTATTTATTTAACTAACTTCTTTGTGGTGGATATTCAGGTACTTTCCAGTCTTTTTGACCCAAGAATAAAGAAATATTTTTGTTGTTGTAATGAATGCTCTTTTATATATACCTTTATGCACATTCCTAGAATTCAATGGACTTGGTCAGTAGCATTTTCACTTTGGATAGAAATGATTAGACTGTCATTTTTATCCCTTGTTTATACTCTTGTGGAACTGTGGTCTTCCTGCTTTTTACTTGTTGTATATTATGGTTAGTGGTGAATTGAGCCCATGCTTAGAGTGGATTAAAATTATGTCTTTGCAAAAAGTGATGAAGAGAGGGGAGAGGGGGAGGGGGATGGGTAGAAGTGAGGGGAGTATGGTTGTTGCCTTGGAACTGTATCTATGGAATGCATGAAATCTCTTCTCTTCGTATTAACTTAAAAAACTAAAAAAGAAGTTATTAGAGAGAATGATTTATATGCCCAGAAGTAATGCATGAGACTGCTTTTTTTCCCTATGTCTTTGACACCTTTTTCATCTTTGTTAATCTGATCAGAGTGGTATCTCATTTTTGTTTTAATTTCTCTTTATGAACAAAATTAATATTCTCAGATTTATAGGCTACAGGTATTTACTAGAGGATACTTGTTTATAAACTTGGTTCATTTCTAGAGATAGGTTATTTTTATTATTGGTTAGTAAGTATTTATATGTGTTGAAAACATTTTCACCCATTTATCTGCATCTCTAGATTTTCAAATCTTCCTGCTCTATGATTTTAAAAATAGGCAAGCTATTAAAAGACTAAATTCATTTCTTCCACGTTTTAAGGCTTGTCCTGTACTGGACAAGCTCCCAGATGTTCCTTTTACAATGTTCCAGAGCTTCCTTTTTACTAAAATCATATGTTTGAGTTTTCTGGGATTTATGAATGTAACTTTGGTACTGCTTACAGAGATGTGTGCTATAAATATTTATGTGATAATAATGCACTAGAACAAAAGATGTTCAAGATAGAACAGACCATGCATAATAATTTTGGGTGTTGCTACTATAAAGGTAAGAACTCTGGCCAGAGATCTATATTCAAAAAAAAATCTTATTTTCTTAATAAGTAAAAGACTGGATTGAACTAGATATGGCTAAAGTTTGTTGGGTTCCATAGTTCCATGATTATTTTCTGTTGTGATTATTGTTAATTTTTGTGAATGATTTCTTTGGTAAAGTAATGTAATATGAAATTAACCATCTTAACCATTTTAGGTGTACTGTTTAATAATGTAGAATACATTAACAATACTATATTATCTATCACCAGAACTCTTCATCTTGCAAAACGGACGCTCTAAGGCCCCTGAGCAAACCCCTCCATATTTCTCCCTCTCTTGACCTTGGCAATCACTTTTCTTCTTTCTGACCCTAGGAATTTGACTATTATAGGCACCTCATATAAATGCACTTGGGTACTGTTTGTCCTTTTGTGACTAACCTATTCCACTTCGCAAAACATCAAGGTTCCTCCACGTTGTAGCACGTTAGGATTTCCTTCCTTTTTAAGGCTGAGCAGTATTCCATTTTATGAATACACTATGTTTTACTTATGCAATCATGTCAATGAACACATAGATTCCTTCCACTGTTTGGCTATTGTGAATAAGGTAACTATAAACATGGATGTACAAATATCTCTTCAAGACCGTACTTTCAGTTTTCTGGATACATACCCAGCAATCTAAGATTCACTTTTTTTTTTTTTTTACAGGCAGAGTGGACAGTGAGAGAGAGAGACAGAGAGAAAGGTCTTCCTTTGCCATTGGTTCACCCTCCAATGGCCACCACGGCTGGTGCGCTGTGGCCGGCGCACTGCGCTGATCCGAAGGCAGGAGCCAGGTGCTTCTCCTGGTCTCCCATGGGGTGTAGGACCCAAGCACTTGGGCCATCCTCCACTGTACTCCCGGGCCACAGCAGAGAGCTGGCCTGGAAGAGGGGCAACTGGGACAGAATCCGGCGCCCCGACCGGGACTAGAACCCGGTGTGCCGGCGCCGCGCCTCTAGGCGGAGGATTAGCCTGTTGAGCCGCTGCACCGGCCAAGATTTACTTTTAAATATAACTAAAAAGAGGAAAAAAACACCTTACCATAGCCTTCCTTTCCATATGCAAAAGAAGGGGGTATAATCACTTTCCTCTTCTCTCCAGGGCACATATCCATCATAGCAATGTCTAGGCCTTTAATGACTTGCCCAACACCAAGAACAAACCATTTGGGGTGGCCTTCATTTTGTGTCCGGCTATAATACAAAATAACACTTAGGTAAAGATATCAAACTTTAAAATACAGTGAGGCATTTAGAACAAACTTGGAGTCTTCTGTAGCCATCCCTTTGCCTATATTAGCTGTCTTTCTGGATCCCCTGGTAAGCTGATTGGCTCAAACTTCCCTATAATTGCCAGAAAGAGGTACAGTTTGCCCAAAGCTAGTCATTAGGAGTCATTTCCTTTTCTTTTATATTGTCATCTTTACAAAAACTGTTCAACAGTTGCCTTTTAAATGAATCTCCAGCCCCTATCTAGCTGCATGGATTGCACAAATAACTGATTTAACTCCTTGGGGTTTGTTCTTAAAAATGATGGGGCAGGGCTAGCCTAAAACATGTCATTTTAATGGTAACTTAAAGTCTTATTAAATATGCCTATTTTCTTCTAAATGGGAAGAACGAACTTTCCCCAATCCTATCTTTATAAGGTAATTGTACAGATGAAGAAAAGACATTTTTCCTGAGTAACATGCCATCAATTAAATCAGAGCAGGCAGCAGGAGACAGGAGAAGTCACGGGGACGTCACTCTAGTAGTGGCCTCTTGGTACAGGAAGGGGCCCCCAGCCTAAATCATGCTTCCAAAAGCCAGAATAAAAATCTCTTTATCCTGTTAGTCCTCTGTAAAGATACTCAGACTCCAGGCAAAGGAAAAATGTGCACATCCTTAGAGGCAGTGCCTTCATTTAGTTCTAGAGGTCCCAAGCATAGTTGTGGTGGTTGGGTCGTGAACGCTGCAGCGTATTTTTGATACTTTCTTGGGCCAATATTTTTAGTAATTGAAAAACCTAACATTCAGTTTATCAGGGAACTACTACTATCTAGTCTGATCATTTTCCTATGAAAAAACTCAACTGTTAAAATCAAACCAACGAATAAAACCAACCAATTAGGCTTCTGGTTGGGGGAGGGAGGCAAGGTTTCGTGTGTCAGCTGACAGCATGTCCTACCTGCAGTAGAATTTTGAGCCGTCTTTAGCCAAGTAGCCATCATAATGGGCATTTAGCAGGTCTCCCTTCTTGCTTGTCTTAGAGCAGTTTTCTGGACGATGCAAAACTTCTATTTTCACATCCTCTGTGCTCTCCTCTTTCTTTTGCCCCTGAGCAGTGGAAAAGCTCCACAGACAAAAGAAAACGGCTAATCTGAACAAGTCACGCATGGTTCCGGAGTCGGCCCCAGAGACCTCCGCGCTGCCTCCGCCGTGTCGCTCGTGGCCCGCGGCTGCACCACCGGCCTAGTTCCGACGCGTGGCAGGCATTGTCCCACGTCACAAAAGGACCGGCCCACGCCCCGCCTCCTCCAGCGCGCGGCCCCGCCCCTCCGCCTGCGCGGCCCCGCCCAGCTCCTGCCCGGGCGAGCGTTTCGCGGTTCCGGCAGTGGGGGCTTGTCCCCCAGTGGTGGTGGCATGGGCGGGGGGCTGTCTCTCAAGCTTCTGCTCGCGAAACCGCGTATTTCACAGGTGGTTTCTTCAGGGCATGGTGTCAACGGTTTCCTTCCCCATAACAAAACTGGTAAAATGAAATAAACCATCTGGGCTGGGAGGTAGACTCTGAGACAGCAGTGGTCATTTCTGGGCCCTAAAGACTAAGGCTGGTGAAGGACTAGCAGGAAGGGGGATTCTGGAAGAAGGGCATTAAGAAAGTTAAAAAATAGACGTGGAGGCCGGCGTCCTGAGGCCTCCGTGGCCTCTCCTATCAGAGCACCTGTTGAGGCCCCGGGCTACTCGGCTTCCTGTCAAGTTCTTGGTCCCCTGCCTCCCACGGGGCAGATCTGGCTTCGTTCTGGCCCAGCCCTTGCCCTTGCGGCCTTTTTGGGGAGTGAACTAGCAGATGGAAGAGTTTCTCTCTAATTTCAAAAAAAAAAAAAAAAAAAAAAAAGACTCTAGGTGGCTATCTGCGTGCTTCTGGTGTATTCTTGAAGCTCTTTCTTGGGGCCTCAGTTCTGCATTCTGGGGTGCCAGGCTGGGTCATGCACAAACAGGGCCACCAAGGTTCTATGAAGCAGCGGTGTCACATTTCCCAGGCTCGCTGAAGGGTTTCTGTGGCTTCTGGACTCGCTGCCGGCTTGCATTTCTTTCCCCCACCACTTGGGGCCGCTCCTGATTTGAGGGCTGCTAGCAGTGTGAAAGCTCTTAGGTTTTCTTGATAATTCCAGAGATCCCAATTTGTTCACATCAGACCAGGAAAGGAGGAAACCCGAGTGTTGGGCATTCAAAAAAAATTTTTTTGAAAGGCAAAGGAACATCTTCCATCTGCTGGTTTACTCCCCAAATTCCTGAAATAGCCAGGGCTGTGCCAGGCCTCAGCCAGAAGTTAATCCTCGTCTTCTGTAAGTGCGGCAGGGACCCAAGAACTTGAGTCATCACCTGCTGGTTCCCAGGGTGCCAGGAAGCCGGAATCAGAACTGGAACTGTAACCCAGCCACTTCCGTCTGGGCTGCTGCTGTCCCAAGCTGTAGGTTAACGCTATGCCAATTGCCTGCCTGGAGTATTAGGCATTTTGTTCCAGTCTTCCAGGCAATAGGCAGAGGGATTGGGCCCAATCTGACAAAACTCACTCCCATTTTAGTGCAAACCTTTCATACTGAAAAGTTGACTTTTATAGTGAGTACCCTTATAGCCACCACCTAGATTCTATCAACACAACTATATTCGGTTTATTACTTGCTCATCTACCCACCCTTCAATTCCTTTTATTTCTAAGTGAGCATACAGACTTCACCCAAACCAGAACACTTTCATATTAGCCCGGTTTAGGTTCTGGGAAGGGAGGTGTTCTTCTGCCTCAGTGATGCCAAGAAAAGCCATGGCACTGGGCCTGCTTTACGTGCTTTGCTTAATAAAGTCTGCAAAATTCCATGTATCTGAAGACTAATGTCAATTATATAAGGTGATGCTCTCCTAAAGGATAACCCCCCCCCACACACAAAAATCCATAAAAGCTAGGGGGAAGTCCTCATTTTTAGAATAAAACTCCTAATTTTCTTGTTCTATAAACACAATTGTGGCTCTCCAAGGGGAGTTGCCGGCGTCATGACCATCCCAGTAGGTCCGCAACAGCCGCATCTGCCTGTGAGGAACATACTGAGGAGGCAGAAATGGGAAGCCTTTCATTTATTTACTTAGAAGAAAAAAAAAAAATCGGCGAAAGGCCCGAGGCTTGGTAACAGGGAAACCGGAGAGGCCTGAGTGGCGGCTCCCGAGGCGGGCCGGGGCGGAGTGAAGCGGCCCCGCCGGCAGGCCGCGCCGCCCTCCTCGCGCAGCCTCAGGCCCGGCGGCGGGGCCCCAGGCCGCGCCCGCCCCTCCAACCCCGCCGCCGGGGTGGGGTTTCCCGGGACGAGCCGGCCCCTTTCATCCAGGAAGTGAAAGCGACGTCGGGGTCAATGAAAACAAACGGGGAGCCCGGGGGGAAGGAAGCGCCGGGGCGAGGAAGCGCGGGCGGGAGGCCGGCTGCGGTCGCGTTTTTGTCGGTGCGGCGGCCGCGGCCGCCGAGGCTTGCGCAGGGATGTCTGAGCCCGCGCGTCGCGGCCCCCCAGCTCCTCGCGGCGCCCGCTGTCTTGGCCTCTAAGGGCTGCCACGTCCGGGCGGCGTAGCGCGGCCCGGGGGGCGGCCGGGGAGGGGTCCCGGGAGGGGCTGCCCCGGGCTGTGCGCCCACCCCATCCCCGCGGCCGGAGCCGGGCCAGGAGGATGCGCGGTGCCGGGCTCTGAAGCATGGAGGGGGTTCTGTACAAGTGGACCAACTATCTTACAGGTACGGGGGGCTCAGGTGCTCCGGGGGGCGGCGGGGAGGCCACGGAGGAGGCAGGGCGCGGGCTCGCCCCGGTTCCACGGCACAGTCCCTCTTTCCCCCCCAAGAGCCGGTCTGGCCTCTGCAGGAGAGTTCGGGATCGCGCACCTCCGGAGGCTGGGAAGTGACCCAGACACTTCTTTCTGCCTGTGTAATAATACTTCTGTTTGTCCCCCGACGCCTCCGCTGCGGTTTCCTGTCACCCGACCTGTGTTGTTGCCATCTCCGTCTTTATTCACTCTTGGTCTTCGGCCTTTTGAGTTGTGGAAATACGGGACTGGAGTGGACCCTTTTCTGATCGGGAGTTAATTTTAAGAATCCGTCTCTGCGTGATCATTTCCTTAACGACACTTTCTTTTTCAAGTTCACTTGTTGAAGCCCTGTGATTGCTTAGCAGGCACGATTTTGGAAGCTGTCCGCAGATGCTACTTACTCTCTTAGGAAGTGGTTTTCAGTGAGGAACACCTTTTGGGAATTCAGGGAACTGTGAGAAACAGCGGAAGATGGTGCAGAAGGCAGAAAAGGAGCCGGCAAGTCAGCTTCATCCCAGGAAAAACTCAAGAGTTAGAGGTTTCTAGACAAATGAGAGAACATCAGGGAGGTGCCCCTTTCCATGACATTCAATACCTGCCTTTTTTTTTTTTTTTTTTTTTAAGGCTTAAATCTGAGTACCTTATTCTCTCAGGCTCACATCTGTAAAGGCCAAGGTGATCATCTAGTTTATCCTGGAAGTACCTTCCTCTTCCTGGATTCTGTCATCTCATTGAATTAGAGGAAGAGGAATAGATTTAAAATAAATTCAAATAGTAGACAGGTTTCCTGGTTCAGAATAATAAGTACATTTTGACTTGCTACTCACTTATTCTCAGCGACAAAATATTGAACCTTTTAGTAATTGTCTGGTACACTCCATTTGTTTCCATCTGACCTTGTGCACAGTGTGCGCATATGCACTTCAAGGTGTAAGTGCAGAGCTGAAGTTGGCCCTGTTTTTTAATTTGTTAGAATGCTCAAGCCAGATTTATAGCAACAAATGCTTTCATATTTATTACCCAACAGTGTTTTGTTTTGCTTAAACTAGGAAGTCAATTTATTTCTATAATGGCATGATTAAACAGGAAACATTTTTAAAAAGACTTTTTCCCCCATTTTATTTGACACAGAGACAGAGCTAGCATGCACATGCAATATCTCAGTTCACCAATTAGCTCCCTAAATGCTTGCAACAGGCAGGGTTGGGCCAGGCCTAAGCCAGGAGCCATGAACTCAATCCCAGTCTCCCTACATAGGTGTTGGTGCCCAACTACTTGAACCATCACCCATTGCTTCTCAGGGTGTGCGTTAGCTGACTTTGAAGTGGAGTTGCCAGGACTTGAACCAGGCACTCTGGTGTGTGGGATGTGGACATCCCAAGCTAGACTTAGACACTGAGCCAAATGCCTGCCCCAAGACAAATCATTATTAAGCATTTTCCTTTGGGTGATTGTGAAAAGCAGTTACACTGTTTGGTTGAGGTGTTAAGACTAGTTCCTGTCTCTAAGATGCAAACGTGCATAAGCACAGTGTGTCCTGGAGGGGTCCTGCCAGAGGAACTGTTTATGCATAGCCCTGAGCGGTAGGCCGTTACTGAGATGGGTCATAATTTAAGACTGGATGTGAAATGTGGTCTAGGTTAGTTGTTCCCTCATGTGTTGCACTGAGTACTAGCTGGGTGAGCTTGTAAGCACGTGTGCTTAGTTTTTAGTCTTTACAAGAGTATTTAGTTCACCTCTAGCATCGAAGCTTGTTGAAATGAAATCTTGTTTGGAAAAATTCCATTAAAAAATTTAAATTTGGTTCCATGGCATGCTGATCATTAATGATTATTAATTTTAGTTCATCGTAGGTCAGAAGGATGAGCAGCTGTTCTTACTAAATGATCTTTAAGGAACCTTCGAGTATAATGATAGTGTTATTTGAGAATTCTTTGTACACAATAAGGATTTCACTAACCTTTGGTAGTTTGTTACAAAAAAGAATATGTTTTTTAAAAAAAAAAATCTCGAAAAAAGGGAATGGTATGTGAATCTTTTCACAGGTACAACCCTCTATTATGTAAATGTGCAAATTAGATTCTTTTATGAAAAGAAGTAGAGATAATAGACTTGATCAACCACAGTTACCTTCACATGCTACAAAATTCATGTGAATCATTTTTCTCAATATTTGAAAAAGATATTGAGCTGAAGTAACACAGGCTTGCAGAATTGTAATTGGTGATTTAGGCACAGGAGTCTTGGGGTGGAGGTGTGTATTTTTACTTTACCCTGCTTATAATTTGTTTGCCAACCCAAATTTGTCTTTGGAATGAGAATGTTTTCATCATTTGGTATGTGTGCTGAACACAATATGCTCTCACGGTTATGGTATCTATATTCCCATGCAAGGAGACTAGCATGCAATGTTTCACTTTTCTGGCATTCAGTCATTTTTTTCATTTATTCAATCACTTGAGAAATACATTTTTTTAAAGCACCTGTTAATGTGCCAGACACCATTCTACTTGGTGGAAATTGCTGGGATGAACAAGATAAAGTCCATGGACCAAAGGAATTTAGCTTCTAATTGGCTCAGCCTCATTAGAGAATATAGTGTTTCACAAAAAGTAGCTGGTCCAAGCATCTGAAACCTACTTATTTTTAATTTTGGATAGCCATCTTTCTGAATTGTTTTATGACAGTCTTTGCCTTCTTAAACTAGGAATACAGAGTAAAATTTAACCTTTTTATGATGACTCAGCATTGTCATTTCAAAAGTGAAATATACAGCCATTTGGGGAGGTAAGTTCTAGGTTTCTCTGTATTAAGGTGGAAGAAAAAAGGATTCATCCATCTGCCTTCTCTTGGTAATACCTGGCCCTGGAATAACTGAATTGATTAATTATTTAGCAGATTATGGCTAAATTGATCAGGATTTGCACACCCACGATTTAAAAGATGGTCATTTTAACTTGATCACTTGTGCCAAATTTTGACTTAATAGTTACAGAGAGAACAAGGAAAGTTACACTGCCTCCAGCATGGTCATCATGTTATTAATCAGTGAACTGGTACCCATGGTCGGTAAGATTCCAGGGAACATGAAGTTTGTCTTACGAGAAGGGCAGAAGTTGGGTGCCCAGGAAAACCACCATTCTGTTGCTGGCTGAGTCTGTGATAGGTGTGTACTCTAGTTGCTGAATAAATATCAGTTAAATGAATGATCACAGTTTGTAGCATTGTGGCCTAGCATTACAGCAGCAAAAAAGAGAAGAAATGCGAGAATCTGTGTCCATACCACAGAGTTTGTGGCTTCTGTCTGAAAGACCAGAAGTCATTTAGTTCTCACTGTGTGCAAGAGAATTTGCTCTGGTAACATACTTTATGAAAGAAGAGAGGTTGTATTGCAGAATTAGAGAGCTGTAGGTGGCACCCAAGAGGTCATTTATTCAACCCACTCTTTAGAAACTGGAAATGTAGAGATTTGTTGAAATGAAGATTTCTCTCAGGTTATCCTACTAAAAGATGAAAGAGCTGGGGCTAGAACTCCTATTTTCTGTTGCTTTGTCCATCACAGATTGAGTATTCCTAATCTGAAATCCAAAATGCTCCAAACTCCAGAAATTTTTGAGTGCTTATGTGGTGCCACAAGTGGAAAATTTCCCTGGACTTCACATGATGGGTTACATCAAAATGCGTACATACTAAACATACTGTGGGGCTGGCATTAAGGCATAGCAAGTTAAGCCACCACCTGTGATGCCAGCATTCCATGTGGGTGCTAGTTCAAGTCCTGGCTGTTCCACTTCCAATCTAGCTCCCTGTTAATGTGCCCGGGAAAGCAGCTGAAAGCCCCTGTACCCACATGGAGACCCAGATGAAGCTCCTGGCTCCTGGCTGTGGCCTAGCCCAACCCCTGGATGCTGTTGCGTCCATTTGGGGAGTGAACTCATGAATGGAAGATCCTTCTTTCTCTGTCCCCCTCTCTGTGTCACTCTGCCTTTCAGATAAAAATAAAATTAATCTTTAAATCATAAAAATTACCTTTTAGACCATGTGTGTAAGACAAGGGTACTTCCAAAAGACCATGGAAAATGGAATGAATGATAAGTTTTTTGTTTGTTTGTTTTGGTACAGAGTTTTGAAATTCACACATAGTTTTCTCATCTATTTTCTATGAACTTTTTAATGACCCCTTGTAGATGAAACTTAAATGGATTTCATGTTGAGACTTGAAGCCTATCCCTAAGATATTTCAATGTGTTTATACAAGTATTCTAAAATCAGAAGACTCCAGAACACTTCTGGGTCCAGGCATTTCAGATCAGGGATACTCAGTCTGTACCTCATAACCTCAACTCTGTTCCCTTTGAGAAAAAAAGAGGCAGTTACGCTGTACTCTGTGTAGGGCTGTTACTGCAGATGGTTGTGTGGATTGCTAATGAGAAAACTATGAGCCAGAATAAAGGTGTTAACTCCTGTATTTGTTCTGATCTAGAGATTTCTCTAGAAATTTCCAATAAAATGGAAATTGATGCAAGATCATTTTGGGCAGCCTTTATCATTAAAAATGGCATTGTCATATTGTTATTTGAGAGCCATGAAATAATGTATATGGCATTTTTTTAAGATTTTATTTATTTATTTATTTGAGAGGTAGAGGTATAGACAGTGAGAGGGAAAGACAGAGAGAGAGGTCTTCCTTCTGGTGTTTCACTCCCCAGATGACCACAACGGCCGGAGCTGTGCTGATCTGAAGCCAGGAGCCAGGAGCTTCTTCCAGGTCTCCCATGTGGGTGCAGGGGCCTAAGCATTTGGGCCATCTTCTATTGCTTTTCCAGGACATAACAGAGAGCTGGATTGGAAAAGGAGCAGCAGGGACTAGAACTGGCGCCCATTTGGGATGCTGGTGTCGCAGGTGGAGGATTAACCTACTGAGCCACAGCACTGGTCCCAGGTTTTTTTTTTTTTTTTTTTCCTAAGCATCATTTATTTGAAAGGCAGAGTGGCGGAGAGCCACAGAGACAGAGAGATTGAAATCAGTCTTCCATCTGCTGGTTCACTCCACAAATGGCTGCAGTGGCTGGGGCTGGATCAGGCTGAAACCAGGAGCCAGGATCTCCATTCTGGTCTCTCAGGTGGGTTACAAGGGCCCGAGGAGTTTGGCCATCCTTCCAGTAGGAAGCTGGATCAGAAGCAAAGCCGTCAGGACTCAAATGGGCACTCCAGTAGGGGATGCCAGCATCGCAAGTGGCTGCATAAACCGCTGTGCTACAAACAGTGGCCTCTGTAAGGCAGGTTTTAAAATTACAGTTTTTTATGTGGTAAAGGTAATTTCTCATCATCCTTTGTTATTTCTGCCCTTTGTAGGTTGGCAGCCTCGTTGGTTTGTTTTAGATAATGGAATCCTATCCTACTATGATTCACAAGATGATGTTTGCAAAGGGAGCAAAGGAAGTATAAAGATGGCAGTTTGTGAAATTAAAGGTAAGTGAGTTTATAGAATTGAGGACTTTGAAGTTAGGTAGTAAAGGTTCTTCATCATGCTCCAAACGATGAAAAAAAGCATCGTTAAGCACAAGGGATCTTCTAATACTATTTATTTTCTTAGCAATAAGGAATGGCATTTGGCATTGTTAAACATGGTTCTTGATAATTTTCCCTGTATCAATTGATTGAAATTCAAAATACTTCAGCTGCTGTTCCTGTTTGGATTTGACAGCTTCTTGTAGATGCTACTTTAGTGCCCATGTTCAGTCTACAAGCATCCTATTTCATTCTCCTTATAGAAATGTAGATTGGAAGCCAGGCTATAAAGCCAGCTCTCTAGGGTTTTGAGGAAGTTTAAAGTCAGAGTCATAAACTCTGGTTCTTTCCAAGTTAGAGATAATCTCTTGTAGATGATAGAGATCATTTCCTTTTTTTTTTCCCCGAAAGGGTAGAAATAAAGCAATTTAGGTCATGCTGTAATTTTGATGAAGGTTTCATGGTCAGTTGATTTCTATGTGTGGTTGGAGTGTGTGGGGTGGATGTAGGTAGAAGGAAATCAGGTAAAATAGTAATGCAAAATATTGAATTCTTCTTCAAAGACAATCAAAGATGAAACTAGAGCAAATAAAAGAATAAATGTTAAACTCCTTCCAAGTCTTCTTTCTTCTATTTAACTTGAGTTTTCCAAGTCTCATTTCTTCTGTTTAAGTTGAATACTCCTCCATCATAAAGGGTAGCTCTTGACATGATGATCCCTTGCGTGTAACTACCAAATACTTCAGTTATCTCACTGTTTCACACATTTTAAAATTTAGATTAAATCAGCAGCTGATTCATTGGGTTACATTTTTCAGGGCTGAATTACTGCTTTTGTATGATTTTGTGGTAGCCCTTAGTAAGATTTAGCCATAGAGACAAAAGAGAGTTTCTGCTTTGGGTGCATATTCTTTCTTTATTTCTTTTTTTCCCAAAGAAACCATTTATTTAATGAGTGCAGATTTCATAAGTACAACTTTAGGAACATAATGATTCTTCCCATCAGAACCGCCCTCCCACCCTCACCCCTACCCCCACCCCACCTCCTCCTCCCTCTCCCATTCCCAATCCCATTCTCCATTAGGAAAAAAAACCAAGACTGTTCCTCAGCAGTCAAAACAAGGGCTGTTCACATCCTTGCTTCTCAAAGTGTCAATTTCACTTCTGTAGATTTCCTTTTTAGGTGCTCTATTAGTTACCACAAGTCAGAGAGAAGATATTGTATTTATCCCTTTGGGACTGGCTTATTTCACTAAGTATAAAGTTTTCCAGATTCATCCATTTTGTTGCAGATGACTAGATTTCGTTTTTTTTTAACCACTGTGTAGTATTCCATAGAGTACATATTTCTGTAATTTCTTTATCCAGTATTCAGCTGATGGGCATTTAGGTTGATTCCATGTCTTAACTATTATGAATTGAGCTGCAATAAACATGGGAGTGTAGATAACTCTTTTCTTTGCTGATTTCATTTCCCTTGTGTAGATTCCCAGGAGTGGGATGGCTGGGTAGTTCTACATTCAGATTTCTGAGGTATCTCCATACTGTCTTCCATAGTGGCTTTACCAGCTTACATTCCCACAACAGTAGATTAGGGTACCTTTATCTTTATATCCTTGCCAGCATTTGTTGTTTCGTGATTTCTGTCTGAAAGCCATTCTAACTGGGTTGAGGTAAAATCTCATTATGCTTTTGATTTGCATTTCCCTGACAGGTAGTGATCCTGAATATTTTTTCATTTGTCTGTTGGCCATTTGGATTTTCTCTTTTGAAAAATGTCTATTTAAGTCCTTTGCCCATTTCTTAACTGGGTTGTTTGTTTTGTTGTTGTTTCATAATCTCTTTATATATTCTGGTTAATAATTCTTTATAAGTTGTATACTTTACATATCTTTTCTCCTATTCTTTTGGTTGTTTCTTCACTTTCCTGAGTGTTTCTTTTGCAGTACAGAAGCTTCTCAATTTGATGTAATCTCATCTGTTGATTTTGGCTTTGATTGCCTGTGCCTCTGGGGTCTTTCCCAAGAACTCTTTGCCTGTGCCAATGTCTTGCAGGGTTTCCCCAATGTTCTCTAGTAATTTGATGATTATCAACTTGTAGATTTAGGTCGTTAATCCATTTTGAATGGGTTTTCATGTAAAATAAGCATATTCTTTAGTTACACATCTGGTTCCTTACCTTCATCTCAGATTTGATAGGACTGGAGTGCCGATTTTTTTGTTGTTGGCTACAACGACTGGGGCTGGGTGAAGCTAAAGCTGAGAGCCAGGAGCTTCTTCTGTGTTTCCCATGTTGGTAGCAGGGGTCCAAGTGCTTCCATCATGTTCCATTGCTTTCCCAGGTGCATTAGCAGAGGGCTGGATCAGAAGTGGAGCTGCCAGGACTTGACCCAGTGCCTATATTGGATGTGCTTGTGTTGCAGGCAGTAGCTTAACCTGCTACACAACACCTGCCCCATACAGGAGCACTTTTTTACACCAGTGATTTCCAGCTTGGGATAGATCCATGCCATGGGGAGCTTTTTTCGAAACTATATATGAGTGCCATGTGATTAAATCATGTCCCCTTCAGTTGAAAATTCCTACTGTTCTAAGGGAGAAGAGTCAAGACATAGCTTGTTCAGCCTCGTTGAAGGGGTACAATGTTTTTTTTTTTTTCTTAACATACTGAAATGTGTACTTGTAACATTTGGCTTTCTCTGTACACATTTTTGGGGTTTGTGTAAGTCTTTCAACTACACTATCATCACCTATAACATTACAAAACTCTTTGGAATTGTTTTATGACCCAGTGAACTAGTTTGTATAAGGCACAGTTTATAAATCACACACACACAAAAGAACAGATTCAAAGCATTAGTTTTTATTTTTTCTTAAAGTGGTGGTTTTATTTCATTTTATCCCCAAATTTATTTCAAATGTGTTTTGGTCAGAATTAAAAATTCCATTCAAAATACAAAGGTTTGTGAACCTTGAGGCTATTTAAAAGATATGTAAAAGTCTGGGGCCTGCACTGTGGCGCAGTGGGTTAACACTCTGGGTTAACATATGCAGTGGTTAACATATGCAGTGGGTTAACATATGCAGGCCATATGGCCTGCAGCGTCGGCATCCCGTATGGGTGCCAGTTCAAGTCCTGGCTGTTCCACTTCTGATCCAACTCTCTGCTATGGCTTGGGAAAGCTGTGGAAGATGGCCCAATTCCTTGGGCTCCTGCACCCGCGTGGGAGACCTGGAAGAAGCTCCTGGCTCCTGGCTTTGAATTGGTGCAGCTTCAGCCATTGCTGCCAATTGGGGAGTGAACCATCAGATGGAAGACCTCTCTCTCTCTCTCTCTCTCTCTTTCTCTCTGCCTCTCCTCTCTATGTGTAACTCTGACTTTCAAAGAAATAAATAAATAAATTAAAAAAAAAAAGATACATAAATGTCTACTGTGGAATCCTAAGGCAATTCCATAGTGGTCCCAAGCCACGGCAGCATCTTTTGTTGTTAATTTGTTTAATATTTTATTAAAGCATAATATACAGAAAATGACATGAATCTTTTATTTTTTAGAGATTCATTTATTTATTTGAAATGAAGAGTGACAGAGGGGGCCCAGAGAGAGAGAGAGGTTTTTAATCTATTGGTTCAGTGCCTGAATGCCTGTACCAGCCAGGGCTGGGCCAAGCAAAACCAGGAGCCAGGAACTACACCCACGTCTCCCACCTGAGTGGCAGAAACCAAGTGCTTGGGCCATCATTGGCTGCCTCACAAGCACATGAGCAGGAAGTTCCAGCTTTGAGCTTTTGCCTGGCCATTTGGACATTTGAGATGTGAACCAGTAGAAGGGATCCCTCTATCTCTGTCTCTCTCTCTCTACCTCTCAAATATATATATATATATATGTATATATGTGTGTATATATATATATAATTTTTCCCCACATGGATATCCAGTTGACTGAGCATATTTATTGAAAATAGCAACTTTCCCCTACTGCACTGTGATAAATCCCGGCTCCACTTTCAAATCCAGCTTCCTGCTGTTGTACAGCAGGGAGTACTTTCTTAATATAAGAGTACTTTCTTAAATAAGAGTATTTTCTTATTTATTTTTTAAGATTTGTTTGCTTATTTGATGCCCTGGGAGGCAGCAGGTGATGGCTCAAGTAATTGGTTCCCTGCGACCCACATAGAGGACTTAGATTGAGTTCCAGGTTCCTGACTGTGGCTTGGCCCAGCCTTGGCTGCTGCTAGCACTTAGGAATGAACCAACAGATGGAAGGTTTCTCTGTGTCTGTTGTCTTTGCTTATCAAGTAAAAATAATAAATAAAATTTTAAAAGCATGTCAAATTTAAAAAGTAAACACTCCTTTTTTCTCCCTTTGTTTTTCTGTCTACCCACACTACTATGAGCTAACTAGTTGTTTTATTAATGCCAGTAATATAACACAAACTTCATCTTACATCAAAGACTTGGAACTGACAGCACAATTTTTGATCAGCTCTCTTGTCAGCGTTTCAAGAGTTTGTGTTGGAGAGGAGGTGTAAGGATGGAAAAGGATATGCCTTTGAGATTATTAGGAGCCACCTCATAATTCCAGGCATATCATAGAGCAAGTATTCTAATGGAAGGGGCCACTCTTTCTATACACCAGGCACCATCTCAGGCTTGAGGGATATCAAAACATAGACTGCCCTCAAAGAAATCAGTAAGAAAGTTCTGTGATATGTGTGACATTTATTGCATGTGTATTTAAGGTGGTATAGGTGGCCCCAAGTGGACAGGACAATTTAAATCTTTAGGAAAAATTCTTGGGGCTAGAGCTGTGGCGTAGCAGATAAAGCTGCGGCCTGCAGCACTGGCATCCCATATGGGCACTGATTTGAGTCCTGAGTGCTCCACTTCCGATCCAGCTCTTCACTTCTCAGTTGTTAATTTGTTCCTATTTTCCTTTGTCTGCGTTACTGCTTTGTTACCCTGGGTCCCTGTGAGAATGGTGGTTTTGAAGGTGTAGCTGGGTGGTGACCCTTTTGGGGGTTGTGCTGCCTGCATCATGAATCATAGTTGTTTTAGGTGTCTGAAGCACCTAGAACTGTGTAGAGGAGATGATTTGAGTCTGCCTAAATCCTGTAAGCCTGTAACCGTATTTCCCCTTTGTCTGTCACTGTAGTCCATTCAGCAGACAACACGAGAATGGAATTAATCATTCCAGGAGAGCAGCATTTCTACATGAAGGCCGTGAATGCAGCTGAGAGACAGAGGTGGCTGGTTGCTCTTGGGAGCTCCAAGGCGTGTTTGACTGATACTAGGACTAAAAAAGAAAAAGGTAACTGAAATATTGTGGTGAGAGTATTTTCTTATTTTTTTTTTTAAGATTTGTTTGCTTATTTGAAAGGCAGGGTTAGTTACAGTGAGAAAGAGAGAAAGGAGGAGATCTTTGATCCACTGGTTCACTCCCTAGATGGCTATAATGGCTGGGGTGGGCCAGGCTGAAGCCTAGAACCTGGAACATCATCTAGGTCTTCCACATAGGTAGCAGGGGCCCAAGGACTTGAGCCATGTTCTGCTGCTTTCCCAAGCGCTTTAGCAGGGAGCTGGGTTGGAAGTGGAGCAGCTAGGTCTTGAACCAGGGCTCATATGGACTGTTGGCATTGCTGGTGTAACCCCTTGTGCCACAACATTGGCCCTAGAGAGTTATTCTTTTTTTTTTTTTCTTCTTCTTTTTTATTTGATAGAGTTACAGAGAATGCAAAGGCAGAGAGAGGGGAGAGAGCACTTAAAAGAGATCCTTCATCTGCTGGTTTACTCCCCAAATGGCCGAAGTGGCCAGGGGTGGGCCAGGCTGAACCCAGGAACCAGGAACTTCATCTGGGTCTCCTACATAAGTGCAGGGACCCAAGTACTTGTGCCATCCTCTGCTACTTTCCCAGATGCATTAGCAAGGAGCTGGATCAGAAGTGGGACAGCCGGGATTTGAACAGGTGACTGTACAGGATGCCGGTGCTGCAGGTGGTGGCTTTATCTGCTACTCCATAGCTCCGGCCCCAAGAATTTTTCTTAAAGTTTTAAATTGTCCTGTTCACTTATAATAATCTATCCCAAGGAAATAATCAGAAATATAGAAAATTTATATATACAGATCTTCATCCTACTGAACAAAATTGTATAAATAATGCAAAGATAAATTCATGTGAATTGTTTAGGGGAATTGATGCAAGGGGACCTAAAAGAAGTTTTTAGAAAGATGGAATCAAAAGTTTTAAAAAATAGGGCCGGCGCCGCGGCTCACTAGGCTAATCCTCCACCTTGCGGCGCCGGCACACCGGGTTCTAGTCCTGGTCGGGGTGCCAGATTCTGTCCCGGTTGCCCCTCTTCCAGGCCAGCTCTCTGCTGTGGCCAGGGAGTGCAGTGGAGGATGGCCCAAGTGCTTGGGCCCTGCACCCCATGGGAGACCAGGAGAAGCACCTGGCTCCTGCCATCGGATCAGCGCAGTGCGCCGGCCGCAGCGCGCCGACCGCGGCAGCCATTGGAGGGTGAACCAACGACAAAGGAAGACCTTTCTCTCTGTCTCTCTCTCTCACTATCCACTTTGCCTGTCAAAAAAAAAAAAAAAGTTTTAAAAAATAGAGGTAGGCATTTGGCCTAATGTTTCAGATGCTGCTTGGAATGTTCACATCCCATATCCGAGTGCCTGGGTCTGAGTGCCAGCTTCACTGTTGGTTTCAGCTTCCTGCACCTGGGCACCCTGGGGGGAAGCAGGGGATGGGTCAAGTAGTTGGGTCCCTGCCACACACAAGGGAAGCTTGGAATGAATTGTAGGCATTTACAGAGTGAACCAGTGGATGGAACCTCTCTGTCTCTTTTTGTTTTGCCACCTCTAATTAATTAAAAAATTGAGACTTTGTTTTGCAACACAAGCTTCATCAAGTTGAGATTCCTTTCAAAATACGTTCTAATTTATTTATTTGAGAGACAGAGTCAGAGTGACAGCAAGAGAGAGAGAGAGTTTGCAACTGCTGGTTCACTCCTCATATGCTTGCAATGGCTGGGGGGCCAAAACTGGGAGCTGGGAAGTTAATCCAGGTTTCATCTATGGCAGAAACTCAGCTATTTGAGCCATCAGCACTGCCTCCAGACTGCATTAGGAGTAGGCTGGAATCAGGATCTGGAGCTGGAAGTCAAACCCAGATACTCCAGTATGGGATCTGGGCACCCTAAGCAGCACCTTAACTCCTAGGCCAGATGCCTGTCTTGTTAAGCAATGACGGAGCCATTGAATCTCCTTGCAGAGCTGAAGGTCCTGGGAATTTAACCATGTCAGTGCCATTTTTTATTTCCTTTTTTTTTTTTTTAAGATTTATTTATTTATTTGAAATTCAGAATTACACAGAGAGGAGAGGTAGAGAAAGAGAGGTCTGCCATCTGCTGATTCACTCCCCAGTTGGCAGCAGTGGCCAGAACTGTGGCTATCTTAAGGGGAGCTTCTTCCAGGACTCCCACTGGGTGCAGGGGCCCAAGGAGTTGGGCCATCTTCCACTGCTGGAGCAGCCGGGACTTGAATTGGTGCCCATATGGGATGCTGGCACTGCAGGTGGAGGCTTTACCTGCTTACGCCACAGTGCCGGCCCCAGCAGTGTTTTTCTTTACATTGTTAACTGAAGAAAAATGAGTGCCCTTTAAAGATTTATTTATTTTTTTAAGATTGGGGAACAAAAATAAGAAGGAACTAAATCAGACTGTCAGGTAGGTGTCTAATGATTCCCATCAAAACTTGCAAAATTGCTCTTGATTGATTAGAGAAATGAGCGGAGCATTACCATGGTGCAGGACTCTGATTCAGCTTGCTGGGTATTTTTCTGCTAAAGCTTTGCCTTTCTTAAAATGCTCTTGCTACCAGATGTTACCATGCTTTGTCCCTCCATAGAGTCAACAAGCAAAATGCCTTGAGCATCCCCAGAACTGTGTTTCCATGACCTGTTTTCTAACTGGACCATTCCCACTTCTTGGGAGCCATTGCTTTCACTGTATTCTGTCTTTAGGATCAGATAAAGCCGTAGTTCATCTTCTGTTCCGGTTCCTTGAAGAGATGCTTCAGGATCTTGATCCACTTTAATTTAAAGTTTCTGTTGGTAGCTCTGCCCTTTTCTGTAGCTGATTGGGCACAACAGTTTGGACACCCATCAAGCAGAAAGGTCGCTCCACTTTAATTTTTCAGTCGGAATTACATAAGCTGAACCAAATGATATGTCTTGGTGTTGGCTTTTACTTCTACTGTTAATTTTCAGTCTTTTTCTTCTAGAGCAGGAGCAAAATTAACTTTTTCCCCAAAAATTCATATGGATGGTCTGCAGCTGCCAGCTTCATTTTCAGCATCATCTTAAAATGAATTATCTGTCAGGAAGCTGCTGATTTCTTTGTGACATTGTCCCCATCGAGTTTTCGTACAATGCCATGATTTCACCAGTCTTTCACCCAAGCCCTGTTATAAATTTAATGTGTATTTTTGCATCAGTTTCAGCAGCATTCATGTTGATCTGAAAGGGACTGTTTTTTTAAATTTTTTTTGACTTTTATTTAATGAATATAAATTTCCAACATACAGCTTATGGATTACAATGGCTTCCCCCCATAACGTCCCTCCCACCCGCAACCACTCCCTTTCCCACTCCCTCTCCCTTTCCATTCACATCAAGATTCATTTTCAATTCTCTTTATATACAGAAGATCAGTTTAGCATACGTTAAGTAAAGATTTCAACAGGTTGCTCCCACACAGAAACATAAAGTGAAAAATACTGTTTGAGTACTAGTTATAGCATTAAATCACAATGTACAGCACATTAAGGACAGAGATCCTACATGAGGAGTAAGTGCACAGTGACTCCTGTTGCTGACTTAACAAATTGACACTCCTGTTTATGGCATCAGTAATCACCCTAGGCAGGGACTGTTTTTCAAACTCCTGTCTTACCTTTTTACTTCCTCAAACTAGATGTTATTCACATATGTTATAACAAATTAGTACGTGGTTATTTTGGTGCAAAAAGAATAGAAATCCATTCATAGTTTTTTCATAATATGCATTTTCTGTGAGCTTCTTGAAAATCCTTCGTTTATTACTTAACCAGTAAATATTTACCTATTGTGAAAAAAATGTGAAAAATTAATGATCAATGCAAAAAAAAGCAGGATTTAGGCCAGCACCATGGCTCACTAGGCTAATCCTCTGCCTTGCGGCGCCAGCACACCGGGTTCTAGTCCCGGTCGGGGCGCCGGGTTATGTCCCGGTTGCCGCTCTTCCAGGCCAGCTCTCTGCTGTGGCCCGAGAGTGCAGTGGAGGATGGCCCAAGTACTTGGGCCCTGCATCCCATGGGAGACCAGGATAAGTACCTGGCTCCTGGCTTCGGATCAGCGCCGTGTGCTGGCCGCAGCGCGCCGGCCGCGGTGGCCATTGGAGGGTGAACCAACGGCAAAAGGAAGACCTTTCTCTCTGTCTCTCTCTCTCACTGTCCACTCTGCCTGTCAAAAAAAAAAAAAAAAGCAGGATTTCAAAATTAGTTGTGGTGTTAGTATTCATTGATTAGCTTGGGAAAGATATATGAAGTAGCAAAGTTTTCTTTGGGAGTAGAATTTATGTCAAGGAGACTCAATTTTCATTGTGTATCCTTTGGTATCTTTTAACTTTATCATGTATACATATTGCTTATTTAGAAAGATTAAATAAAAATCAAAAGCAAAGCAAATGATTTGTGGTATTATTTCAACTGTATGCAGATACAATGTGAAAATAATGAGTTTTTATATGTTGGTAGCAAGAGTAGAATTGTTTCTTTTCCTTTTTTTCCAAAATTTTACATTGAGTATGCATTACTTTATAACTAAAAAAATTGATTAATTAGTGAAAATAGCTACCTTATGTATATTGAACAAAATGGAGGTTTATATTGAAATTATGACAGTTTCAAATTTTTCATAGAACATCATTGATCGGGTCTAGCCAGGGATAGGAAAAGGAATGGATATTCACAGTAGCTGAGTTATAACTCAAATGTCCATAGTCAGATGAATGGATGGACAAAATGTATACATATTCAATAATATTTAACCTTAAAAGAGAAGGAAATTCTGCCACGTGCTACATCGTGGGTGAACCTTAAAGATGTTATGTTGGGCTAACGTTATGGCTGAGTGGGTTAACCTGCGGCACCATCGTCCCATATTAGAGCACTGGTTCAAGTCCCCGCTGTTCGGCTTCTGACCCAGTTCCCCACTAATGCACCTGGGAAAGCAGCAGAAGGATGGCACAAGTGCATGGGCCCTGCCACCCATGTGTGAGACCTAGACAAAGTTCTAGGCTCCTGGTTTCAGCCTGGCCCAGCCCCGGCTGTTGTAGCCTTTTGGGGAGTAAATAGATGAAAGCACTATGTGTGTGTGTGTGTGTGTGTGTGTGTGTCTGCCCCTCTGTCTCTGTGAAGTAAATAAACATTAATAAAAAGATTTAATTGAACGTTTATATATGTTCCTTTCAGAAATAAGTGAAACCAGCGAATCTCTGAAAACCAAAATGTCTGAACTTCGCCTGTACTGTGACCTCCTAATGCAGCAAGTTCATACAATCCAGGAATTTGTTCACCATGATGAGAGTCGTTCATCTCCCAGCATAGAGGTATGACGAAGAGGATCCCTTCACGTCTGGTTACACTTTGTAGTACCCTGGGAAGTCCACAATGAGTTATTCTCAGGTCTTCTGAGCTTTTCTTGCTGTGGCCCATCTGGAATTCTGTGGGATCTTCTAGGTGATGTCTGTATGACCAGAGTAGTGCAAGGAGTGCTACGCTTCTCCAGGGACTCAGGCCCATCCTTGCAGCCACTGTAATAATTTGGAGGTTGGAGTAGGAAAGAATTCCGGCTGTAGTCTCCAGGCTGACTGCATGAATTCAGTGGACAGTTGCTGTTCTCTTTCTTTTGGTAATAAGGTCCAAGCTTCTCTTATTTAGAGTTGATAACATCTTTATTTATTTTATTTTTTTTTTAAGATTTATTTATGTAGGGGCCGGTGTAGTAGCATAGTGGATAAAGCTGCCTCCTGCAACACCAGCGTCCCATATGGGTGGCAGTTTGTATCCTGGCTACTCCACTTCCAGGCCAACTCCCTGCTAATGCCTGGGAAGAGGCAGTGGAGGATGGCCCAAATGCCTGGGTCCTTGCTACCCACGTGGGAGACCTGGAGGAAGCTCCTGGCTTCGGCCTGGCCCAGCTGTGGCTGCCATCACCATCTGGGGAATTAACAAGCAGTTGGGAGATACTTCTTTCTCTGTCTCTCCTCTCTGTAATTTATCCCCCCCCCCCCGCCATAGATTGGTTTATTTAGTTGAAAGGGTTACAGAGACAGAGGAAGAGACAGAGATTTTCCATCCACTGGTTCACTCCCTGGTTTGAGTCCTGGCTGCTTCACTTCTAATCCAGCTCTCTCTAGTGTACCAGGGAAGTCAGTGGAAAGTGGTCTGAGTGCTTGGTCTGCTGCCACTCATGTGGGAGACCTGGAAGAAGCTCCCAGCTCCGGGCTTCAGCCCAGCCCAACGCTGGCCATTGCCACCTTTTGGGGGAGTGAGACAGTAGATGGAGGATCTCTCTTTGTGTCTCCCTCTCTCTTTCTCTCACTCCCTCTCTTTAACTCTGCCTTTCAAATAAAATAAATCTTAAAAAAAAAAAAATAAAGTGAAGAAGCCAGGACGCAAACCAATACTCTGATATGGGATACAGGCATCCTAAGTAAAATTTTTTTTTTTAATTTATTTGACAGGTAGAGTTATAGACAATGAGAGAGAGAGAGACAGAGAAAGGTCTTCCTTCCATTGATTCACTCCCCAAATGGCCGCTATGGCTGGCGCTGCGCAGATCCAAAGCCAGGAGCCAGGTGCTTCCTCCTGGTCTCCCATGCGGGTGCAGGGACCCAAGCACTTGGGCCATCCTCCACTGCACTCCTGGGCCACAGCAGAGAGCTGGCCTGGAAGAGGAGCAATCGGGACTAGAACCTGGTGCCCATATGGGATGCCGGCATCCCAGGCAGAGGATTAGCCAAGTGAGTCACGGTGCCGGCTCCCTAAGTAACATTTAACTGCTCTGTCAAACACCTGCTCTCTTTTTTTTTTTTTTAACTTTTATTTAATGAATATAAATTTCCAACATACAGCTTATGGATTACAATGCCCCCCCAATAACTTCCCTCTCACCCACAACCCTCCCCTTTCCCGCTGCCTCTCCCCTTCCATTCACATCAAGATTTATTTTCAATTCTCTTTATATACAGAAGATCAGTTTAGCATACATTAAGTAAAGATTTCAACAGTTTGCACCCACATAGAAACACAAAGTGAAAAATACTGTTTGAGTACTAGTTATAGCATTAAATCACAATGTACAGCACATTAAGGACAGAGATCCTACATGAGGAGTAAGTGCACAGTGACTCCTGTTGTTGACTTAACAAATTGACACTCCTGTTTATGGCATCAGGAATCACCCTAGGCTCTTGTCATGAGTTGCCAAGGCTATGGAAGCCTTTTGACAAACACCTGCTCTTGTCCCTAAATTTCTTTTTTTTTTTTTTTAGAGATATATTTATTTATTTGAATGTCAGAAGTTACACACAGAGAGAAGGAGAGGTAGAGAGAGAGAGAGAGGTTTTCTATCTGCTGGTTCACTCCCCAGCTGGCCGCAATGGCCGGAGCTGTGCTGATCTGAAGTCAGGACCTTGGAGTTTCTTCTGGGTCTCCCACATGGGTGTAGGGACCCAAGGACTTGGGCCATCTTCTACTGCTTTCCCAGGCTATAACAGAGAGCTTGATCGGAAGTGGAGCAGCCGGGACTTGAGCCAGCGCCCATATGGGATGCCAGTGCTGCAGGCCGAGGTTAGCCCACCATACCACACAGCACTGGCCCCATGTCCCTAAATTTCTAAGGTAGTATATTTTAAACAAATTTGAACATATCCTGGTTATGTGTCTGTTAGAGATAATGTGTCAGTACTTGACCATAAGGTTGTGTGTGATTCTGTGTAGCTATGTACAAGTCTGTTCAAATCTTTGTGATTTTTCAGAATATGAATGAAGCCTCTTCTCTGCTCAGTGCTACATGTAATACATTCATCACGACACTTGAGGAATGTGTGAAGATAGCAAATGCCAAGTTTAAGCCTGAGATGTTTCAGCTGCCCCATCCGGATCCTTTAGTGTCTCCTGTGTCACCTTCTCCTGTTCAGATGGTGGGAACTTTCTGTTTTCCTTCTAGTGTTAATGTATCTGGGCTTTCTTTTGTTTTTATTTTTAAGGTGGAAGTAGGAGCCCACAGGTTGAGTTGGTTTGTGTGTTTGCACTCCTATTCTGTATTGAATCTTCTCAGCTGTTGAGCTCGTCGTGTGTGCTGGTGTCCTAATCCCCTCCCCCTCAGAGGGGCTGATAGGACCATGAGCTGCTTCACCCATTGACCCTGGTGTGCCAGGGAAGTATTGTGATGCACTCTGTACTCTGACACGTAGAGGGCTGGGGAGTGCTGTTTGGCTTGGTCATACTTCACGGGGTGGGGGGAGTGTGATGTTGTATTTATAGTGGAATTCCAGTGGGCAGATCCTAAAAGGAGTTGTAGATAATTTGAGATGTGTCTGTGCGAACAGTATTTTGTAGTTAACATACAATTTTGAATGCCCTAGGTAGACAAGTTACTTAATCTCTCTAGTCCTCCGTTTCTGCATCAGTAAAATACGTGTCTTCTGGGGCCGGCGCTGTGGTGCAGCAGGTTAATGCCCTGGCCTGAAGCACAGGCATCCCATATGGGTGCCAGTTCAAGTCCTGGCTGCTCCACTTGCCATCCAGCTCTCTGCTATGGCCTGGGAAAGCAGTAGAAGATGGCCCAAGTTCTTGGGTCCCTGCACCCAAGTGGGAGACCCAGAGGAAGCTCCTGGCTCCTGGTTTGGATTGACGCAGCTCTGGCTGTTATGGCCAATTGGGGAGTGGGCCGTCAGGTGGAGGATCTCTCTCTCTACCTTTCCTCTCTCTGTGTAACTCTGCCTTTCAAATTCATAAGTGAATCTTAAAAAAAATACATATATTCTGCAGATCAGAGAATCATTGCAAAGCCTGCTTAGTGTTGTGTTTTTTATTGCTAGTTCCTTGACTCCTGATCTCTTTGAACAGCAAGTACTCTTTCTGCTGTGGGTGGTTGATTCCTGTCCTTTCCAAGTTAATAAACTTTCTCTAGCATGTTGTGGAGGAACTTGTGGGTAAGATAAGAGTTGATAAGACTACATTGTTTTTTTTTTTTAGAGGCCCATTTGTAAGAGGAAGAGAGCCATGTGGCTGAGTTTTAGCTATTATTGGAAGATACTCTTATCCACCCTACCACATTTAGTTATGTGAGATTTAGTAAAGATAATTGCCTAAATTTACTTAAAGATTTGTTTATTTATTTATTTATTTGAAAGGCAGATTAACAGAGGGAGAGGTGGAGAGAAAGAGATTTTCCATCCTCTTGTTCACTCCCCCGAGATGGCTGCCAACAGCCAGGGCTGAACCAAGCAAAAGCTGGGAGCCAGGAGCTCCATCCGGATTTCCCACAGGGATCCAAGCACTTTGGCCATTTTCTGGTGCCTTCCCAGGTGCGTTAGCAGGAAACTAGATGAGAAGCAGAGCATCCAGGACTCAAACTGGCACACTAATATGGGGATGAATGGGATTCCTATGTTGCAAGTGGTAGTGTAACCCAGTTCACCACAGTCAGCCCCTGCTCAGATTTACTTAGAGCGTGGTTTTCTAATCAGTGTATGATGGTCTAACATTTATGGTATACCCTGAGACAATGAGTGTTATGGTCAGATTAGTTGGGAAGGGCTAGGTTGACTTGAATGAGTTGGGTTTCTCTGAATTGATGAGGACAGTGTGATAGGACTTCTTCAAGCCTATCTTATACTGAAGGATGTTCTGTTTGAGAACAGAAGGTAGTGTTTAATGTTTCTGAAATGTATTAGACTGTTGAACTCTTTTTGTTGCTTTTGAATACCAGTTTACAAGATGTGGGATATGGTAGAATCTAGTTTGACAGTGGTGCTTTTTAGAATGAGTGTAGCTATGTTGTAACTTAAATGCAGTTGAACAAAAAAACCAGTCTCTACAGACATATAAATAGTGCTGTGTTCCTGAGATTGATATGTAAGTACAAGAGGCATAACTTTTTGCTTTTGTTTTTTTTTCAAAGATGTATTTTATACAGCTAAATGTGTTAAAAAAATACCTCCAAGCTGCTTTGGTCTTATATTGGACTTCTTAGGCAATGCTTTCTGTTAACTGGTGCTCTGAAGTCCAGAGAAGTCATTTGTATTTTACATGTAAGAAACTATAACAACTCTCTTTAAGCCAAAACCTTTTATCTGTAGAAAAATTACAGGAAACTCAGTAAGTTTATCTAGGAAGTACTGGGTTAGAGGCTACTCATTTTTCCTAGCTATGCCATTTTACTAGATGTGAAGAGCAAGAATTGTAGCTTATGGTGAAATTTTTATGGATGTGGAAAATAAGGTCAAGTGGGCTTCATGGACGAACATTTTTTAATAGAGTAATTTGAGTTATTTATTTATGTGAAAGTATTATTTTTGATATGAAACTTATGTGTGTGAAAAATCCAGCTGAAATACTTAAGAATTCCAAAACTGTTCAGTCTGATCTATATAATGGCTTTACTTAATCTCATTGAATCCACATCTTCGAATAAACTTGGATATAACTTTAATTCGAATCATCATCAAAGTTCGGACAGCTGTTAATTTGACCCATAGATTAAGCTATTATTGTAGTGAGGATATTATTGAATGAGTAATCCTAAAGAAAATAGTTTCTGCTATAAGAGATACTAATGGTCACTTAGACCTTAATGCCAATCACATTAGATAATTCTGGGCCATAAATTGGGTGGGTCATTTCTATTATAATTTCAATTGGGGTTTTTCAGAGCAATTAGTGGCTCATGTTTCAAATGTAGAAGCTGTTTATGTACATAAACATTAGAGCTGGACTTGTAAGACTCTTGAGGCCCTGTGTAGAAAGTCTTTCTTTTTTTTTTTTTTTTTTTTAAATTTTTTTTTTTTAATTAATTTATTTATTTTTTTTGACAGGCAGAGTGGACAGCGAGAGAGAGAGACAGAGAGAAAGGTCTTCCTTTGCCGTTGGTTCACCCTCCAATGGCCGCCGCGGCCGGCGCGCTGCGGCCGGCGCACCGCGCTGATCCGATGGCAGGAGCCAGGTACTTCTCCTGGTCTCCCATGGGGTGCAGGGCCCAAGCACTTGGGCCATCCTCCACTGCACTCCCGGGCCACAGCAGAGGGCTGGCCTGGAAGAGGGGCAACCGGGACAGAATCCGGCGCCCCGACCGGGACTAGAACCCAGTGTGCCGGCGCCGCTAGGTGGAGGATTAGCCTAGTGAGCCGCGGCGCCGGCCAGAAAGTCTTTCTTAAGGCTTTGTATACATTTTACTTTTCTTGCTACCATGTTAAATTTTTCCATAATTATTTTACTTGGCTACTACCCTTTGTTTTTTGATGGAGTAGTTGGATCTTCTAAATTTTTTTAGTGTTGTCATATTTATTAAATACTGTGCTGTTCAGATATTTATTTTTTTTAAGTGTTTAAATTCGAGGCTTAGGGTTTTTCTGAGGTCTTCAAAGACCTGAATCATTAATGCTGTCTTCCATGAAAACCACACTGTGTATCAATGCCCTGAGTTATGACTGATGAAGGGAAGCTTTGCTGTCTGACTCTGCTGGCCTTTGAAAAAGAGAGACATTTCTTAGATTGTTTTCTGGCTTGCTAGATACTCCTTTTTATCACAAAAGTATGACTTTTAGGTTGTCTATCTATTGATAGATACACTTTTTATGTTTTTATGCATATACACACATATATATGTTAAAATTTGATTTTTAGTATTGAGAAAAAAATACAACATGTTTTTGGTGTATGTTGAGAAAGAGCTAATTAATGGTTTATAGGGAGGAATTTAACGAAGTGCTAATTATGTTACTTGGCTCTGTAAAAGTTAAATTTTTCCCAGATACCTTTCTCTCTGAGTAGATCTTTGTTAATTATGATAATAATAGGAAGCACGTGAGCTGCATTATTCTACTTGACATATATGTTATGCTAATTTTTTTTTTAATTTTCAGATGAAACGTTCTGTCAGCCACCCTGGTTCTTGTAATTCAGAAAGGTAAAATCAACTTTTGTTTTGACTGAGTTCTGTCAAAATTATCCTTATTTAAGGAAATTTTTATGAAGAAAGGAAGGGATTACTGAAAAGAAGGAAAACTACTTGATTGAAGAAATTTACCTTCTAGATAGATCTTGCCAGTATTCCAGGTTGTTAAACTGTTTGTTTTTTATTTTTATTTTTTGTAGTATTCATTTAACTAGCTATGGCTATCTTATTTAGTTTTTTGGAAAGTGTCGAAATGATGACGTTAGCATGCATTTTGCTACATTGACTGCTGAGTGCTGAACCCTTACTGTGGTTTTGGTGTTTTTCTCTGATGATTATGTCGTCTTTGATTGAACCATCAGTGCTGGGACGAAGCCAGCCATGCCCATGCCTGACCCTGTCAGGGAATGCAGAGTTCTACCTGCTCCTTTTCCAGGAAAATGGGAGGTTTTTTTTTTTTTTTTTTTGACAGGCAGAGTGGACAGTGAGAGAGAGAGAGACAGAGAGAAAGGTATTCCTTTGCCGTTGGTTCACCCTCCAATGGCAGCCGCGGCCGGCGCGCTGCAGCCAGTGCGCTGCAGCCAGCGCACTGCGCTGATCCGATGGCAGGAGCCAGGTGCTTCTCCTGGTCTCCCATGGGGTGCAGGGCCCAAGCACTTGGGCCATCCTCCACTGCACTCCCTGGCCACAGCAGAGAGCTGGACTGGAAGAGGAGCAGCCGGGACAGAATCCGGCGCCCCGACTGGGACTAGAACCCGGTGTGCCGGCGCCACAGGTGGAGGATTAGCCTATTGAGCCGCGGTGCCGGCTAGTGAGTATACCGCTAACATGCTCCCCAGGCTCCTGGTCCATCCCTGCTGGTCTGCTGGTTTTGACCAGATTTGAACTGACTTTAGACACATACTCGTGAAATCTATAACTTTCCATTTTTAAACATTTGTAAATCCTCTGATATGTCTGCTGTCTCGCTGGACCTCCTCTTCTGTACACCCTGTCTGTTTAGTGCAGGCTGCCAGCTGTATTCTGCAGGTTACCAGCTGGATTCTATTTGAGTTGCCTCGCTTACAGTTTGACCTCTGAGCAGGATGTTGCTTACATAAGATATTGGACATAAAAGTAATTCTATTTTCACTTAAGGAGAAGTCATTTAAAATTCCAATTAAGTTATATTGTTTTTATTTATTTAAGTCCTTACAACTTAACACTTTTTATTTAATTTGCAGGAGTAGTCACTGTACAAAAGAACCAGTGTCTACACTTCACCGACTCTCCCAGCGACGCCGAAGAACCTACTCAGATACAGACTCTTGTAATGATATTCCCCTTGAAGAATCAGATAGTAAGTTAGAAAGGTTCTGTCTCTTTCTTTGTCCTATTTGGCAAAATTGTCAGGCTTTGTATATTCTGGAATGAAAGATACAGAACACTGTACCCTGCTCTCGGATTAATTCCTTAATTCAGAACTAGGCAGGGAGCTGGCACCGTGGCATAGTGGGTAAAGTTATGTGGGCACCAGTTCGAGTCCTGGCTGCTTCACTTCTGATCCAGCTCTCTGCTAATGGCCTGGGAAAGCAGTAGAAGATGGCCCATGTCCTTGGGCTCATGCACCCACGTGGGAGACTGGGAAGAAGCTTCTGGCTCCTGGCTTCAGATCGATGCAGCTCCAGCTGTTGCGGCCAATTGGAGAGTGAACCAGCATATGGAAGACCTCTCTCTGCCTCTGCCTCTCTGTAATTCTGCCTTTCAAATAAATAAATAAATTTTTTTTTCAAAAAAGATCTAAGCAAACCTAGTCAACAAATGTATATATATCCAACAAGCACAAAGTCAACAGAAATATATTTATCCTTCTACAAACAGCTAACAAATGCTGAAGGTTGCTTTTTAAATATTGTATCTTCAAGAATATATGAACATGCTTCCAAATGTTTATATAAAAATGGAATTAAGGTACTGGTGTTAAGCTGCTGCCTGTTATTCCAGCATCCCATATGAGTACCGGTTCTGGTCCAGGTTGTTCCGCTTCCAGTTCAGCTCCTAAGTAATGTACCTAGCAAAGCAGTAGGTGGTGGCCCCAGTACTTGGGCCCCTGCCACCTATATGGGAGACATGGATGGGAGTTCCAGGCTCCTGGCTTCATCCTGGCCCAGGATGGGATGTTGTGGTCATTTGAAGAATGAACCTGTAGATAGAAGATTTCTCTCTCTCTCACTACCCTCCCCCCTCCCCACTGTCTCTAACTCTGTCTTTCAAATAAATACATACATCTTTTTTTTTTTTTTGACAGGCAGAGTGGACAGTGAGAGAGAGACAGAGAGAAAGGTCTTCCTTTTGCCGTTGGTTCACCCTCCAATGCCTGCCGCGGCCGGCGCGCTGCGGCCAGTGCACCACGCTGATCCGATGGCAGGAGCCAGGTACTTATCCTGGTCTCCCATGGGGTGCAGGGCCCAAGTACCTGGGCCATCCTCCACTGCACTCCCTGGCCACAGCAGAGAGCTGGCCTGGAAGAGGGGTAACCGGTACAGAATCCGGCGCCCCGGCCAGGACTAGAACCCGGTGTGCCGGCGCCACAAGGCGGAAGATTAGCCTAGTGAGGCGCGATGCTGGTCCATACATCTTTTTTAAAGGTGGAATTAAAAGATAAGTTTATTTTGGTGCAACATTTGTGAAATCCATGAATTATACTTTTTTTTTTTTTTTTCAAAAAAAGATTAATTTATCTGAAAGCATTACAGAGAGGCAGGAGCAGAGGTAGAGAGAGAGAGATAGATTTTCCATCCGTTGGTTCACTCCCCAGATGGCCACGATGGCTAGGACAAAGCCAGGAGCCAGGGGCTTTTTCTGGGTCTTTTACATGGGTACAGGGTCCAAGCACTTGGGCCATCTTCCATTACTTTCCCAGGCAATAGCACGGAGCTGGATCAGAAGTGGAGCAGCCATGAGTTGAACTGCTGCTGCAGGGATGCTGGTGCTACAGGCAGAGGTTCGGCCACAGTGCCAGGCCCTATAATAACTTTTTTTAAAAGATTTATTTATTTGAAGGCAGAGTTTCAGAGAGGCAGAGGCAGAGAGAGAGAGAGAGAGAGGTCTTCCATCCTCTGGTTCACTCCCCAGATGGCCTCAACAGCCAGAGCTGCGCTATCTGAAGCTAGGAGCCAGGAACTTCTAGGTCTCCCATGCGGGTGTGAGGGCCCAAGGACTTGAGCCATCTTCTACTGCTTTCCCAGGCCATAGCAGAGAGCTGGATCAGAAGTGGAGCAGCTGGGACTCGAACTGGCACCCATATGGGATGCCGACACTGTAGGTACAGCTTTACTTGCTGTGCCATGGTGCCAGCATCTCTATAATAACATTTTAAATGAACTTGTGTGTGTGGATTTCAATTTTTTTTGTACCAAAGTATACATCTTGTTTGTTAATTGAGAGGCAGAGAGATAGAGAGCCAACTATAGACAGAGACAGACACAAAGCTCCCATCCACTGGTTCACTTCCCACATGCCTGCTGCAGTTGAGACAAGCCAGGAACTGGGGGCTCAGTCCAGGTTCTCCTGCCTGGGTGGCAGAAATCCAGTTCTGTAGCCATACTGCTGCCTCCTAGGGTTTGCATTGGCAGGAAGCTAGACTTCGGAGCTGGAGCTGTGCGTGAAACCCAAATTTCTGATGAGGCATGTGGGTGTTTTAAGCCGTATCTTAACTGCTAGGCTGAACACCTATCTCCAGACTGACCTTTTATCCTGTTAATGTGAACTTTCTGAGTTACTCTTGTATGTGTGCGTTACACAGTCTTTTACTCTGATTACATTTTAGTAATTTCTTAATAACTTCTAGTCATCTTTTTCTCTCACTATATCTGCATTTTACAAACATTTTAGAAGAAAGCATGATTTTTTTCTAGGGGAAATATCAAGGCAAGTTCTGAGTTGGAAGAAAAATAATCAGCCTTTTTAGTTATGTACCTCGAAATGGTTAAGGCAAATAATTGTGTCTGTTAGTAGTGGTGGCTTACCCTAGTATTCATTCCTGTATCTTTTTCTTCCTTATTAAAGAGACAGTACAATGTGACCTTAGGAAAGATTTTGTGATAAAATTGTCGCTAACTTTTCTTGAGAGGAAAAGCTTTGAAGGGGTGCCAGAATACGGAGTTTGAAAGTAGTGTCCATGACTTCCTGTGAGCACAAAATGACCTTCTTAATACTCGTCCACGAACAGACTTGTAGTTTTCAAAATTTTTCTTACTTCCCATGAAGCATATGGGATAGGAATTACTTAAAGCTCCCAGTTAAGGAACAGGCCGTGTTCCAGGAGTTCCTTTGTCAGTCGGTTAGTGTTTCTCCTGTGGAATGACACAACAAATGGTGGCTCAGAGGCTTCTGGTAGCCTAGAAGAGCCTAGCTAAATCACACTGTGGCTGAAACGGGGCAGAATAGTGATGTGCTTTTCTAGTATTTGAATGTATTGGAAACTCTGATTAAGATAGGGTTATTGGGCCGGCACCGCGGCTCACTAGGCTAATCCTCCGCCTTGCGGCGCCGGCACACCGGGTTCTAGTCCCGGTCGGGGCGCCGGATTCTGTCCCGGTTGCCCCTCTTCCAGGCCAGCTCTCTGCTGTGGCCAGGGAGTGCAGTGGAGGATGGCCCAGGTACTTGGGCCCTGCACCCCATGGGAGACCAGGAGAAGCACCTGGCTCCTGCCGTCGGATCAGTGTGGTGCGCCGGCCACAGCGCGGCGGCCGCGGCGGGCATTGGAGGGTGAACCAAGGGCAAAGGAAGACCTTTCTCTCTGTCTCTCTCTCTCACTGTCCACTCTACCTGTCCAAAAATAAATAAATAAATAAATAAATAATAGGGTTATTACTTAACCAGAGAGTTAAACTGGTTTACCTGTAGAGTTCTGGCAGATGGCGGTGGTTCAAAAATGGACTACTGGCCGTTTTCAGGTGTTTAGAAGATGGTGGCATCTTTTTTTCTTCATGCCCATTTTTTTTTTTTACAGAATTAATAATTGATAAGAGGGTATGTTAGCATTTTGAAATTAAGTGGGACAAAGGGTAGAGAAATGAAGGAAGAAAAATGGGTGAGGGAGGTAGGAGAGAAAGAAATTTTCCTGGACCACTTAAGCAAGACCTGGAAGAAGAAAGAAGAGAGGCAGAGTGCGCAGGTAACACAGACTCTGATTCACTCCCCGTTCTTTGTGCCTTGTACACACAACTCTCTTAGCCCAGAGAAGAGTTCTGTGTGTGGTCTGCCCTGTCTTCTAGATGCTACTTCTCTCTGTCTCTCACACAGAGGCCAGGTGATAGCTGAGTTACTAGTTTTTTGGAAAGCTACCCATTTTTCCTAAGCTTTCTTCCTTTTTGGGAACCTGGCCTGAATATTTTTGGTTTTAGATTTATTTATTTATTTGAAAGGCAGAGTGACAGAAGAGAGAGGTTTTCTACCTAGTAGTTCACTCCCCAAGTGGCTGCAAGGGCCCTCGCTGGGCCAGAACAAACCCAGGATCCTGGAACTCTATGCTCCTGCCTTTGTACCCCCACCCCCGCCCCACCCTACTGTGGGCATTTGGAGAGTGAACCAGAGGATGGAAGTTTTCTCTGTGTCTTTCAGTTTGTTTTGTTTGTTTGTTTGTTTTTCTGACAGGCAGAGTGGACATTGAGAGAGAGAGACAGAGAGAAAGGTCTTCCTTTGCCGTTGGTTCACCCCCCAGTGGCCGCTGCGGCCGGCGTGCTGCGCTGATCCGAAGCCAGGAGCCAGGTGCTTCCTCCTGGTCTCCCATGAGGGTGCAGGGCCCAAGCACTTGGGCCATCCTCCTCTGCCTTCCCAGGCCACAGCAGAGAGCTGGACTGGAAGAGGAGCAAACAGGACAGAACCGGCACCCTAACCGGGAGTAGAACGCAGAGTACCGGCACCGCAGGTGGAGGATTAGCCTAGTGAGCTGCGGTGCTGGCCAATAAATAAATCTTTAAAAAATTGTAAAGATAATAAATGGTCACGATAAATGAAAACAGTATGTATGCAAGTACTGCGGCCTCAGGGTAGAATTGTGCCACTGCAGCTCTGTCTCCTTGGGGTGGCATGATGGTTCAGTGAGCAGTATTCTAAAGAATGGTGGCAGCCTTCGGTGTGAGCTGCCTTGTCAGCTGTGCTCAGAAAACCTTGCAACAAAAAGGGGCAGTCCTGGATTTCGTCTGAGTTCTGCTAACAATTGTGGGAGGTGTGCCCTTTTTCACACCTTGATTTCTTTGCCAGGTAACGAGGGATACTAAAAGCATTAACCAGTTAGGTTGGAAAAGCCACAGCAAGTTAAGAAAGGTTACGTTTAATTCAGCAACTATTTATTAAATAGCCATTATGTGCCAGCCATGGTTCTAGCAATGAACAGAGCAAGAATCTCTACTTAAGATAGTTTCATATTTATCTCACAAACTCTGAAGTTTCTCCTTACGGCTGTCAGTAGTAGAAAAGTTAGATTTTTTTTTTCCTCCCAGACACACAGGCTGGCATTGTTGTGCAGTGGATAAAGCTACCACTTAGAAGGCTGACATCCCATATCAGAGTGCCTGTTCAGAGTCCATGCTGCTCTGCTTCTGATCCAGTTTCCGGCTGATGCACCTAGAAATAAAGGTAGCAGAGGATGGCCCAAGTGCTTGGGCCCTGCTACCCGTGTGGGAGACCAGGATGGAGTTCTTGGCTCTTGGCTTCAGTGTGACCTAGACATGGCCATTTAGGAAATGAGCCAGAGGATGAAAGATCTCCCTCTCTCTCTCTCTCTTTCACAACAAACACACACTCACCCTCTCTCTCTATCACTCTGCCTTTCAAATAAATCTTAAAAAAGTGAAAAAAAAAAAAAAAAAACCCTGGAAAACAGCAAATAACAGCTAACAGAAAGCTTAAAGAAAGTTTGTGTTCCTGAATAGAAAATTAAAACATGTTCTTTCACAGAAGTCCTGGATTTAGTATTAACAGGATATTTAATCTTTTAATTACTTTCTTAATTAGGACCTACTCACTGTTCAAGAAATACACTTAATGGAGACTTGACATCAGCAACCATTCCTGAAGAAAACAGACTCACGGCCAAAAAGAAGCCTGAATCGGAAGCCCTTCTTCCACCCTTCTCTTCCTGAGGCAACCGAAGTGTCCAGCTTCCTCTAAGTATTGCTATGCAAAAGCTGCTGCCACTCAGCTGTTGTCATAGGGATTAGCGTCTCCCTTAGGATTTCTCTGCACTTTATAGAATATTGTAAAACAAACAAAAAACCCACATACTTTTGAAGTGTATTTTATCTTTATATAGTTTATTTGCAAGAGTATTTTCCTAATAACTTCACAGTATGAATGTGCATCTTTTTTTTTTTTTTAAACAAATGATGATGTAACATTTTGACATCCATAAAGACAAATGTAGATATTTTTCTAAAAAACTGTGAGGGACTGACGGATTGGTCAGTGAGTATTGTAGCTTATAAACATGAAATCTTGAAAGGTTTCAGTTTGACAGAAGTGTGATACATGTAACTTGTGCCATGGACCAAATGGTCACTTTACCCCAGCTAAAACTGAGTTATGATAGCAGCTTGATGGTGATTGTATTCTGTTTCTTTAAGCAAAAAGGAAACTCTTAATATTCTAAATATCTTTAACCCAAATACCATGACATTGAATCTGAATATTTTTTAAAACCCAGACTGTGCTGTGCTTCATATGTGAAGTTGACACTACTGAATTTGCCAATACCAAATGTTGGGTTAAAATATTTAATTTTTGTTTATTTATTTTCTTGTTACATCAAAAGAGTATTGCATCCTCACTTTTGTGACATACCAAATTTAAGATATGTATGCATTGTTATTTACCTTGCTTTAGAAATGAGGCTAACATTGTAGTGACCTTGCTCACTTATGCCAGAGAAATAAACCACTTCTGATGGAAGAGGATTTTAGTGCTTTTTTCCTCAGATAGATGTTAAGCTGCTGTTGTAAGGTATTGTTTGCAGCTCTTTAGGATATCTGGAGACATTTTAATTTATGAATATTTATACAAAAGAGGAATTCCTTCAAAGTTCTTTGCCACTTGAGAATGGCATTATTTAAAGAACAAATAGTATTTTTTGATAGTGCCTGTCTGTATCTATTGTCAGTGTTTGCCTTGTTATCTGTGTTTCTGAATTCACTTTGGGGTGATGGTATTGTCCAAGGTTTTGGATGATGAGCACTTTAAAGCAAACTGGTTTGGTGTTTTTTAAGTTAATCATGTTTAATAAATATGTGGTTTTTGCAATCAAACTCATCATATAATACATTGTATTTTTTACGCTCACTGATATTCTGTATAATCTTTATTAAGTGCTATGATAGTATTCTTTATTGATTTAATTTTTTTTTTTTTAATCTGGGCCTGCTGGTAAATACAAATGAAGCATGTTGTCAGTTTTTGCTGCCTATGAACTTAGAATGGTGTGGAATATTTCACCTTAAATTTCTCTTGCAAGTTAATGTGGGTTTTTTTTTAAAGAGTTAATACTTGGGTATTTACTAAAATAAATATGTAATGACAGGCTTTCTTCTTTAAGTTTAATATGGGCATATGGAATCTATAAACAACCTAGATACATTACTATGTATTTATAAACTGTGTGCTACTTAAAAGTGTGATTTTAATTAGCACACAGATCATTCCAGTGTATTTAGTGGCATTTTTTCTTGCTCATAAGACTAATTTGAAAAAAAAAGTTTGATAATATAGTACATTTCCATGTTGGTGAAGTAATCAGGTGTTTTGCTTTTTTTCAGTATAGTAAGAACTTGTACAGTGAGAATACAAAGAAGATCAAGGTGCTGCCAATAGGAAGTTTTTTCTGGTAGTCAGTGTTTTGTTTTTTCCCCAAAGTAATAAATTTATGATAAAAATACTATAATAACTTTTTGAACTCATAGGATAGGAAATGAATTCATTTGCTATTTCTTTATTCAAATATATGAGTTCATGAAAAGTTTTCTGTAAATATTTTTTATAAAATAAAGTCATTTTCTCTTTTGTATCGTTTTCCCTCTTTGAAATAGGTGCTTGACAGATTTGCTGTATTCCTAGGTACGACTTTTATTGTGATTTTCAGCCACTTTTTTTTCCCCCTTAGGAACCAAACACATTTGGGAAATCATATTTTTAGGCAGTATAAATGTGTCATATGTTATATCTAAGTTTCCATCAGTGAACTAGTAGCACAGAACAACCTATAAAGCTTAAAGGAATATTGCATTTTGAGGAGCCCTGTGAATTGTTAAATATGCTTGATCTTCCTGAATGTTAAGGAAAAGATGAGTCAAAGAAGAACAGGTCTATAAGACTTTGAGCTTGTCAGGTTTTCTGTAACATGTGGTTGTTGATCGTTCCTTTTTGGCTTTGTCCAGGCCATGGCATTGTTGAGAAATTTGGAGATTGTCTTGTCCATCAGTGATCTTATCAGCAAACTGAGTGCTTGCTTTTTATTTCAAGTGCCTCGTCCCTGCAGTGTGGGAATCACAGGCCTCTGTGATGAAAGGGACCTTGATAGGAATTCTTTTGTAAATGAGCTAAAAATGAATTGTGTCGCATCAGATTGGATTGTTGAGTTCTTTGCAATCAGGACAAGTACAAAAATGGATGCTATTATTTCAAATCCAAAGCAAGAGATAAAGGGTCTTCATTTCCACAGGTTCCCCTGGAATCTTTAATCCTGAGTTGTAGTTTTTCAGTATGCATTATCACATTTAGAAATTGAGAAATCACAGCAAGATCTCAGGAACTGTATCCTTGTAATATGTTAATGCTGGACTGATGTTTATTTCCACATACAGTATAATGTCATTAATTTGGACTCTGCCCATTCTTTTACTAATGAAATGCCTCTAATTTGTCCCCTGAGCCTTGCTGTTGCTACTTTGTGTGGAGTTAGTGTCTTGATTCGAAAGAAAGCTGTTTTAGACTGCAGGAGCTCCTCCAAGCTCTCTGTATTGATGGCCTGAGGTAAGGAAATGGTAGGTGGCTGGTGGATAAGACTTACTTTCTGAATTTCTTTTTATTAAAATAATTCACACAGTTTAAGAAAAAAATCAAACAGAATTAAAAGACTAAAAAAGACTAACTGAAAGGTTAAACAGAGCTAAAAGAAAACGAACAATCCCTTCTCTACCTACCTTAGCACCCAGAGACCAGGATTTTTAACTTTTAGTGGTTTATGCTAGTATTTGTCTTCCTATGTAAAAACATATTATACTACTTTTTCTTGATTAATCAGTTTCAAAAATGATTTTTTGAATTTGTTGTATGATAGGCAGGAATTACTTTTCTTAGATCCTTACCTCACATTTTTCTTCTTCCACCCATCCCAGTATAGATTTATATTCTTGCAACTTTGTGTTAACTCCCAACTTGCTATTAGATCAGTAGATAATAAATGTTCACTGATGGAGCACGTGATTAACTATCATTACTTCTTTTCTACTGGAATCCTATTTTTGTTGGAGTTACTAATTTAACATTTTGTTTAGTGTCTTATATAACTGTCAGAGTGATTATCCAGTGGAATAAATGCTCAAAAATACCAGATGATCTATCAATTCTATCTGTTCCTTTTTTTTTTTTTTACATTCTTTCTTGGACATTTTTTTTTTCTATATTCTTTTATCTTCCTTTATCTTCCGCGTGTTGGAGTGTTGCTCTCCAGGACTACTGCTTGGCTCACTGGTCATTCTGAGAGCCCCTTTGTACTTTATCCTCATATTGGATCTTTGCTTATTAGACCCTATTAGATCCTATGAATTCCTCTTTCTTGTTTTGCTATCCTCTAAGCTTATCCACCAATGGCAGTCAAAATTTTTAGGCTTTCCAAGCCAGAAAATGTCTCTACTCTTGATTGAGTGATAGTTTGGAGCCCGTTAAGTAATTTTCCCTGTAAATTTTAAAGGCAGTGATCCATGTCTTACAGCATTCAGTATTACTCTGAGCACTCTTGCGCCATTCCTTTCCATGGGACTGTTTTTCGTTTCTGGAAGCCCTTTGAAGCTTCTCTTTATCTCTGACGTTTCATAATGTTGTATGTATGGTTCTTCATCTTTAATTGAAATGTGGAGCCTTTCAACTAGAAGGCGTGTCTATTTCAGATGTGAACAGGCATGTTCAGGATGGTATGGCCATAGACAGCTTCTCTGTTTTAGTTCTGGGAAATTTTGGGTGTGTTTTAAATAATTTTCTCTGTCCTGTTTTTATAGAATTGCTGTTATTTTAATGTTGGACTTCCCAGATTGATCCTCTAATTAAAAAAAAAATTCTATTTGCATCTTAAATTGCATTATAGGTTGAGTATCCGTTATCTGAAATATTTGGGACCAGAAGTGTTTCAAATTTTCCAGTTTCTTAATTTTGGAATCTGCATAGACTTTACTAGTTGAGCACCCTGATCAGAAAATAGGAAATTTGAAGTGCTCCAAAAGCCAAAACATTTTGAGTATCCTGTTTATGCTCAAAAAGTATTGAATTTTGGAGCATTTCAGGTTTTCGTATTATGGATGCTAATCCTGTTTTTATTATCTTCCAATTCTATTGAATTTTATCTGCATATTTTAAAATTTCTGAAATTTTTTTCTATGTTCCTTTCTCATGAAACCCTTTTATTTTTTCTTTTCTTTCTTTTTTTTTTTTTTTTTTTTTGACAGGCAGAGTGGACAGTGAGAAAGAGAGAGAGACAGAGAGAAAGGTCTTCCTTTGCCGTTGGTTCACCCTCCAATGGCCGCCGCGACCAGCGCGCTGTGGCCAGTGCACCGCACTGATCCGAAGCCAGGAGCCAGGTGCTTCTCCTGGTCTCCCATGGGGTGCAGGGCCCAAGCACTTGGGCCATCCTCCACTGCACTCCTGGGCCACAGCAGAGAGAGCTGGCCTGGAAGAGGGGCAGCCGGGACAGAATCCGGCGCCCCGACCGGGACTAGAACCCGGTGTGCCGGCGCCGCAAGGCAGAGGATTAGCCTAGTGAGCCGCGGCGCCGGCCGAAACCCTTTTATTATTTAATGTTTTCTTATACCTCCTCGATAATATAAGTTTGTATTTTTTCCTCAGATCTTTGCTGTTTCTTACATTGGATGTTTTCTCCATGTTTGATTTTCTGTTGGGGCTTTGTCTTTTCATTCTGAAGCCTTTCCTAAGAAGCTGGAGAGATCATGCATTCATTCATATTAGTCCCATGCTGCAAAGCTAATTTCATTGGTGTTCATGTGTTGGCCAGGCTTATCAGTTGTCTCAAGGATGGTCATGCTGAGGGCCACTTTTTTCTTTTGAGATCTCCTAAATTTCTGTGGATGTCAGTTTCTCTAGAAAAGTGGGTTCTGGCAGTAGGGCAGAAGAGGGCTGAGTATTCTCAGTTTTTTTTTTTTATGATAACTTTCAATTAATTCCTATATTTTCAGTCTCTCTTTTGCCTCACCCAACCCAAATCCTCCTCCATGCTGGTGACCCTCAGATTCAGTGTGTCGTGTAGATGGAAAGTTAGGGTGCAGCAGTTGGCTGACGGTGGAGGGTGGGGAGAGTTCAACACTCTCCAGTCTTCTATTAATAATTTCACTTTTATATGTCATTCCCACCCGCAGTATCCAGTGCTTCCATGTTCTGAGCCTTCCGGGTGCTTGGTGGGATGCATTTTTTGGCTTTTCCCTTTTTGGTATGTAGGCTTTAACTTCCTCCACACTGCTACCTCAGTAATCAGACCTCCTACTGTTTGTTTTTTTTTTAAACTTTTAAGATTTATTTTATTTATTTGAAAGAGTGACAAAGAGAGGTAGAGACAGAGAAGAGAGAGAGAGGTCCGCTGGTTCACTTCCTAAATGGCTGCAGTGGTCAGAGCTGAGCCAATCCGAAGCCAGGAGCCAGGAGCTTCTTTCGTGTCTCCCATGTGGATGGAAGGGCCCAAGGATTTAGGCCATCCTCTGCTACTTTTTCAGGTGCATCAGCAGGAAGCTAGATTTGAAGTGGAGCAGCCGGAACTGCTCCCATTTGGGATGCTGGTGCTGCAGGCTGGGGATTTAACCCACTGTGCCACAGCGCTGGCTCCTATTTTTTTTTTTTTTCTTTTTAACTTTTAAAAATTTGTAGGGGCTAGCGCTGTGGCATAGCAGGCCTGCAGTGCTGGCATCTCATATGGGCACTGGTTGGGGTCCTGGCTGCTCTTCTTCCCATCCAGCTCTCTGCTATGGCCTGGGAAAGCAGTGGAGGATGGCCCAAGTCCTTGGGTCCCTTACTTGCATGGGAGACCCCGAGGAAGCTCCTGGCTCTTGGCTTCAGCTAAGCTCAGCTCTGGCCGTTGTGGCCAGTTGGGGAGTGAACCAGTGGATGGAAGACCTCTTTTTCTCTCTCTGCCTCTCCTCTCTCTGTGTAACTCTGACCTTCAAATAAATAAATAATAAAAATCTTTAAAAAATTTTTATAAAGGGAACAAATTTCATGTATTTCATATATACAGTTGTGTGTATGTTTGTGTGTTTTTAAGACTTATTTATTTGTTTGAAAGGCAGAGTTACAGAGAGTCAAGAGGCAGAGAGAGAGAGGTCTTCCATCTGCTGGTTCACTCCCCAGCTGGCCACAACTTTTGGAGCTGTGCTGATCCAAAGCCAGGAGCCAGGAGCTTCTTCCAGGCCTCCCATGCAGGTGCAGGGGCCCAAGGACTTGGCTGTTTTTTAAATTTTTACAATGACATATTTTCAATTTTCTTTTTAATCACAAGCTTAACCCTCCTTTGTAAACTCTGCTGTGATCTCATGGCTTTATAGTCTGTTCTCTTTGTGGATTAATACCTTTTATATTCCTTTTTTTAATGGATGTATTTTATTTATTTGAAAGACAGACTTACAGAGAGAGGTAGAGACAAAATAAAAGGTCTTCCATCCTCTGGTTTACTTCCCAGATGGCCGAAATGGTTGGAGCTGCGCCAATCTGAAGCCAGGAGCCAGGAGCTTCCTCTGGGTCTCCTACATGGGTGCAGGGGCCCAAGGACTTGAGCCATCCTCTACTGCTATCCCAGGCCACAGCAGAGACCTGGACTGGAAGGGGAGCATCTGGGACTAGAACCGGCGCCTATATGGGATGCCTGCGCTTCAGGCCAGGGCTTTAACCCACTGCACCACAGTGCCAGCCCCATTGTTTATATCCCTTTAATGTCTTTTTGAAGTGGTTGTAGAAGCAGAGGAGATAAATTCAGCTGAGCAGTCCACCATGTTTAAAAGAAGTCTAGATTTAAATTCAAATAGTGTACAGAAAATAAAATTTCTTATTCTTTCCATTCTAATGATTTTCAATTCATATAGTTTTACTGTACTGACTACCTCATAGGGTTGTGAGGATTAGAGGAATCAATTCATAAAAAGCCTTAAAACAGTATACATTAAACAACTGTTAGCTATTATTATTACTGTTGTTGCTATTGTTATTACTAGTATTATTCTTAGTAATCCATTTGGACTTGAATGAACATTGTTTTATCATAGAAATACGTATTACTCTGAGCTAAAATCTAGTGTGATATTGACTCTACATTTAACTAGACTTCATCAACAGATGTTATCTTTCTCAGACACAATAAATCCATAAGGGATGTAATCAGTAATAGTTACTTTTAAAAGTTTTAAAAAGAATGCAGTAATTTTGATGTGCTTTTAAGCTTTATTGGCATTCTGTTTTTAGTCATATAACTATGAAGTATTGAAAATAAGATTATAGAAATGACATGTTAATCTTTAAAGATGTAGATAATACTCTGAACACGTTGAGTATAGGATAGAGAAGTCGTAGATTTTCATCACTGCATCCACAGCCTTTCTGTGAGTGGTTATACACCTTTCAGAGAATACAGTGCCTGCATTTATTCAATGAATAAGCTTTGTTTTATAATCAGAGTGTTTTTGGGAAAGTTCTATTTAGGTGCCATATTCAGGTTTTTTATACCTAAGTTTTTTTTCTTGTATGTTAATTTTTTAAATTTGAGAAGGGGATAGGCACACAGAGAAAGACACAGAGGGCCGGTGCTGCGGCTCACTAGGCTAATCCTCCGCCTGCGGCGCCGGCACACCGGGTTCTAGTCCCGGTCGGGGCACCGGATTCTGTCCCGGTTGCCCCTCTTCCAGGCCAGCTCTCTGCTGTGGCCTGGGAAGGCAGAGGAGGATGGCCCAAGTGTTTGGGCCCTGCACCCGCATGGTAGACCGGGAGGAAGCACCTGGCTCCTGGCTTTGGATCAGCGCAGCAGCCACTGGGGGGTGAACCAACAGAAAAGGAAGACCTTTCTCTCTGTCTCTCTCTCTCATTGTCCACTCTGCCTGTCAGAAAAACAAACAAACAAAACAAAACAAAACAAAAAAAACAAACCGAAAGACACAGAGAAAACTTCCATCCTCTGGTTCACTCTCCAAATGCCCACAGTAGGGTGGGGGCGGGGTGGGGATACAAAGGCAGGAGCCAGGAATTCAATCCAGGACTCCCACATGGGTGGCGGGAACCTAGTAACTCAGGGTATCACTGCTCCTCCCAGGGTCTGCATTAGGAGGAAGTTAGAGTCGGGAGACTGGATCCCAGGCTTTCCGCTGTGGTACAAAGGTTTCCTAACTGATGTCTTAACTGGTCCGCCAAACACTCACTTCTGTTAATGTTTTAAAACAATTGTGTTGGCCGGTGCCGCGTCTCACTAGGCTAATCCTCCACCTTGCGGCGCCGGCACACCGGGTTCTAGTCCCGGTCGGGGTGCCGGATTCTGTCCCGGTTGCCCCTCTTCCAGGCCAGCTCTCTCTGCTGTGGCCCGAGAGTGCAGTGGAGGATGGCCCAAGTGCTTGGGCCCTGCACCCCATGGGAGACCAGGAGAAGTACCTGGCTCCTGCCATTGGATCAGCGCGGTGCGCTGGCCGCAGTGCGCCGGCCGTGGCGGCCATTGGAGGGTGAACCAATGGCAAAGGAAGACCTTTCTCTATGTCTCTCTCTCTTTCTCACTGTCCACTCTGCCTGCAAAAAAAAAAAAAAAAAAAAAAAAAAAAAAAAAAAAAATTGTGTTCTAGGTAGAAGCCACTCTGAGACTAGATTAAAAAAAAAAAGTATGTATTTATTTGAAAGGCAGTTAGAGAGAGAGAGATCTTCCATCTGCTGGGTCACTCCTCAAATGGCCACAGTGGCCTAAGCTGTGCTGATTGAAAGCCAGGAGCCAGGAGCTTCTTCTGGGTCTCCCACATGGGTGCAGGGGCCCAAGCACTTAGGCCATCTTCCGCTGGTTTTCCCAGGCCACTAGCAGGGAGCTGGATGAGAAGTGGAGCAGCGGGGACTCGAACTGGTGCCCTTATGGGATGCCAGCCCCACAAACAGTGGCTTTACCTGCCACGCCACAGTGCTGACTGAGCCTAGATTTTTAAATTCCTTTCTTTTAGGCATTTTAATTATCTTGTGTCTGGTCAAGAGCGTGATTCTAATTCATAGATGAGAAGTGCGAGTAGGCAATCACACTTTTCTGGAGAGTGAGCTGTATACTTTGGGAGGGGATTTTCATGTGTTAGAATATTTGGTTCTCACGAGGGTAGAATGTGGTGATTGTGCCATGGCTGTGGACGCCAGTACTGCTGGAGATGAGAAGTTTTTCTACTGAAGGAACAGGCAGATGCTTCGTGTGATAAAACTCTTGGTAAATCCTCAGACCAACTTTGGTAGTGAGGATGAAGCAGGAGGCTGTCGGTGCAGTGGAACAGTGCCTGCTGTTACAGCGTGGACCTGCTGCTTGTCTCCCGGTACTGCACGTGACTTTCATTGTTTTGGGGCCCTTTGGTGTGCACTTGGATATTTCCTCTCTGGAGCTTTGATGTCTACCTCTTTGGAGCCCCCTTTTTCAGCCTCTTCTAATGCAGTAGCTAATCTAGTATATTTCCTAGGATGGAATTTGCCCTTTCTGTCCTGTGGTGTGCCCTCCTTCCCCTAACAGTCTTTGGTTGGTATCTTGACAAAACGTGTTTGAATGTTTACTGTGGGCCAGCTGCTTTATCTCAGTGTTTAGCCTAGTAACAGAGTTGTTAAAGTACAAGATTATAAGAGCAACCAAGATGCGGGGAGCCAAGATGAACTCCTATGTGATTGATTAGAATGATATTTTATTAATCTGGAAATAGTGTTTATTATGCTTATTTTATTTAGTATTTTAGTTTGTATGCTTCTTGATTTTTTTGGACTAGGGTTAGGTGTTGAATAACTCATTTAGAACTTATCCACAAAACCCAGAATTTATGGCAAGATAGATTAAGTTGTGGTTAATTGCTAAAGATAAATCCAATAAATCACCATCCTTTTGACATCAGTAAGGGGTAGTTCCCATGGGTAATTATTTTGAATATCAAAGATAAATGTGCAGCTGTGTAATGGGTTTCCTCAGTTTATTCTGTTGGATGGGAGGAGGATGCTGTTGATATTCTTTGTGCTTTTGGAAGTTGGCAGAAACATTGTTTCACCCCTTTAAATCTTCATACAGTGTGAATTCCCAGGTTTGGTAGTTTAGGAGAGTTCAGAACAAAGGAGAGAGAGTGGTGTCCCAGTGGGATCTGTTGCCACTGGGAGCTGTGTCCACACGCTCCTTCCCCTCCCATTCTCTGCAAGTGTTGGTAGAAGTTGTCGTCATGGGTGAGTACAGAATCATGGGTCATCCATCTGCAAGGGAAGTGTTGTGGGGAAACCCATCTGTCTCCCTCAGTGCCGTCATCTTCCTGTCCCAGTGCTTGGACTTAAAATTCCCAAAGGACTGGGTGTGTACCACCTTTCCTCTTTTTAAAAGTAATACCTGAATATATGCCCTTTGTTAAGCAGTCATTTAAGCAATATGGATAAACCTCAATTCACCTTGATGCCAACTTGCCCAGGTGTAACCACTCTTTTTTTCTATGTCTTCTTCCAGACTTTTTCCCTGTGGGTTGACTTTTGCACTATATGGATGCATTTTGCGGTAGTCTGGATTAGCTTACAGAAACAGTGACACATTTATTTGATGCCACCTGTAATGAAGAAGAAGGTTGCTCTGTGTACATTACTTCAGTGTTTTTGTGTGTGGCAGTTGAATAATTCTGGCTCCTACCATTGTTGTCTCGACAGGTGATCCCTCGTTTTTGGTTTTTAGCCCCTCTGTGGAAGGAACTTTGAATTAATTGCCTTTTTCTTTTCTTTAAAGATTGATTTATTAATTGAAAGAGTACAGAGACAGAACAGTTTCTTCTAGCCATTGGTTAACTCCCCAAATGGCCTTAACAGCTGTGGCTGTGCCTGGCTAAAAGCAAGAACTTGGAATCCATCCAGTTGTCCCACATGGATGCGAGGGACCCAAGCACATGGGCCATCCACTGCTGCACATTAACAGGGAACTGGATCAGAAGAGGAGCAGGGGTCCGGTGCTGTGGCATAGTGGGTAAGGCCACCACCTGGAGTGCTGGCATCCTATGTGGGCACTGGTTTGAGTCCTGGCTGCTCCACTTCCAACCCAGCTCTCTACTATGGCCTGGAAAACAGTAGAAGATGGCCCAAGTCCTTGGGCCCCTGCACCCACATGGGCAGACCTGGAGGAAGCTCCTGGCTCCTGGGTTTGGCTCAGTGCACCTCTGGCCGTTGCAGCCAATTAGGGAGTGAACCAGTGGATGGAAGACCTCTCTCTGCCTCTCCTTCTCTCTCTCTGCCTCTCCTTCTCTCTCTGTGTAACTCTGACTTTTAAATAAATAAATAAGTAAATCTTAAAAAAAAAAGTGGAGCAGATGGGACTTGAACCAGTACCCATATGGAATGCTGCTGTTGCAGGTGGGAACTTTAACTGCTGTGCCACATTGCTGGTCCCTTGTTTGCCTTCTTCTAGATAGTTAGAGGCACTTTTGCTTCAAAAGACAATCCTATAGTTTCTAGTGCTTTACTTTTATTTCTGTATGTGTGAGTATGGCAGTTATGTGTGTGTGTGCATGTCTATGCATAGTTTCTTGATTGTGGACAATAAAACCTGGAATCGTTTTAACATACAGCTTCATGATTAGTTTTACAATTGGTTTTTGTTTTTTCTTTTCTTTCTTTCTTTCTTTTCTTTTTTTTGACAGGCAGAGTGGACAGAGAGAGAGACAGAGAGAAAGGTCTTCCTTGGCCGTTGGTTCACCCTCCAATGGCCACCGTGGCTGGCGCATCGCGCTGATCCGAAGGCAGGAGCCAGGTGCTTCTCCTGGTCTCCCATGCGGTTGCAGGGCCCAAGCACTTGGGCCATCCTCCACTGCACTCCCGGGCCACAGCAGAGAGCTGGCCTGGAAGAGGGGCAACCGGGACAGAATCTGGCACCCCAACCGGGACTAGAACCCGGTGTGCTGGCGCCGCAGGCAGAGGATTAGCCTATTGAGCCGTGGTGCCGGCCACAATTGGTTTTTAAGAGACTGAAATATAAAGGATGAAGTAAGTTGACTAGAGAAGTTAGTACAACTTGTTTGAAATAGACATGTGGCTTCTTATTGTTTAGCTACAATAAAAAAATTGACCTAGAAATATTAAGCATCTAGATTTTTGTCAGGAAATTTGTACATTTCCATGTGATTCAGTTTTCATTTGACAAATTTAGGTGGTAAGTGAGCATACAATAGATATCTTTTAAGTTTTACCATCTGTTTTTGAATTAAATAGGAAATTTCTATAATGTGTCCTCTTCCTGTGGTGTTTGGGGTTGCTAGGTTATCCAGGTGTTAGATTACAGCTCTCAAGTAACTTACATCTTGTTTTCTTGTGGTTAGCTAGAGATAACTACTTGTGGTTTAGTATTGTGATGGTGGAGAGCAATCTGTTTCTTCTATGATCAATTAGTTACAGCTCCCAGGGATTCTGAATTTGAGGCTTGGATAAGAGAGAGAGGTGTGTACCTGCTTGATTAGTACTGTCTGCATGGGCTTGGTAACAGGGTATGGGCAGTGGTGGCAGTGATATCTGTCGTCAAGAAAATGGGGCAATAATTATGGTCTGATTTTGCATACATTTGCAAGAGAATATTTTAAAATATTTTTTAAAGATTTATTTATTTACTTGAAAGGCCGAATTACAGAAAGAGGCAGAGAGAGAGAGAGAGAGAGAGAGAGAGAGAGAGAGAGAACAAGCTCTTCCATCCGCTAGTTTACTCCCCAAATGGCCGCAATAACCAGAGCTGGGCCAGTCTGAAGCCAGGAACTTCTTCTGGGTTTTTCATGTGGGTGCAAGGGCCCAAAGAGTTGGGCCATCTTCCACTGCTTTCCCAGGCCATAGCAGAAAGCTGGATTGGAAGTGGGGCAGCCAGGGCTCGAAACAGCACCCTTATGGAATGCCAGCACTGCAGGTGGCAGCTTTACCCACTATGTCATAGGGTTGGCCTGGAGAATATTTTTTTAACTACTCAAAAATAAAGTTGAACAACTGATAATTTGATTCCCTGTTCCCAGTTTGTAGTATCCAACTGGAATGAATTTAAGTATACCTGCTTTAAAAGTAGGATAAAACGTAGCCCACTGTTTCTTTCTTTATTCAGGCTGTGTGTGCGTGTGTATGAGAAATGTATTTCATTCATTTACTAGTAGTGCCTTTGTGAATTTGAAGACTTTTGCCACCTTGACATGGTTCTTAGAAAAAAAAAATGCCAGGACCCTTTTTTCAGAAATACAAGTTTAGTAAGTGAAATTCAGTAGCTTTGCATAAGTCACCTTTAGTGTTTTTTTTTTTTTTTTTAAGATTTTATTTATTTATTTGAGAGGTAGAGTTACAGATAGTGAGAGGCAGAGACCGAGAGAAATGTCTTCCATCCACTGGTTTACTCTCCAAATGGCTGCACTGGCTGGAGCTGAGCTGATCCCTTCAGATCTTCTTCCAGGTTTCCCATGTGGGTGCAGGGGCTGAAGCATTTGGGCCATCTTCTCAAGCCACAACAGAGAGCTAGATAGAAGAGGAACAACTGGGACTCAAACTGGTGCCCATATGGGATGCCTGCACCACAGGTAGAGGATTAACCTACGGAGCCACAGCGCTGGCCCTGCCTTTAGTATTTAGATCACTCTTAGTCATCAGTTGAGATAAGAGTTTTAGTTCATTTGTAATTTTGCTAAGTAGCAAAATTCTTTGGAGAGAAAAGTTGCCCTTCTTTCTCCTTGCTGGGTTTTATTGATAAACACCACAACTTTTTTTGGGGAAATGTACCGATTGCAGCTTTCTTCTTTTTTAAAAATCAGGCCACATTGGCCATACATGGCTTTGAGTCATGAAGCCTGGCAAAGTGTATCAGTGTCTACTATATTGTTTCTGTTATTTTTGAGGATTTGACTCCTGTTGGTATCTTTTGGGGGAATATGGGGGAAGTAGATACAGTCTTAGATGCTGTTTTAAATAGTTCAAGTCTATTGGTATCTTGCTATAGAAGAAATGATTGACTCATTTTGTGAGATTTTCACCATCTGTTTTTAAAAACTCTCTATGTTGTCTCCTCTTTTATATCTGTCTTTCTATAAAGAGCCTTTATAAAAATCAGAGTTGAATGTTAACATTTCTGAGAGCTTTCCAATAATATACATAAATGGCCAAAGAGAAAGTCATATGAGCTTTCCCCATTCTTATTTTGTTTTATTTATCTTACCTTTTTCTGAAGTTTTGATCAGTGATTTTAGAGTGCCCCAAAGTAGTGTCAGTATGTCTATGTTTGGTTTGTTGCTTTGGAAAAGACAAGACTCACTTGGGAATAGTAGTAAGTCCAAGGGAGCTGCTAATTATTCAGTTTAGGATCGCTCATACATGTATTTGCCTCTCTTAGAAAGTCCTTCAGTCAGTATTCTCTGGTACCCATTAAGTGCTGTGTTGCTAGCATTTATCTCTGCTTTCTATTTTTTCTTGCAATTTTTTGCTTTCTTATTATTGAGTACACCTAAAAACTCACTGCTTTGTTTAACAACTTAGATAACTTGTTTTAACTATAATCAGCTTTCCTAAATTTTCACTTTTCTTTTCTAGTTAGCTAGTTGAATATTATCTAGTATTCACATTTGTGCACTATTATTTTAAGCTTAAATAAGCAAGCATTGGAAAATATCAGGGTTGCTTTAAAATAGCCTATTTTTGGGTGTGTGCATAAGTATTATTTTTTCTTTTTAAATGTCTATTGTTTAGTTCTAACTATAATTACATAATTTTTTTAGCAAAAGTTTCTGGGTATTTAGATGAAAGGTTTGTAATTTTAGAAGAGAAATCAATTGGAAATATTGGAATTGAATTAGAGACAAACTAGGCTGTAAATAAACTCAACAGAAAATATGGGTTTAGATGGATGGCAGCACTTTAATTTTGAAACAGTTTCAGAATGGGATTTTTATTCCCAGGGTAAAAATAAACTTCATTTAAAAATATACTTACTTTATATTCTTTTTTTCTCTTACAGACTCTGAAAGGTATATATTCTATATTTGTTATGAAAATTTTGCTCATTTAAAGTATTATAGTAATTTTATAAACTCAATAAAACTGAGCCATGTAAACAGTGTGGGGGAAAATGTTTAATAAATTTTTCATGCCACTAAGAAAAATTTAAGTATAGCATGTTTTGAAAGTTTATTGGAGAATGATCCTTTGGTTTTTAAGAGGGTAACATTGTTTGCTGTGTATTAAATGTAAAATCTAGTTTAAAGTTAGTGCTGTGGTGTGAGAAAAGATCTTAGGAGAAGTAATAGCCTTCAAAGCAGGTCACTTTATATGTCTAGGTCAGGCCTTCACCATGGTGCACATTAGACACTCCTGGGGTGGGGTGGGCGTTTGGCGTAGTCCTTAAGATGTTGCTTGGAACACCTGCATCCCATACCTGAGTGCCTAGCTTTGATTCCCAGTTCTTAGCCAGATTCCAGCCTCGTGCTAATGCGTTCCCTGCGAGGCAGTAGGTGACGGCCCAAGGACTTGGGTTCCTGCCACCCATGTGAGAGACCTGGATTGCTTTCCCTGCTCCCAGCTTCGGGCTGCACTGACACAGCCCTGGCTGTTGTGGGCATTTGGGAATTGAACTGGTAGTTAGGAGCTTGCTCTCTCAAATAAATTAGATGTTAAAAATTAATTTAAAAAATATATTACCAATAAAATGTATAATGTTCAAAACAAAACAAACCTGAGTGCATTAAAACTTTGTGTTGCCCTGGTTGATCCAGACCAATTACAGCAACGTGTGGGGATGGGTGGGACTCAGTCATCAGGATTTTAAAAATCCCATGTGATTCATATAGGTAGCAAAGGCTGAGAACCACTGAAGTGGATGGAAACTCCTGTTTCTGATCGCTGTGTTTACAGAGGTAATTGTGTGTGTGTGTGTGTGTGCGTGCGCGCACGCATACCTTTGTATCTCAATATATATGTTTACACAAAATTACAGATCTGTCTCATCTATATGTCTATCTCTCTTTAAAGTTTGGGACCATGTTCTTAACAGCCTGTGAGGCCAAATACTTCTGGTCCATAGCATGGTCCGAGTTCAGCAGTATGGACTCTACTTGGGAGTTTGTTAGAAATGCGGACTCCCAAGCCGGCACCGCGGCTCACTAGGCTATCCTCCGCCTAGCGGCGCCGGCACACCGGGTTCTAGTCCCGGTCAGGGTGCTGGATTCTGTCCCAGTTGCCCCTCTTCCAGGCCAGCTCTCTGCTGTGGCCAGGGAGTGCAGTGGAGGATGGCCCAAGTGCTTGGGCCCTGCACCCCATGGGAGACCAGGAGAAGTACCTGGCTCCTGCCATCGGATCAGCGCGGTACGCTGGCCGCAGCACGCTGGCCGCGGAGGCCATTGGAGGGTGAACCAACGGCAAAGGAAGACCTTTCTCTCTGTCTCTCTCTCCCACTGTCCACTCTGCCTGTCAAAAAAAAAAAAAAAAAAAAAAAAAAGAAATGCAGACTCCCAAGCCCCAAGCCGGCTCTGCTGAACCAGAATCTGCCTTTTCACAGGATCCTTGGTTTCTCCTGTGCACGTTAAAACTCAAGAAGCGCTGCTGGAGGTGTTGTTAGGACCAGAGTTAAACACCTGCTTTTGCGCCTCTCTGGTTTTCTGTCTTAGGCAAGACCAGACATTTCCATACAGGACCGGAAGATGCAGCTAGTAGTGTGTGTTCACATGAGCAGGTGAATAGCTAGAGATGATTTGCTGATCTAGAAGTGAACAAACGAAAGACCATCCCCACTGTCAGCCCCACTCTTGTGAGAGAAGGGGAAAGAGAACGCAGAGCGGGCACCAGGTCGAAGGCAGCGCTTTCAGTCTCGCCTCTCAATTGCCCTGTGCACTAAGGAAAAACAAGAAGCACAGTCCTCACACTGATACTTCACACTTGCCTTTACTTTGAGAATTCTTTTCGGAAAGAAAAAGATTTCCTGTTAAGCGTATTCATCCTAGTCTTGAGCACGAATGCATAAAACAGAATCTTCCAGGCTCTGTGGAATGTCTGTCTGCCCAGGCCTCAGAAACTTCCCCAAGGGGCAGGTGTCTGGCGCAGTTGTTAAGAAGCCACTGTGATACCCGCATCCCACCTCTGGGTTCCCAAGTCCCAGCTGCACTTCTGACGCCAGCTTCCTGCAGATGCACCCCCTGGGAGACAGCAGCTGGTGGCTCAAGTAGTTGGAAGTAGTTCTATCCCTGCCATCCCTGTGGGAGATGTTTCTCTCTCTGGAAAAGAGAGACTTTCAAAAAGAAAACAACTGTGTGTGTATGTGTGTGTGTGTGTGTGTGTGTGTGAGAGAGAGAGAGAGAGAGAGAGAGAGAGACTTTGAAAGAGAAAAAATCTCTGGTGGCTATAGTAGCATACATAGCGTAAACATTTTGGGAACTCTAAGCTGGCTTCCCTCTGTCTCAGGCAGATTTTGTCAGGGTGCGTCCTTCTTTGAAGGATGGATTCTTTTTTGTTACTGCTTTAGGACTCCCTCACATAATTTCTGTAAAACTTTTACGAAGTTTCACAACTGCCCCTTCACATGACCTGATTATGTTGTAGATGCCAGTAAGGAGTTCAGCATTTCTGAGAAGAATTGACTACACTGGCAACTGAGGGCCTTTTGCACTGCCCTGGAACTACAGTGCCCCTCAAGGGGGAGCAGAGCCCGTTTTTCCATAAGCAACCGCTGGCTCTTGCCCTCCTACCTTCCAGGGGGTTTGGGTCTTGCTGTTGTGAAGGGGTGGCAAGTCCATACAGATAGCCAGAGACCTGGTGTCTGGTTCCAGCACTGCTGCTAACACGTAACTTGGAGCACACTATTCAAAGAGCCTGGATCTCAGGGTTGGCCACTTTCAGCTTCCCTTCCGGTGAGATCTTCAGCAGCGGCTTCTTTCTCTTTCCCTTGCGGGACATCTGAGTCCTTGAGTGCGCTTGGTTGGGTGGGGCTGTTGTCCCTTCTCTGTAGCTTCTTTAGGTTGTTGTGGACAGGAAGTTGGGATGGGGAGGGGAGGGACACCTGTATTCCCCTATGACTGCTGAGTTTTTCAGCAGGTTGGGGAAAGGGGAGTGAGTGTCTGTGTCCCTCACCTGACCCAAATCTAAAAACAGATAATGACGATCAGAACAGGCAGCTGCCAACAAAAAGCTGGCTTCATTCACATTCTGCAGTTGCCGGGAAGAATTCTGTCCCTGTCAGGGTGAGTGGTGTCTGAGCCCCCTCGACGTCTCTGGGCACTAACTCAGGCAATGTGTGCTTATCCATCTCCAGCGAGACGTAGTCATCCTCCAGGCTCTGCTTGTCCAGGAGCACCGGCTTTGGGTGGGGCCCCTTGATTGTGCAAGAAAGGAATTCTGACCACCAGGGCCCTCCCAGGGTTTCAGAAGTAGGGTTCTTTACTACCTCTTTAGGGAGAGCTGTGTCTAGGTATTTCTCAGGTGGCGTAGACATCCTGAGGAACACAGCTTGGGAAGTACTGACCCAGAGATACCAAAGGCAGAAAACCAAGCTTTTATAACCTTAGGATGAAAATCTGTGGGCCAATCTATGTTCAGTTTTACTTATCTAGCAGACACCGTTTTCTCCAAATACCAGGAAACTAACATTTCTTTGCCTGAGTTTATCAAAGTGATATTTGAAGTAAACAGAATAGAAATACTTTGTCTTCTTGGAGCACAGTCAATAGTCTTCCTAAATCAGTCACCATGGAGATAGTTGATTTAACCTGTTATTTAATTTATTTATTTGATAGGTAGAGTTATAGACAGTGAGAAAGACAGAGAGAAAGGTCTTCCTTTTGTTGGTTCACTCCCCTAAATGGCCACCAATCCAAAGCCAGGCCCCAAGCACTTGGGCCATCCTTCACTGCCCTCCTGGGGCAGAGAGCTGGACTGGAAGAGGAGCAACTGGGACTAGACCCCTGTGGATGCCAATGCCACAGGCGGAGGATTAACCAAGTGAGCCACAGCTCCGGCCCTTAACCTGTTATTTTACCGACCGCTTTACATGTACCTACCTGCATAGTTCATCCATATGAGTGGTATTCATGAGGTTTATGGAAAGTGTGTGGAAAAACCATGCTGGGATTTTAAAAGTGCTTTTGCATCAGCATATTTTTTATTCTGTTTTCTTTGAATTTTTTGAAGAACCATCGTATGATCAGCTATTACTGGATAGGACTAATGAATGCATCTTTTGAGAAATTCCATCAAAATACTTGCATGAAGGTAGCTTGTCCCTTGCCCATCATATCTAGTATGATATGTTGAATTATTTTTCTCCCCAGGAGGTACATTGCACTCCTGACCCCCGGGACCTTGGCATGACCTTATTTGCAGATACTTAGTATAGGAATTAAGTTATAGTGAGGTAAGTAGGATGGGCCCTAATGCTGTATGACTGTGTCCCCCTGACAAGGGAAATTTGGAGCTAGACCTCTTCTACAGAGAGCCCCATGTGAGCATGAAGACAACTATCTACAGCCATAGAGAGAGGCCTGGGACAGCCCTACCCTCACAGCCCTGTGCCAACACCTTGATTCGACTTCAGTTTCCAGAACTGTGTGACAGTAAACCCCCGAATAAGTCAGCAGTTGGTGGCGCTATGTTCCAGCAGTGCTGGCAAAATCTAGTGTGCACCAGTGAGACCTATGCCAGGTCCCTAGTAACTGCTCCTTCCTGACTTCAGTATTCTGTATAGTGATTCCTAATATAACACTAAGCCTGTATCTATTGGGTACTATGCTGCTTTATGTGCGGTAGCTTATCTATTCCTGATATTATTATTCCCGTTTTCTGGATGAGAACTTGAAGGAATGGGGAAGTTCAGCAACCTGACCAAGGTCACGAGTGCTGATACATAGCAGGTCCCAGACTTGAGCTTGGCATTCAGGATTTTGAATGCAAATAGGAAATTCCAACATTCGCTTAACACGTAGCCGGAGTGTGGGATTTATAAAACAGGCAGGAAGGATTCAGGGAAAAGAAGGGTAGGATGATTGTGAACACTGCTTATAAAGCTTGTGGGTCGGCAGCAGGGAGCATGCTCGGGCTTGCTGCTCTCTGCCGCCCTCTGTTGACATGGTGAGAGCAGAGCGGGTCTGACTGGGCAATGATAAGGTGAGGCTGACTATAAGGTTTGATGAAGGTGGGGCTGTGTGGAGCGGGATGACTGCCCGCCCGGAGCAGTTACAGAGGAGCTAGCTGGAGGGCTGGAGCGCGTTTTACTTCCCGGGATTCTCCCTCACACAGTCCGTGTGCCCACGTGGCCAGCTGCTCTCCAAGGCAAGGAGCTTCTGCCGAGGCGGAGAACAAAGTCAAGGCTTGCTTTTAGCTCAGGCCTTCTTCGCTCTGGCCTGGCTTCCAGGCCCAAACTGGATCTCAGCGCCTGGCGAGCTGCAACTGCACGAAGTTGAAATCCCGTCTTCAGCTTTGGAACTCTCATCATCTGGGTCTGTATCAGCCACTAGGGCTTGGAGAGCTAGGGCTTTACTTATGCAGATGTTGAAATCCCAAGGGTTGTGGATTGGGTCCCTGTGGGGGATGGGGTGAGAGTGGACAAGTGTGGAGAAGATCCAATTGCATGGTTTAGGACGTGGGCCTAGTGGGAGGTCCTTGGGTCTCTGGGGGGCGTGCTCTGGCAAGAGAGAGGGTTTGTTACAGAAACCTGAGTTGGCCTAACTTGTCTCTGCCTCCTGGCTCATTGTGTGATCTTCCTCCCCAGTGGTTCAGCATTGCCATCCTCTAGCCCCGGAAGACGGTATAGAACCATTTGGGTCCCAGGAATCATGGACCGTGAACCTCCAAAACGGTGAGCCAAAATGAACCTTCATAAATGGCTTCATAAATGTTGCAGGCTTTTGGGGAGTGAACCAGCAGATGGAAGATCTCTCTCACTTTTTTTCTTTTTTTTGACAGAATTATAGACAGTGAGAGAGAGAGAGACCGAGAAAGGTCTTCCTTCCGTTGGTTCACTCCCCAAATGGCTGCTACGGCCGGCGCTGTGCCTATCTGAAGCCTTGAGCCACGTGCTTCTTCCTGGACCTCATGCGGGTGCAGGGCCCAAGCACTTGGGCCATCCTCCACTGCCCTCCCAGGCCACAGCAGAGAGCTGGACTGGAAGAGGAGCAACCGGGACTAGAACCCAGCGCCTATATGGCATGCTGGCGCCACAGGCAGAGGATTAATCAAGTGAGCCAAGGTGCCGGCCCTTCCTTTTTTTTTTTTTTTTTTTTTTTTTTTAAGATTTATTTATTTATTTGAAAGGCAGAACAACACAGATATCTTCCATCTGGTGGTTCACTGTCTAAATGGCAGCAACAGGGGCTAGGTCAGACTAGAGCCAGGAGCTTCATCTGGGTCTCCCATGTGGGTGCAGGGGCCCAAGCACCTAGGCCATCTTCTGCTGCTTTCCCAGGCACATTAGCAGGGAGCGGGATTGGAAGTGGAGCAGCTGGGACTCCAACCAGTGCTCTTATGGGATGACAGCATTACAGCTGTGGCTTATCCCACTGTGTCACAGTGCCAGCCCTTCACTCTGTCTTTTTTTTTTTTTTTTTGACAGGCAGAGTGGACAGTGAGAGAGAGAGACAGAGAGAAAGGTCTTCCTTTGCCGTTGGTTCACCCTCCAATGGCCGCCGCGGCCGGCGCGCTGCGGCCGGCGCACCGCGCTGATCCGGTGGCAGGAGCCAGGAGCCAGGTGCTTTTCCTGGTCTCCCATGGGGTGCAGGGCCCAAGCACCTGGGCCATCCTCCACTGCACTCCCTGGCCACAGCAGAGAGCTGGCCTGGAAGAGGGGCAACCGGGACAGAATCCGGCGCCCCAACCGGGACTAGAACCCGGTGTGCCGGCGCCGCAAGGCGGAGGATTAGCCTAGTGAGCCGCGGCGCCGGCCACTCTGTCTTTTAAATAAATAAATCTTTTTTGAAAAAGTGATAGAACTACACTATTTAACATAAGTGCTTTGGTCCTGAGATACTTTGTTCTGTCTCAATTTGAAGCTGCAGTAGTCAATATATACTCAGTCATACAATTCATCATTTTCCTGTAAGTTGTAACTTCCTGTTCACTACACTCCTTGAAGGACTGGATTCATGTCATTTAGTCATCTTTGCATTGTTCCTGTGGTGTCTTATACATAATACTGTGGACTGTAGGTGCTTGATATCTGTGATGAAATTATTTGAATCAGATCCCATAAAATAGGTTTTTTTAAAAGAAATTTTTTATTTTTAACTGACACGTAAAAATTTTACACATTTATGGGGAAAGATGTGATGTTTTAATACATATATCCACTGTGTAAGATCCAATCAGGGCACAACTATCTCTTTAAGTTTTTAGTATTTCTTTATGATTCAAAACATTCAAAATCCCCCCCTCCTTTTAAGAGGAATGAATGTATAAAACATGAGCTATAGTAACCCTACTGTGCTAAATAACACAGAACTTCTTACTCCTACCTAACTGTAGTTTGGTGCTTGTTAAATATCATTTCTTTATCTCTCTTCCCTTCTCTCTCCAACTTTGGGACCCAACATAAAGCTTTCTGTTAGATCAACTCTTTTATTTTATTTATTTTATTTTTTATTTTTTGACAGGCAGAGTGGACAGTGAGAGAGAGAGACAGAGAGAAAGGTCTTCCTTTGCCATTGGTTCACCCTCCAATGGCTGCCTCAGCCGGCGCACCGCGCTGATCGGATGGCAGGAGCCAGGTACTTATCCTGGTCTCCCATGGGGTGCAGGGCCCAAGGGCTCGGGCCATCCTCACTGCACTCCCTGGCCACAGCAGAGAGCTGGCCTGGAAGAGGGGCAACCGGGACAGAATCCAGTGCCCCGACTGGGACTAGAACCTGGAGTGCTGGTGCTGCAGGCTGAGGATTAGCTTAGTGAGCCACGGTGCCGGCCAGATCAACTCTTTTCCACATATAAATAAGATCATGTAGTACTTATCTCTGTGCTTGGCTTATTTCAGATAAGACGGTGGCCTCTGTTTTCATTCATGATGCTACAAATGACAAGGGTAAATCCCTTGTATGCCTGAATAGTGTTCCATTGTGTATGTGTACCGCCTTTTCTTTATCTATTCATCAGTTGATGGACTTTTAGGTTGTTTCCATTTCTTGACTGTTGTAAATAGTGGCGTAATAAATATGGGGATGCAAATCCTTTCAACAGAGTGATTTCATTTCCTTTGGACATATATGTAGTAGTGGAATTCTGGGTTATGTGGTAGTTTTAGTTCTTTAAGGCATCTTCGTACAATGGCTATATTAATTTACATTCCTATAACAGTGTGTAAGGGTTCCCTTTTCTCCATGCCCTGGCCAGCCTTTGTTATTGTTTGTCTTTTTGATAACAGCCAAGTTAACTGGAATGAGGTTGTTATCTCTTTGTGGTTTTGATTCACATTTCCCTGGTGATTAGTGATACTGAGCATTTTTTCAGTACCTGTTGGTTACTTGTATGTTTTCAATTGAGAAATGTCTGTTAAGATCTAGTTTCCATTTTCAGTTGGATTATTTATTTTGGGTATTGGGTTGTTTGATTGTCTTAAATATTCTGGTTAGATGTCTAACTTTGTATTCTTGTTAGAGGTATAGCTTACAGATGTTTTCTCTCATTCTGTAGGTCGTTGATTGTATCCTGTGATGTGCAGAAGCGTCTTAGCTTGCTGAAATCCCATTTGTCTATTTTTGCTCTTGTTTGCTGTGCTTTTGGAGTCCAAAAGGATCCAAAAAATCCTTGTCCATTATAACATCCAAAGCGTTTCTATATGTTTTTTTCTATTAGTTTGAAGTTTTAGGGCTTACATTTAGGTCTTTAATCCATTTTGAGTTGATTTTTTGTACAAGGTGAGAGAGCAGAGGCCTGTGGATATCCAGTTTCCCCAACAGTATTTATTAACAAGATTGTCCTTTTTCCATGTGTGTTATAAGCACCTTTTGTTGAAGATCAGTTAGCTTTAGCAGGGTGGGTTACTTTTTGGGTCTCTGGTCTATTATGTTGGTGTATGTGTCTATTTTAATGCCAAGGCCATGCTGTTTTAATTATTGTAGCTTTTTAAAAAAATATGTATTTTTATTTATTTGAAAGAGTTACAGAGAGAGGTAGAGACAGAGAGAGAGTCTTCCATCTGCTGGTTCACTCCCCAGATGGCCGCAGTGGCTGGAGCTGCGCTGATCCAAAGCCAGGAGCTTCTTCCGGATCTCCCACATGGGTGGAGGGGCCCAAGGACTTGGGCCATCTTCTACTGCTTTCCCAGGCCATAGCAGAGAGCTGGATCAGAAGAGGAGCTGCTGAGACTAGAACCAGCACCTGTATGGGATGCTGGCACTTCAGGCCAGGGCTTTAACCTGCTGCGCCACAGCGCCCATCCCATAATTACTGTAGCTTTGTAAAACATTATGTTCAAGATAGCTTTGGTTATTCTGGGTCTTTGTAGTTTTTAAAATAAATAAATCTTTTTTAAAAAGCAGAGTTATGCAGAGGCAGAGAAAGAGAGAAAGAGAGAGAGAGAGAGAGAGACCTGAAGGTAGAAGCCAGGAGTTTCTTCTGGGTCTCCTACGGGTGCAGGAGCCCAAGGACTTGGGCATCTTCTACTACTTTCCCAGCCATAGCAGAGAGCTGGATTGGAAGTGGAGCAGCCTGGACTTCAATTGGTGTACATATACCATAATTTGTTTATCCAGTCTTTGGTTGACGAGCATTTGAGTTGATTCCATGTCTTAGCTATTATGAATTGAGCTGCAATAAACATGAGGTATAGATAACTCTTGCATAAGCTGATTTCATTTCCCTTGGGTAAATTCCCAGGAGTGGGATGGCTGGGTCATATGGTAGGTCTATCTTCAGATTTCTGAGGTATCTCCACACGGTCTTCCATAGTGACTTTACCAGTTTAAATTCCCACCAACAGGCCGGCGCCGCGGCTCACTAGGCTAATCCTCCGCCTAGCGGCGCCGGCACACCGGGTTCTAGTCCCGGTCGGGGCGCCGGATTCTGTCCCGGTTGCCCCTCTTCCAGGCCAGCCCTCTGCTGTGGCCAGGGAGTGCAGTGGAGGATGGCCCAGGTGCTTGGGCCCTGCACCCCATGGGAGACCAGGATAAGCACCTGGCTCCTGGCTCCTGCCATCGGATCAGCGCGGTGCGCCGGCCGCAGCGCGCCGGCCGCGGCGGCCATTGGAGGGTGAACCAACGGCAAAGGAAGACCTTTCTCTCTGTCTCTCTCTCTCACTGTCCACTCTGCCTGTCAAAAAAAAAAAAAAAAAAAAATTCCCACCAACAGTAGATTAGGGTACCTTTTCCCCCACATTCTTGCTAGCATTTGTTGTTTGTTGATTCTAACTGGTATGAAGTGAAATCTCATTGTGGTTTTGGTTTGCATTTCCCTGACAGCTAGTGATCCTGAACATTTTTTTCATGTGTCTGTTGGCTATTTGGAGTTACTCTTTTGAAAAATATCTGTTTAAGTCCTTTGCACATTTCTTAACTGGGTTGATGTTGTATTTTATCAAAGGCCTTCTCTGCAGCTATTGAGACAATCATATGTTTATTGTTCTTCAATTTGTTAATGTGGTGTATCACATTGATTGATTTGCAAATGTTGAACCATCCCTGCATGGGTCACTTGGTCAGGGTGAGTGTACTTTCTGATGTGTTGTTGGATTCAATTGGCTAATACTTTGTTGAGGATTTTTGCATCTATGTTCATCTGAGATATTGGTCTATAGTTCTTTTTTTCTGTTGCATCTTCTCCAGGTTCTGGTATTAAGGTGTTGCAGGCCTCATAGTAGGAGTTTTGGAGGATTCTTTCCCTTAATTGTTTTAAGTAGACTGAGAAGAATTGAAATTAGTTCTCCTTTAAATGTCTGGTAGAATTCAGCAGTGAAGCTGTCTGGTCCTAGGATTCTCTTTGCTGGAAGGGTGTTTATTACTGATTTAGTCTCTGTCTTGGTTATTGGTCTGTTTAGGTTTTCTGTATCTTCATGACTTAATTTTGGCAGATTATGTCTTTCTAGGAATCTGTTTTTTCTAGGTTTCCTAGTTTGTTGAAATAAAGCTCTTTGTAGTAATTTCTGATGATTCTTTTTATTTTTGTGGTATCTGTTGTTACATTTCGTTTTTCATCTCTGATTTTATTGATTTGGGTCTTATCCTTTTTTTTTGTTAGATGCACCAGTGGTGTATCAATTTTGTTTATTTTTTTTCAAAAAACCAGCTTTTATTTCACTGATTTTCTGTATTTTTTTGTTTCAATTTCGTTTATTCTCTAATTTCAATTATTTCTTTCTTTCTACTAGTTTTGGGTTTGGTTTGCTGTTGTTGATGTTCTAGGTCCTTGAGATGAATTTACAGCTCATTTATTTGGTATCTTTCCAGTTTCTGCATGACCAGTGTGCTGCGGCCAGCGCACCGCACTGATCTGAAGGCAGGAGCCAGGTACTTCTCCTGGTCTCCCATGGGGTGCAGGGCCCAAGCACTTGGGCCATTCTCCACTGCATTCCCGGGCCATAGCAGAGAGCTGGCCTGGAAGAGGGGCAACCGGGACAGAATCTGGTGCCCCAACCGGGACTAGAACCCGGTGTGCTGGCACCGCAAGGTGGAGGATTAGCCTATTGAGCCGTGGCGCCAGCCTGAACTTCCCTTTTAACATTGCTTTTGCTGTGTCCCATAGGTTTTTTTAAAAATATTTATTTATTTATTCATTTGAGAGGTAGAGTTACAGACAGTGAGAGGGAGAGACAGAGAGAAAGGTCTTCCCTCCGTTGGTTCACTCCCCAGATGACCACGATGGCTGGAGCTGCAATGATCTGAAGCCAGGAGCCAGGTATTTCTTCCAGGTTTCCCACGTTGGTGCAAGGGCCCAAGCACCTGGGCCATCCTCTATTGCATTCCCAGGCCATAGCAGAGAACTGGATTGGAAGAGGAGCACCCAGACTAGAACCAGCACCCATATGGGATGCTGGCACCTCAGGCGGAGGATTAACCCACTGCGCCACGGAGCCGGCCCTGTCCCATGGTTTTGATATGATGTATTATCATCTTCATTTATTTCCAGAAACGTTTTGATTTCTCTTTTGATTACTTCTATAACTCACTCTTTATCCAGAAACATGTTGCTAAGTCTCCATGTGTTTACATATGTTCTAGAGATTCTTGAGTTGATTTCTAATTTCATTTCATTGTGGTCCAAGAATGTGCATGAAACAATTTTGATTTTTTTTTTCAATATACTGAGACTTGCTTTGTGGCATAGCATATGGTCTATTCTAGAGAATGTTCCATGTACTGATGAGAAGAATGTGTATTCTGCCTCTGTGGGGTGAAAGGATCTGTAGATATATGTTAGGTCCATCTGGTCTATAGTGTGGATTAGCTCTGTTGTTTCCTGGTTGATTTTCTCTCTGGTTGATCTGTCAATTGGTGAGAGTCGGGTTGTCGCTCCCCGTCTTCGTGGAGGAACGACACAGGACCCTGCGCTGTTCTTTTGTCTGCTCGGCCCTCCCCGGGTTTGCTGCTGGTTCTTCCCAGGTTGGCTACCGACCCTTCCACCTCCGTGGAAGGGCGGTTCCCCCTAGCCACTTTCCCCACTTCCGCGGGGGAGTGGCACACCGCCGGCCGGCTCTCTCGGGGGCTGCACAGGTGTTCCTTCAGATAGATGTTCCCCTTAGATGTTCCTGGTGCATGTTGTCTCTCTCCTCCTTTATAGTCCTCTTCCACCAATCCCAACTCTGCTGCCCACACGCCGAGTACACTGCTCTCCTCCAATCAGGAGCAGCTCCTGCAGCTTGTCAAGTTGGTGAGAGGCAGCTGGGTAGAAGCTGTTGCCTCCTCTCCCAGCGCCATATTGTGGGAGAGCAGATGCATAGAATAAGTCTTAATTCCAGTAACTTAGTCTAGTCCGAGTTGCTCCCCACATCGGGTATTGAAGTCTCTTGTTATTCTTGTATTGGAGTCTAAATCTCCCTTTAGATTCATTAATATTTTTTTTTACATAGCCAGGAGCCTTGTATTTGGGTGCATAAACGTTTATTATAGTCACATCTTCCTGTTGGATTAATCCCTTAATCATTACATAGTACCATTATTCATCTTTCTTTTTTTTATTTTTATTTATTTTTTTATTTTTTGACAGGCAGAGTGGACAGTGAGAGAGAGAGACAGAAAGAAAGGTCTTCCTTTGCCGTTGGTTCACCCTCCAATGGCCGCCGCCGCTGGTGTGCTGCGGCCAGCACACTGCGCTGATCCGATGGCAGGAGCCAGGTACTTATTCTGGTCTCCCATGGGGTGCAGGGCCCAAGCACTTGGGCCATCCTCCACTGCACTCCCTGGCCACAGCAAAGAGCTGGCCTGGAAGAGGGGCAACCGGGACAGAATCCGCACCCCGGCCGGGACTAGAACCTGGTATGCCGGCACCGCAAGGCGGAGGATTAGCCTAGTGAGCCGCGGCGCCGGCTCTTCTTTCTTTCTTTCTTTCTTTCTTTCTTTCTTTCTTTCTTTCTTTCTTTCTTTCTTTCAAGATTTTATTTATTTGAGAGGTAGAGTTACAGACAGAGGGAGAGACAGAAGGAGATATCTTCCATCCGCTGGTTCACTCCCCAAATGGCCACAACAGCCAGAGCTGTGCCAATCTGAAGCCAGGAGCCAAGTGCTTCTTGGTGTCCCATATGGGTGCAGGGGCCCAAAGACTAGGACCATCCTCCACTGCCTTCCCAGGCCACAGCAGAGAGCTGGACTGGAAGAGGAGCAACTAGGACTAGAACCCGGCGCCCATATGGGATGCCAGCGTCTCAGGCAGAGGATTAATCTGTGCCACAGTGCCAGCCCCCCTTCTTCATCTCTTTTAACAGTTGTTATGTTAAAGTCTGTTTGTCTGATATTAGGATGGCGATACCAGCTCTTTTTTGTTTTCTGTTAATATGGATTATCTTTTTCCATCTTTTCACTTTCTGTCTGCTTGTATCTTTGTTGGTCAGATGTGTGTGTGTGGATTTTTTTTTTTTTTTTTTGGACAGGCAGAGTGGACAGTGAGAGAGAGAGACAGAGAGAAAGGTCTTCCTTTTCCGTTGGTTCACCCCCCAATGGCCACTGCGGCTGGCGCGCTGTGGCTGGCACACCGTGCTGATCTGAAGCCAGGAGCCAGGTGCTTCTCCTGGTCTCCATGCGGGTGCAGGACCCAAGGACTTGGGCCATCCTCCACTGCACTCCTGGGCCACAGAAGAGAGCTGGCCTGGAAGAGAGGTAACAGGGACAGAATCTGGTGCCCCGACCGGGACTAGAACCTGGTGTGCCGGCGCTGCAGGTGGAAGATTAGCCTATTGAGCCGCGGTGCTGGCCCAGATGTGTTTCTTGTAAGCAGCAAATAGCTGGGTCTTGTTTTTCAGTCCATTCAGCCAGTCTATGTCTGCTAACTGGAGAATTGAGGCCATTTACATTCAAAGTGACTATTGATAAGTAACGACTTTGCCCTGCCATTTTTCCAAAACTATTCCTACTTTTTACCTTTAATTTCCTTTGGACTTTTACTGAGAGATTTTCTTCCTTTACCTTCTTTCATAGTGATGACCATGTTCCTGTGTTTCTGTGTGCAGCTCATCCTTAAGCATCCTTTGTAGGGCTGGAAGGGTGGTGACAAATTCAATTTCTGTTTGTTATGGAAGGTCTTTATTTCATCTTCATTCATCAACGAGAGCTTTGCAGGGTATAGTATTCTGGGTTGACAGTTTTTTCTTTTTTCTCTTAAGACTTGAAATATATCTCACCATTCTCTCCTAGCCTGTAGGGTTTCTGATGAGAAGTCCGCTGTGAGTCTAATTGGAGATCCTCTCAAAGTAATGTAGTGTTTCTCTCATGCACATTTTAGAAGCTTTTTTTTATGTTTTGCTGTGGTGAGTTTGATTACAATGTGTCGTGGTGAAGATCTCTTCTGGTCATATCTATTAAGGATTCTGTGTGCTTCCTGTACTTGGATGTCCCTTTCTTTCTCCAAATTAGGGAAATTTTCTGTTATTATATCACTAAAAAGGCCTTCTAATCCTTTCTCTCTTTCCACACTTTCAGGAACTCCTAGAACCCATATACTGGGTCATCTGATAGTATCCTGTAGATTCCCAATAGTGTTTTTTAGTTTTCTAATTTCCTCTTCTTGTTTTTGATTTGACTGTATAATTTCCTGTGCTTTGTCTTCTAAGTTAGATATTCTTTTCTTCTGATTCTTTTGTTAAGGCTTTCCACTGTATTTTCTATTTGTTCTATTGAATTCTTCATTTCATTTTGATTTCTCTTTAAGATCTCAATTTCATGGGAGAAATTTTCTTTCATGTCCTGTATGGATTTCAGAAGTTTGTGAATTTGCTTCTGATTACTTCTGTGTCATCATATGATAATTTTTTGAATTCCATTTCTTAGATTTCTTCTATCTTATCATCTTCACAATCTAGTATTGAAATGTATTCTTTTGGGAGTGTCATGTAAATCTGAACAACATACTCCTGAATGGACAGTGGGTCATAGAAGAAATCAGAAGAAGAATCAAAAACTTTCTGGAAATAAATGAAGATGATAATACATCATATCAAAACCTATGGGACACAGCAAAAGCAGTGTTAAGAGGGAAATTCAAAGCAATCAGTGCCTACATGAAGAAACTGGAATGATAACAAATAAATAGCTGTCAATTCATCTCAAGGACCTAGAACATCAAAAACAACAAACCAAAATTGGAGAATAAGCAAAATTGGGGCTAGTGCTCAGGAACTGGTCTCCTTTGAAGAGAGGAGCTCAGCTGATCAGAATAAACTTCATGTAAATCTCCTTTTTTTTTTTTTTTTTTTAATCAGAACCCTGTCCCTCTAATTTGCAGTTTCCTCTGCTGTTTTCTTCCTGACTCTTCTCTGAGACTTTACTCTTTCCACTTTATTTTAAACTACTTCTCCTGGACTAGAGCAGTAAGCTCCCTCCCTACTCCATCATCTTGGAACTCCTCCCTCTTTATGCTTTACTGTGGAAAGTTTGAGTACAGAGTGTCATGGTGAGGGTCTTTCCCCGTCATGTTTGTTAGAGGTTCTATTGCTACCTCTGTTTGAACATCTCTTTCTGTCCAAGTTGGGGACATTTTCTGTAACGATTTCAATGAATAGGCTTTTTATTCCCTTCTCTTTTTCCACTCCTTTAGGAACTCCTAAGAACTGTGTGTTTGGTTGTTTGATGGTATCCCATAGGTCTCCAACACTGGTTTTAAGTTTTCTATTTTTTTATTTTGTTCTGACTATAAGTTTTCCAAGGATTTGTCTTCTAGTTCAGATATTCTTTTTTCTGCCTCATCAAGTCTGCTGTTACAACTTTCCAGTGCATTTTTTTTTTTTTTTGGACAGGCAAAGTGGACAGTGAGAGAGAGAGACAGAGAGAAAGGTCTTCCTTTACCGTTGGTTCACCCTCCAATGGCCGCCACGGCTGGTGCGCTGTGGCCGGCGCACCGCGCTGATCCGAGGGCAGGAGCCAGGTGCTTCTCCTGGTCTCCCATGGGGTGCAGGGCCCAAGCACTTGGGCCATCCTCCACTGCACTCCCTGGCCACAGCAGAGAGCTGGCCTGGAAGAGGGGCAACTGGGAAAGAATCCGGCGCCCTGACTGGGACTAGAACCTGGTGTGCCGGCACCGCAGGCAGAGGATTAGCCTATTTAGCAGCGGTGCCGGCCTCCAGTGCATTTTTATTTGACCCATTGAATTCTTCATTTCTAAAATTTCATTTTGATTTCTCTTTATGTTCTCAATTTCATGGGAAAAATTTTCATTCATGTCATATATGGTTTTCTTTAGATTGTGGATTTGCTTCTGATTTTTTTCTTTTTAGTAATCCTATGATTAATTTTCTGAATTCTATTTCTGGAATGTCCTTGATCTCTTCATTTTCACATTCTAATATTGAATATTGTTTTGTTCCTCTGTGGGTGTCATGGTGGCATCTTTATTCTTATTTGTTGAATGTCCACTCTTGTTTTTCACCATTTGTGGGGTTGATTTTTAATTTTTTTTCTTCTGTCAGTTTTTATCTTTGGAGTTACACTTGTGTGATTTTGTGGAGTGTCTGCCCTTTCTGTGAATGCCAGGAGGGTGTGGTGGATGTGGCCCTGGGGCTCTGGTTAATGCTCTGGAGTGGGGCTGGTTTCCAGGGTGACATCCCCCTTGGGCGTGCTGCAACTCCAAAGCCAGCTATGCCTACACCTTTTCTTGCAGCTACAGAGGCCCCAGGCCCCTGTGTTTAGAGGTCCCACAGACGCGGACACAAGAGGGCGCTGTTGGTGCGGGTGCTCCTTTGTTTTTCATATTTGCTGGGCCACCTGCCCATTGAGCTCTGGGACACTGGGTGCTGTTCCCTGCGTTGGTAGCTCTGGATCACACACACACTAGAGTCCCTGGTCCAATGTCTGCCCGTCGCTGCTGGCGGCAGTGTGCTCCCGTGTCCCGTCTCAGTGATCTGTTTTGTACATGCCTGCCCCCTCTCCCAGCCGGGGGTCACGGGTCACGGATCTTGTTTTGGAGAGATGTTATTGAATCAGTTGTCTCCCTTCACATTCATCAGGACCCCAGGCGATAGCTGGTAATCGCAGGCTGCGGTCCATACCGCCCCACACTCCCCCTGGCTCTATCCCCAGGGATTAGTGCAGACCTACTCCCCCTCCCCCCATCCCAACAGTGCCACCAGCTCAGGCTCTCTGTGTGCGTGCCAGCACTCACCATGCGGTTTCAAGCTGTTTCCCCTCCTCCCCTGGGGCTTCCTGGGTGGTTTGCCTCTTCTCTTCTCCCTGAGCATGCACCTCCTACCTTATTCTGTGTACTTTTTCTTCCCAGCCCTGTGTAGCCTGCCCCTCCCTAATCTGCCATTTTCTCCCCACTAGTCATGATATGTTTTCTGGGGGTCAGTTAGGTCAGCTATTTTGGCTCTGGCTCCGAATGAATGCTGTAGTCTGATCTCCCTGTATCTTTTTGTACAGCAATCAATAGCGGTGGCAGTGAGGGTTGGGGTGCTCCTCTCAGTCCTAGTGGTGGTGTTTGGTCTTGGTAGCAGCACAGGGGGCAGGGTCCTGGATCCTGGTGGTGCCGGCTCTCAGTCCACTATAGCTTGGAGTCCTGGAAGGATCTTAAGGGTGCTCATTGGGAGGGAGTGGGGTTAGCATGACACTAGCACCAGCCCAGTGTCCAGCAGGGGTGCTTGGTTACCTTCAGTGCCAGACCCAGGTTTTTATTCACTGTCTTTGCAGCTGTTTACCTATTCTGCCCCCAAGCAATTGCTGTCTCCATCTTATTCTGCCTAGGGCTGGAGGAACGGAGCGAGCAGTCCTGTTCACACCTGTGCTGCAATGACAGATGAGACTCAGAACCTATTACATTTCTCCAAAATCAGGAGTCGGGTCACACCCACTTTACTATGGGCTGCCTATTGATAAAGTGGCCCTGTGGTTAATGCAACCCTCCACAGCTGATGCTGTTATAACTCAAACTGACCGCCGTCACTGGTCTCCATTTGAGACTGGGGAAAGACTCAGAGGCTACATCTGTGAGCACTGTTCTGAGGACAGGGACCATTACATTCTTCCCAATTACGATCTCACCAGATCCAAGATGCAGTACTGTACTCACATGGTTGCCTAACACCCTGGTGCCTGGAGTCTTGCTGCTTGTTTTCTGGGCCATGGTTGGAGGAGAGGTGGTGAAGATAGTTCCAGATGGACACTAAGCTGTTTTGCACCTGAGTCGCACAGCCACAGGGCTCTGCACTGTCTTTGGATGCATTTCTAGCCTGCATGAGACTGGGGGTGATGCAAGCTCAAACACTCATGGTTCTCCCAAGGTGCAGGTATCCATCTGTGTCAGGGCAGGCCTAGAGCCTTTGGGAGTACTTGCCTGGAGAAATAAACCTGTGTCCTCCATCTGGTGTTGGGTTCTGCTGCAGTGGTACCGACACAGAGCTTCAAAGTAAAGTTCTATGCTCACTTTCTCACCCTGCTCCCTAGCAGTTGGAGTCTTGCTCAGTTGTCTGCAGGAGGTTAGAAGAGGGGTGGCAGAGGCAGTCTCTTGGCTGCCTAGGCTGATACTGAGGTAGGTCACACTTGGGCCCCACAGTCACTGGATTCTGCACAGTCTTTTTTTTTTTTTTTTTAAGATCTATTTGCTGGTTCATTCCTCAAATGGCTGCAATGGCCAGAGCTGGGCCAGGCCAAAGCCAGGAGCCAGGAGCTTCTTCCAGTTCTCCCATATGGGTGCAGGGGTCCAAGGACTTGGGCCGTCTTCCACTGCTTTCCCAGGCCATAGCAGAGAGCTGGATCGGAAGTGGAGCAGCCAGTACTTGAAATGGCGCCCAAATGGGATGCCTGCATTGCAGGCGGCTTAGCCCACTACACCACAGTGCTGGCCCCTCTGCACAGTCTTGTCAGTATACACTAGGCCTGCACAAGGCTGCTGGTGATATAGGATGACATCAGTCCATCCACCAGGGCATGGGTCTCTTCCTGAAGCTGGGGCAGATCTTGAGTCTGCATGTGTGAGAACTGCTCGGAGGAAACACCTTTGGCTGTTACCTGCCTCTGTATCTCAGTGCAGCAGGCTTGCACTGAGCTTCAAGGCTAAGTCCCAAGTTCATTTTCCCACCCTGCTCTGCAGTGACTGAAGTGTTGCTCCAGTGTTTACTGGAGGCTGTGGGTGGTGGTGGTGGTGGAGATGGTCTTTTGACTAATTTGCTAAGGAGAGTCTAAAAACTCAGTCTGCAGGTACTGGCCTAAGGGCGGAAGCCATGGGACCTTCTCCAACTCTAGCTGTCACGGGAGTAGGCTTGGTACTGGACAGAATTCTCTCAGCCTCCCCAAAGCAGGAGGCCTGTCTCTCTACACTGTGCTCCCTGGAGCTGGGGAGGGATGACGTGGGCAAGTCTCTCCTTCTTGCTTGCTTCAACGCTTACTTTCTTTTTACATTAAAACTCTGTACTGTGGTCTCTCCCCTGGCTTCCTTAACTCTTTGAGGGTGATCTGATGCATGAATAGCTGTTCAAATTTGTGTCTTTGTGGGAGAATGGTCACTGTATTACTCAGCTGCCATCTTGGTCTGTCCTCAAGAGTGTTTTTTTTGGGTAAGTTTCAAAGACAAATTTGAGGGTAAATTTATCAATAGGAACTATGTATTTTTTTGAAGCAAATTTTGCTTTTGAAGCAAAATTGCCAAATACTTCCAACATAATAATTTAAGTATTTTCTGGGGTAGGTGTTTGGCACAGGAGTTAAGATGGTGCTTGGGGACACCAGTATTGTAGCATAGCGAGTGAAGCTGCTTCCTGCGACACTGGCATCCCATGTGGCCACTGGTTTGAATCCTGGCTGCTCCATTTTCAATCCAATTCCCTGCTGATGGCTTGGGAAAAGCAGTCAAAGATGGCCCAAGTGCTTGAACCCCTGTACTTATGTGGGAGACCAGGATGAAGCTCCTGGCTTCAGCCTGGCCCAGCTCTGGCCATTGCGGCCATCTGGGGGATGAACCAGCAGATGGAAGATACCTCTCTGTTCTCCCCCTACCTCTTTCTCTGAACTCTTTCAAAATAAATAAATTTTTAAAAGCCAAAAAGGGGCTGGCTTTGTGGTGTAGCCTAGGTAAAGCCATGGTCTGGGATGATGGGATCCCATCTGGGTACTGGTTTGAGTCTCTTCTGTTCCACTTCTGATGCAGCTCTCTGCTAATGCACCTGGGGAAGCAGCAGAAGATGGCCCAAGTGCTTGGGTCCCTGCACCCATGTAGGAAACCCACAAGAAGCTCCTGGCTTCAGTGTGGTCCAGCCCTGGCCATTGTGGCCACTTGGGGAGTGAACTAGCTACTGGAAGATCTCCCTCTCTCTGAGTAAGTCTGCCATTCAAATAAATAAAATAAAATCTTAAGAAAGATGTTGCTTGGGAATCCCACATCCCGTATCAGAGTGCCTGGGTTCAAGTCTCAGCCCTGCTTCCACTTCCAGCTTCCTGCTGATGTGTACCCTGGGAGGCCACAGGTGATGGCTCAGTTAATTGGGTCCCTGCCACCCTTGTGGGGGTCTTGGATTGGGGTCCAGGCTCCTGGCTTTAGACTGGCCCAGCTCTGGCAGTTGCAGGCATCCGGGGATTAAACCAGTGGATGGATTGCACTTGCTTCCTTTCTGTCCCTTCTTTCCAAATAAATAAAAATTATATCAAAAGTTAGAAAATAAATATTTCCCTAAAAAGCTTAACAGAATGGACTACTCTGAACCTGAGTCACTTTACCTTGTTTAGGCTCATTTGTGTGATGTGTGAAAGCTTATGCTTGCCGACTCCAGAATTTCACAGAAAACAAGCACACATTTTGAGGTGCAGATAGCTTGCTTTATTTTGTTGTTACTATCTCAAGGAGGTCCATCAATTACAACTAACAATTGAATTTATACCTGCATGAAAGAACTACATAAAATTGAAATTTTGGGCAGTTGGTAATATTGTTGTTTTTAATTTAACGACAGCTTTATGATGTTGTTGTACTTTATCTCTCGCTGTGGCTCATTGCTTAGTTGCCCGGTTTTTCAGATGTAATTTAAATTTAGAGCTACCACACAAAGGCATTGGCTGCACCCGGGACCTCCAAGAGTTGACACTGCTCTGGCTTGGGACTACTTGAATAGCTTGGTTAAATGAGGGGATGGCCAGGAGATGTTACTTTTCCAAGCTATCCAGGTACTCTTTCAGTCAGAGACAGTGTAAAGTGAGCGAACAAAGTGTTGGCCGTTACACTTTGCTCTGGTAATATTTAAGTCGTAATTTTGAACTTGAGATCATCAGAGACAATGTAAGACGTTCAAGTGTTGCTTACAGGAGGGTAAATGTAAACATCACCAATGCCTTACATTTCTGATTCAATAGGTATCAGTGCACACATCAGGTGACGTGCACAGCTTCATCATCTTTTAGGTGGATAGGACATCATCAATGGGGACTTTCTCAACCCATTGAGGCATACTTAGACATCAACAGTATGTTGAGGCACAAAAATTGGTAAGTGTTGAGCAGGGTATTCGTTCCATAAGAAACTTTCTCCTACCAACAGTTTGTTTCATAAGTTACACTGTAAAATGTCATAAAAGTAATGGTACAAAACTTTATAACCGTCAATTCGGCTATGTACAGTATGTACATGTCAGTAGGAAATGTATAATATTCTTAGGTCAATTATGAAAAGATTGAAATGCACATTTTTGAACTTTGACTCATTTAGGTTGATACAAAACTACTTTAAAAAATATATACAGATGAGAAAGATTAGTCCATGTGAATTATTTGTGAAAAGTTAAGATCGAGTATAGAGTATATGTTAAGAGCACAGGCCCTCTTAAATGGATCGAATGTTGATATTCACAGTGGCAGAGTCAGATCCAAACTCATTCCCCAAGCTCAGGGTGTAGAGTCCACCGTCTTGTTTCTGCACGTCCATGATGATCAGCGTGGTTAGGTCATCTGTGTTTTCAATGTGGAATCTCCCTTGTTGCTCTTGATTCTGGATTTTTCTTCCACCACATGACCATGTTATCTCTGGGGTAGGCTCCCCCGTAAAAGCACAGGCGACGGTCAGAACTTTGCCTTCGTCAATGCTGATATCAGAGGGAAGAGCTTCAATTTTAGGTGGAATTCCTTCATGGAACAATAACAAAAAAAAACGTTTTAGGATCACTGAAAACAATTATGATTCTCTTTCTACTGAATTGTTATGCACTAAAGACTACACCAGGCTACTGAGCTTGGCTACCTCTACCAGTAATTGTATTGCTCACCTCTGATGCCTGCTTTAAGCATTCTACTAGTTGAGCTTTCCAGTTGTGTCATACTAGATTTTCCCATAAAACTGCTGGAACTCATTTCTACAAAGGACTCTTGCATGGAGGACATGCTTTGGGCAGACATGCTTGCAAATTTCATTTCAGTCATGCTGCTAGCACTGCTGCTGCTGAAACTGCTGAAGGAGGCCTCCTGCTTGGAGGCAGACATTTGGACTGACTGAGACGAGAAGCTTCCTTGCAAGCTCGTGTCGCCACTTGTCCTCAATACTACCTCTCTGGAAGGTTCTTCCACTAGAGCTGTGGAGCATAGCAGATACACAGTGAACATCAATGACATCAGGTTAATTGGTGACATCTGACATTGACTTACAGCAATCGAAACCTAGACACGCACAGAAACGTAACCCAAACAATTTGCCATTGAAGCATAAGCAAATACATCTATACATACATTTGTCAAGAACTAGCTCAGTGTCTCCAAGAAATGAACCTTATGTTTCTATTATTATATTACATGCAGGTGCTAGGAATCAGTAAGAGAAAAATGATTAGTCAGAGATGATCATCGATACGTTACACATTCTGAAAATAGACGCTTCAGGGAAGTTGGTAGCTTTTCTTTGAAATGTAACTTGTCCAAGCTTCTGTCTAGCTGTAAAGAACCTTTTGACCATAAAGATAAATTCCCACAGGATGTCCCTCTTACATGTGGACTTAACAAGGCTTCTGAGAGTTTGCTATGCTCACAGACACAATGGGGAAGAAAAGGTAGAGAAAAACAAAACACGCAAAGGCCACAAGCAAGTACAGACAGTGGCGAAGGTATACTTACGAAGGACTGTTAAGGAAGCAGTGGCTGAACATTGGCCATGGAAATTTTTGGCCTTAATCGTGTACTTTCCACTGTCGCTTACTGATGCATTTCGGATTTCAAGAGTGTATATGTTTCTAGAGCGGCTCACATTGATATGTGAAGAAATGGAAATCTAAAATGAAGGAGAAAAGACAAGGATTTATATTCTTCAGCAGCAGATGTGGTATTCAAAATTTTCTTAAATAGTGTATACAGGATTACACTTACTGGCAGGTTGTTTTTAAACCACTCAATCTCAGGAGATGGCTCGCCACTGATCTCACAGGAGAAGAGGACATTCTGTCCTTCGTTAACGTTCTGGGATCTGGGCTGTGAGATGAAGGCTGGGGCATCCGAAAGTTCCTTGCTCAGGCTCAGGTCAAACTGACACTTGACGACCCCTTCGCTGGTCTTGCCGATGCAGGTGAGGATTCCTGCATCTCTGTGACTGGCTTGCTTGATGGTTAGGGTCTGATCGCTGCCTGAGACGCCATATCGGTACTCCTCCGAGTTTGTGAGCTCCCTCCCGTTCAGGACCCACTTCACATCGGTGGCGCCGGCAATGTTGGCTTTTAAAGTCACTTTTTGCCCATCAGTTATGCTCATCTGAGTAGAAAATGCCTTAATCTCAGCATGAGTTCTGATTTCTTGGGACGCCTGTGATGTTTTAGTGACTTCCTCATGGACAACTGATTTCTCCAAGGACATTGCTGCTGATTTCTTGACATCTTCGGAAATGAGAACCTTTGAAGCTTCCTCCTTGAGGGCGAGCTTTTCTTGAGATTTCATCTCTGACTTCTTGATTTCTTCAGAAGTTATGGACTTCTGGGAAATTTCCTCGTGGACAGCTGCTGCCTTCTGAGAGGTAACTTCAGAGGTCTTTTGTACAGATACTTTCTGTGCCTCAGTGTCTTTTGCAGCTGAAAAGAAAACCAGATTTAATTGGAAAGAAACCCCCCTCCCCTTACTTTTGTAGAATCTGCATGTGAATGATATGGAGACAAAGAAAGAGTGTTGACTTCTGTGTGCAGTGTAGGTGATGCCTAATAATTGCTCAGATCCAATCCTGGAAAATTGTCATGCCTGAAATTTTGAGATCAGTGAAATGATTCTTTAAACTAAATAAAGTTGAGGATGATTCTTATGACTTAAGGAAAAAAGTTTTTAAAAAATCCAAGGATTTAGGAGATGTGTAGACATAGGAGATTTTGAATAACTCCCACAATAATTTTTTTAGCATATTAAGATGGAGCCAACTTATTTTCATTGGGAAAATGAATATGGCTCTTTCATTAGCTTGGTACTGCTTTGGAAAATTAGTTAGAGTGAAGGTTTAGGGAAGCAATACCATTTTTATCTACCTGACTTTAACCTTAAATATTACTGGAAGCAGGGACTGGCTCTATGAAATCTTGTATAACACTACATATAGTTAGGCCCTTCATAAATGTCAATATTAATAAGAAAGCACATATGGACTTCAAATATGTGTTTCTACATTTGTGGACAAATGGTATGGTAGTATTAGAACAGTTTGATTTTAGTATATTATGTGTATATGTGACAGGGAATGTTTAGAAATGTTTCCTTCATATTATTTTCTGAAGAATGTTGGTCAGAATAAAAGCCAACCTACCTTTTATTGTTAATTTGCAGCTGGAGGTCACAGATCCAGCCGAGTTCGTTACTGTACAAGTATAAAGTCCACTGTCAGAAGTATTAGTCTTATGAACTTCTAAGAAGAATCCTCCTTTGTCTTCAGACAGTTTGTATTTACCTCCTTGTGTGATAGCCTGCAGAATGCAAGTGAGTGAGTTTTTAAGCTTTCTTGGGGAGATGGGAATGAGGGGGGAGAGTTTAGTTTAGAAGATAGAATTAAGGACATTGTTACCTTCCCATCTTTTGTCCAGGTGACAGTAGGCTGGGGTTCTCCAGTAGCTCTTACTGAAAATTTAGCAACATTATCGGAAGAAACGGTTGTATCCTGCAGCCCACTAATAATGACTGGTTTTGAAGAAATTGCTTCAGGAGCTTTTGTTTCGACTTTCTTGGTTTCGATTGACTCGGCAGTTTTCTGAGTGGATTTCTTGCTTTCTGATATACTGGACACCTGTTCATGGATACTCTTAAAGGCTTGCCCCTTAAACTGGAAGCTCGTTTTGGAAGTTCCACCTTCACTAGAAATTTCACAAACATAGTCTCCGCAATCCGACTCGGTGAGATTCAGAATTTTGAGCTCATAGGTACCATCTGCTGAATAATGAAACTGGAAGTGTCCATTTTCCTTCAGTTTCTTGCCATCTTTATACCAGCTGACCTCTTTAGCACACAGTATACTGCCCTCAACTGCACAGGTCAGCTTTGCAATGTCCTTGCAAGCCTCTGCTTTAAGGGACCGAGTTATCTTTGGCGGGGCAGAGACTGGTAACTGCTGAACTTTCTCTGTCGGTGTGGGTTTTGTCTCTGTGGGTGACACAGCTTTTGGAGGAGAAGTTACCGGTTCTGGAGATTTTACTCGTTTCGGAGACTTAACTGCTTCCGGGGACTTCACCCGAGGCTCTGGGGACTTGACTCTTGGGGGTGACGTCACAGCCTTCTCAGTTACCTTGGCCTTTTGGACTGTCAGAGTGAAGTGTGCCTCTTGCTTCCCTTCACTGTTTTCTACCACCACGCTGTAGTCGCCCTCATCAGAAGCTTGGACTGAAGAGATCTCGAAGGTTGATTTGTACTTGGAGGTGGTCACTTGGCGGCGGGCGGAAGTGCTCATCACTTCCCCTCCACGCAGCCAGGTCACAGTTGGCACCGGCTCGCCATCTGTGTCACAAGAAAACCTTGCCGATTCGCCTTCATAGACCGTCAGGGACCGTGGCTTTGTGAGAATTCTCGCTTCCAAAGTCGTCTTGATCTTTCTGGTTGTGGATTTTTCTTCCAGGGATTTTTCCTCTGAGACGGCGCTTTTCATTTCGGCAGCTGCATAGTGTTCGTAGGATGAGAGACTTTCCCTCGTTTCTGTCATCAGGGATTTCATCTCCCTCACGGAAGAAGCCGCTTCCATCTCCGACGTTTTCTTAAACGACGAGACTGCATATGCTTCCGTTCTTGTCAGCTCAGGGAAAACGGATCTAGGGACTTCCTCGTCTCTGCGCCGGGAGGCATAGGTGGTATAGTCACCCCCAGTGACGTCCAAGGTTGCGTAGTCGGAAGCTTCGCCCTTGTAGTTGGTGCACACGGCTCTGTACGTTCCGCTGTCATCAATATGACAGTCCAGGATTTCCAGGGTCAGCACCCCGCTCGTGTTGGTGTAATGAATCTTACTGCTCTCCTGGAGTTCCACGCCGTTGTGGTACCACTTAACCTCGGCAGTTGGTTTAGACTGAACGTTTAAGATGAAACGTGTGTTCTGGCCACACGGCACCCTGTGAGAGCGCATTCTCAATGTGATTCGAGGGGCGTGGTCCAGCGTGAAAGGCTGCTGGCTCAAGACTTCATACTTCCTCTCGGACGTCTTTTGCGTCTTTAAGGCCGCTTTCATGGACTCGTACCTGGAAAAGATGTCAAATCTCGCAGACCTCTCAAATCTTGAAAGCGACCTCTCACTGGACACAGGGCTCGGGGAACGTGGGCGAGTTCTCTCTGGAGTCGGGGACCTCCGTTCTACGTCCTCGTCGTCTTCGTATTCCTCGGCTGGTCGTGGATGGGACCGGATCAGCTCCGAGACGGGCCTCATCAACTCAATGTAAGTTGGTGACAAGGAGCGCCGCCGTCTCAGCAGCCTGGACACAGAGGAGGACGATTCTCTATGCGCGTGCTTTGCTATCTCGTATTCTTCCTCAATTTCCGTGATCTCGGTCACTTGCCTTTGTCGTCTTGATTTCTTTCTTGACTTTTCTTCCTTTGACAGATGGTCAAGCTCACTTTTGTATTCCGAGAGGCGCTGGGTCGTGGTCACTGGCCGAAGCAGCTCCTCGTCCTCCTTCTCGGCCATGATCCTCTGCCGCTGTTTCGGCTGCCTGTAGGAGGCGCGGGCGTGCCTTTCCCGCAGCTCTGCATACTTTGTACTGGTCTCGGTCTTTGTTGGGATGTGATAGGTTGAATATCTGAAATCTTTCCTTGTTTCCTCCATCCTGACGTGAGCTTGTGGTGAAGAGTAACGTAGGCTCGACAGCTCAAAACGTGGAGGACTTCGGCTTGGGGGTGAAGCTGAAAAACCCAATTCCAGCTCTTCTTCAAGGCGCAGCCTCTCTTCCTCTGTTCTCTTCATGGCCAAGTAGTCATCAATGGGAAGGAGGAGTTCTTCATCGGAGATGTCACCCAGAGAGCGTCTTCTGGGTCTGTAGTAAAAGTGGTAATCGGGAGAAGGTGTACGCCGGCGGGCTGGTCTCACTATCTCCAGATCGTCTTGGGACAGTTTGGGAATGCGCCATTTGGGTCTGTATTGGTCTGTAATGCGTGGAAGAGGCATCACATAGAACTGTTCCCATCTCGAAAGGCGGATGCGCTTGGGCCTCTTCTGCACAACCCTGTCAAGTTTCCCAGGCATTTCATACTGGTCACGGATCTTTTTATACCATTTCATGTCAGACATAGGCACGAACTGCTTGATGTGTTGGTCTTCCTCGATGGTGGTCTGTTTGTACTTGCGTGGCTCTGGGATTTCGTAAGGCATACGGAGTTTTCGCTCTTCCTTCTTCTCTTCCGTCTCAAGTCGGTATTCTCCCTTCACGGTCTTGGTGCTCACAGCTGGTTTGTACAGGATGGCCGCTTCTCTCAGAGCCTCTTGGGCTACCTGGGTCAGTGGTACCGATTCGGTTCCAGAAAGAATCTCGGCCATTCTCAGCGTCTTGTCGATTTGCCTTTGTACGTGCCGCTCACGTTCCTCCTTGCTCTTGAACTCCTGCTTGACGTACCTCAGGCGTTCCACTTGCAGATGAGCCTGGCAGCTGGTGGAGCCAGCTGTGTTTGTGGCTGTGACTCTGTAATAACCAGTGTCTTCGGGCAAAGTATCCCTGATGTGCAGAGCATAATAATCCAAGCCTTCATGGATAATTTCAATGTTGGGCCCGAGGGACAGTGGCTGGCCATCTTTCTCCCATTTTAATGTTGGTGGGGGGATGCCAGACACTCTGATCTCAAAGCAGACACTTTGGCCTTCTTGACATTCTGCATTGGCCAGGAGTCGCTTGAACATGGGTCTTAAAGTGGTGTCTGTTGGAGGCGGGTGTGGGGTTACCGTCAGCTTTGCCTTACAGCTGTCCTCACCATATTTGTTCCTTGCCACAACAGTGTATTCGGCATCATCTTCGACGGTCACGCTGTTGATTGTTAATTGGTAAAGACCTTTGTCGGACTCAAATGTGTACTTCTTGTCGTCATCACCTGGTTTGATTTTCTGACCTGATTTATACCACGTTACACGAGGCTCTGGGTGCACAGTTATCGTTACTCCAAACCGGACGTTTTCTCCCACGTAAGCTGTCTTATTATAGAGAGGCAGGGTGAACTCTGGTGGCCTTTCCAGCAGTCTCATCGTATCGGTCCTGCGCTTAATTTTCTTCATGGTTCTACGGCAGTAGTAGTCATAAACTTCCCTCACACCTTTAACAAACAGCTCTGCGTAAGAACTGTCTTCACCATAGTCATTGACTACTTTGCATCTGTAGGTGCCGTCATCGAATTTGGTGATGTCTTTGACATAGATGGTGGCCACTCCATCTTCATAGGTGATTTCGTATTTCTCACTGTTCTCCAGCTGTCTGACACCAAAGTACCAGGTCACTTGAGTAGACTGATCATAATTTTCAATCTTGCATACATATTTGACATAGCCTCCTTCTTCACCAACCGCATGCATTATCTGCCCAGAAACTGGGCCAATTTCAATGGATGCCACTTTCACTTTAGCAACACTCACTCCCCTCTGAGATCGAATTGCACCACCACAGGAGATCCGGGCTGCTGACACAACCATGTTCAGGTCTTTCTTGATCAGAGTGTGGTAGTAGCGCCGGTGTTTTAATGTTCTAATCACTTTAGTACTGACTCTGTCTATCTTCTGCTTCAGCCACGGGTGCTGGAGTGCCTCAGATGCGGTCATGCGAGATTTCCTCTCTTTCACCAACAGCCGGTCAACAAAATCCATGGCTTCAAGGCTAATTTCTTTGAATGCTTCTTCATCAAAAGTATATTCAGCATTCATGATATTCTCAATTATCTGTTGGTTAGTTTCAGCCAGGAATGGGTTGATACCACTCAAGAGCACATATACCAGTGTTCCAAGGGACCACATATCTGTGGCTGAGCTCACCACATCATGCTGGTGCACTTCAGGTGCATAGTATTCAGGGGCAGTGAACTGAAGCCTAAAGTTGTCCCCTGGTTTCAGCTGACGAGCTTGACCAAATTCTATTATTTTAATGACAGAGCTCCTCCTCGTTTGGTAAATGATGTTTTCTGGCCTAATGTCAAAGTGTCCAATACTGTGACTATGTAAGAACTCAAGTGCTTCACAGACTTGGCGAACATAACTTACGATTTCTCTTTCATTTAGCTCAAAAGCACTTGTGTTGATGCGTTCAAATATGTCAAGTCCTGATATGAACTCAAAGATCATAACTAGTTCTTCCATGCTTTCAAATGATTCATGGAGGTATAAAATGTTTCTGTGCCTAGCAATGTTTAGAATGGAAATTTCCTTCTTTACCAAAACCTGATCAGTCCCTTTGACTTTAACAAATTTGGCCATGAATGTCTTCTTTGAGGAAGTTTCAACACAACGGTGGACAATTCCAAATTCACCTCGCCCAAGATCTTCGGCAATCATATATTTCTCATAGAGTTCCTTGGTTTTGGAGTGAGATGCTTTAGTCATGGAAACTTCCCTGGTCTCATCCACCTCTTCATCGTAGTTCATGGCTCTGGTTTTATCTTCTTTGGTTACGGTTGGTTCTGAGGGCTCGGAAGGCTTGCTCAGGCCAAACTTATTTTCAGCTATTACCCGGAACTGGTAACTTGTCTTTCCAAATAAGTTGATGACGGTATAACGTGTTTCTCGGGCCTGCCCTACACGGAGCCATCTTTCTGCTGTTGTTGCACATTTTTCAATAATGTAGTTGGTGATTTTGCTGCCACCATCGGTAGCTGGCGCAGTCCATGTTAAGTTGACAGAATCTCGTGAGACATCACTCACTTTGACTCCTCTGGGTGGGTCAGGAACATCTGCCACATCCAGTTCAACTGTCTTTTGGTCAATTCCAAATCTGTTTTTAGCACAGACCACATAGAAACCAGCATCTTTTCTCTCCACTCCATTGGGGAAAACGAGTGACGTAAAGGACCTTGTGACAATAACTTGGTACTGGCCGTTATTGTCAATGAGATCTTGTCCTTTCTGCCAGGTGATCACAGGATCTGGTTTCCCACTGAAAGGGATCTTGATGCTGACCACCTCACCACGGAGGGCATGAACGGCTCCCATGCCTTCCAGGTTTTTAGGCAAATGTATCTTAGCTGGAACTGCATCGGAATAAAAGAGGAGGGAATACAATTTAGTAACATGTAACACTTTCCTCTCCAAATTAATAAGTCATTTAAAACCAAACTGATGCTTATGATGTGTTTTTACCTTCTACTTCCAAGGAGGCAGTGCCAGACACAGATCCCCCTTGGTTGGTAGCTCTGACTTGGTAAACCGTGGCATCGTCATCTGTGACACTGGCGATGATGAGCTGGTGGTAGCCACCTTTAAATTCTTGAATCCTGTACTTCAAGCCATCTGCGATGATTTCTTTGCCTTGTCTGTACCATTTCACAACAGGTTTTGGATGACCTGTCACCTTGCAGACCAAAGTAGCATTGCTCTGGTACCTGACATTTAGATTTCTCAGTTCTTCTTTAAAGTGTGGTGCCTGAATAGGGACGTCAGATTTAGGAATGACAGGTTCGGACACTTCACTCCATTCACTTTCCCCACCTAGGTTTTCACATTTCACACGGAACTCGTATTCAAGACCTTCAATAAGGTTTTGCACTGAGAAGACAGTTTCTCGGATTTCTTCCGTTGTCACGGCAATCCATTTGTTCTGCTTCTTCTCGCGCTTTTCAAGGTAGTAATTTCTAATCTTTGCACCTCCATCGCTGGCAGGTGGCTTCCAAGCCACAACACAGGAATCTTTTGTGAGTGCAGTAATAGTTGGTTTTCCAGGAGCACCTGGCTTTTCTATTTAAAAAAAGAAAATGATTTGAGTTAGCAGGTGAAGCAGGCAAGTTTATTAAAAGCTTATTTCTAAAAGTAGAATGAGTCCAAAGTCCTATTACAATAGTTATTCTACTACTTTCTGGTAAGAAAATTATCAAAAAACCTGATTTCCTTTTCAAAAAGGGGATAGGGTATATATTTCCCCATGTATATTTGTAAATATTCAATGGAAGTGAGAAAAAAGGCACTGGTGCTTGATCTGAATCTTCGCTCTTTCTTTTCAAAATTATTTTTTCACCCAGTAAAATGCCATCTCTGCATGCAAGACAGCAATCGGGTCGGACTCACCAAATGGACTCTTGATGATCACAACTGAGGAGACCTCTAGAGGCTCACTGATGCCAAAGGTGTTCTGAGCTGAAACCCGGAAGTAATAGCCAGCATTTTCTGTGAGGTTCACAATTCTACAGGTTGTCACTGAGATGGCTGAAGACACCAATTGCCATTCAGCCCCTTCCTTGGCCTCACATTTCTCCACCACATAATTGGTGATCCAGGAGCCACCATCGTCTGCAGGTGGCTTCCAGCTGATGACTACAGAGTTCTTCAATAGAGCTTCAATCACAATTGGTCCTGTAGGCTTGTCTGGTTTATCTGTTGGGGGAAAATACAATTGCATTGGTTTTCATAGCGTGTTTCCCAAGACTTTGCTTTTTTTCCTTAAAAAAAAAAAAAACAATGAAAACAAAATACCTTGTATTTCCACATCAAGCGTGGCATCAACTGTTCCAAAAACATTGCTGAGCTGAACTTTGTATTTCCCAGCATGAGTCTTACGTTGGACGTTTTTCATGACAAGATGAGTATAGTGCTCAGTGTTCTCAATGGTAATGTTTTCTGAGTTTTGCAAGAGTTTCTGGCCGTGGAACCAAGTCATGGCAGGTACTGGACGACCAATGTACATAACGTGAAGTCGAAGCGTAGAACCCACAGCACCATAATACTTCTCTTTGAGTGGGTAACCAGGATGGAACTGTGGTGCCGCTTGCAGGAGAAGCTTGCTGCTGCTTTCTACTTCTCCAACTTCATTAGTAGCTATGCAGGTATAAACACCTTCGTCTTCTTGTTCCTCTGTCATTACTGTCAGAGTATGTGTGCGTCCATCTGAAGACATTTTGTATTTCCGGCTTTGTACAAGTTCCTTACCAAATCTGTACCATTTAATGTCAGGAAGAGGCCTTCCAACAATCTGGCATGAGAGTTGAGCAGGTTCACCCAATTTGGTGGTAACATCCTGCATTTCTTTGCGTACTCCTGGGGCCTCTCCAGCTGAAAGATGTGAAAGATGATGTTAGTGCATAGTTACTGCTGAACCTGGATTCCTGTCCTTGTGTGTCAGGAATGGAGTTATCCTATTGATAACACTTTGTTAGATACCATGAATCACATATGAGTCTGATTCTTAGACTCTGTGGAAGTGATTTTCCTAGGGTTCTGAGGGAAAACAGGGACCCCTGCACCCATTTCTGCTGGTATCTTTCCTATAGAAATTTGCACCTATTCCCTATGTGTTCATATGCTAAAGTGAGCAATTGTTTTCCAAATACTTGCTCTCCCATAAAGCTTTCCAGCGATCTACTTAGTATAGAGAGGAAGATTAGCCTTAACATGTTGTTGCAAATCATAAGCAGACATCTAAAGGCTACTTACACGTTAGCTTAGTCTTTATAGATGTAGCAGTTCTTCGAGGTCGGCTAAGACCAGTTTCATTCTCAGCAAAAACCCTGAATTCATATTCAGTAGCTTCCAGCAAACCACCTATTGTAAATTGCTTGTCCTTGATACGTTCCTTATTGCTCTTCTTCCAGGCACTATCTCCAGACTGTCTGTATTCAATCCAGTAGCCCAAGATTTCTTTGCCACCATCACATTCAGGTTTCTCCCACTGAAGAGTGACACTATCTTTGGATATTGAAAGAATCTCAAGTTCTCCTGGTTGACTTGGCTTATCTGAAATAGTTGAAAACAAATTAAAAAGGGAGTTAATTTCACTGATGAAATAAAAGGAAAAGACTAAAGACGTTTTTCCTCTTTCGTCTTAAGCCCTTAGAAAACTCCTTCCTTACCAAATGGATCTTTGCAGACAACTGGTTCGGAGGCGGGGCTGGTCTCACTTAGGCCAACTTCATTCTGTGCAATTATGCGGAACTGATATTCAGCATCCGGAACGAGCCCGGTGACAGTATACATTGTAGTGGTTATCTGTGTCTTGTTGTGTCTGACCCATTTGTCAGTCGATGTCTCCTTGCGCTCAATGTAGTAGCCGGTGACTCGAGAGCCACCATCATCTTTGGGCCGGGACCAGGACAAGCTAACAGAACTCTTGGTCACGTCAAGTACTTCTGGAGGATTGCTTGGAGGTTCTGGCGGATCTATATACATAAGTGCAAAACACACATGTTTAGAGCACATTCCCAGATCTTGTACGTTGATGGCTTTCCTATAAAAACAAACAAACAAAAAAAACCACTGAAATAATTTTTACAGTTTGGTGGTTGAATGGGCACTTACTCAGCGGTGTCTTTGGTATGACTGGTTCCTCGGATTTCAAGGGTTTGCTTATGCCAAACTGGTTCTCTGCTGAAACCCGGAAGTGGTATTCCACATTTTCTTTGAGGCCTTTTACCACCAGGGATGTGCCTCGGACTCTGGAATCGATGGTGTACCAGGCTGCCTTAGGCACTTCTCGTCTTTCAAGTATGTAACCCAAGATGTCAGCACCACCATCATCTGCAGGAGGTCTCCAACTGACCCTTACAGAACGAGCTTGTATGTCATCGTATTCAAGGGGTCCTTCTGGGGTGTTGGGACTTCCTATCACCTTGACCTTGATGTAAACAGCCTTCTTGCCACATTTATTTTCCAGAACCAGGTCATAGGTGCCAGAATCATTCCTGTCTGCTTCCTTGATCACAAGCTCAGTGTGTGTTTCAGATGTTGCGATCATGGCACGCTTGCTAACGTCGTGGCCTTCCTTGGTCCATTTGCATATTGGGAATGGTTTTCCCTTGATTGGTATGGTGAGTCTGATGACCCCACCTTGTCTTACAAAGACACCTTCCTGGTATCTTTCATCAAGTTCATAATCAGGATATTCTGGGGGAGGAAAAATGGTAGGGTTACAATTTAGAATTGGGGAGGGATGAGGAGGAAGTAAGACTGAAGGCAACTCTAGCAGAAAATAAGCAATTATATGTCTTACCAAGCATTTCGGTGACTTTGACTGTTCCGGGTACCTCAGCAGGCTCCCCAGGGCCCCCAGCATTACAAGCGAGGACACGGAATCTGTATTCAGCACCCTGAGGTAGATGTGTTAAAGTATACTCCCGAATCTTGGTGGGCGTGGTGTTACATTTGGTCCATTCGTGTTGATCTACTTTCTGCATTTCGATCAAGTAGCCTGTGACTTTAGATCCTCCCTCATCTTCTGGAACACTCCAGGCTAGGGAGACGGATGTCCTTGTGGTATCAGTAACTCTTGGGTTTTGTGGCTTTCCTGGTGGAGCTGGAAAGAAGAATAAAGCAACAATATACTTCTTAGAGTTGTTGCCAAGTGGAAAGTCAACTGTGCCACCTAACAAATTCAGTGAATGCTTGAAATGTGGCCTGTTAGCATTAAACTAGTTCCCATTTTGTGCAAATTTGTTTGATTTTATCAGTTAAAATGCTTAAAGGTTTTGCTTTTACATTTGTCTTAAATGTGGTTTACTTGTGATCACAACACCTTACATTTATCATGACTATCTTACATTGGGAAATATTAATGTTTTTTTAAATTTTACCATATTATCTGTATGAGTCTCATTTTAAAGAAGAGGAAACAGACCCAAGAAAAATATGTAAAAAGTTATTTGACAGAAGCTGTTGGGAAAAACACAAATTAGTTTTGGGGATGATGAAAATATATTATGGTGATATATATGTGGTGGTGAATCCAATAGTACATTTAAATAAAACCTCATAGAGCTATATACATCAGAATGATGAGCTTTACTGCATATGAGTGTATTTCAATATCCTTATACAAAACACTTACCGATTGGATCCATGGCAACAACAGACTTGGAAGGACGACTTGGTTTTCCAGTCCCTCTTGCGTTAATGGCTGTGACACGGTGTTCATATTCTAAGCCTTCAATAAGGCCGGTGGAGCGGTACCGTGTCATTGTCACTGGCACTTTATTGACACGGACCCATCGATCTGCTCTCACTTCTTTGCGCTCCACGATATAGCCTGTCACCTGGGAGCCACCGTCATCTTCCGGTGGATACCACGTAAGTGTCATGCCATCACGGGAGACATCGAATACCTGTAAGGTTTCTGGAGGTCCAGGGATACCTGTAGCATGATAAAGGCAAACACAATATAGCAACATGATTACATCAAACTAAAAACTCTATCAATGTCTGGGCTTTCAGTTGGTGTTTTCAGTGGCATTCAAGATACTTGTAACTGTTTTTCCAATGTTTTCACACTTAAACTTTTCTTGTTCCTCATTTTCTTCAATTCTGTAAACACTGATTAAGGATACACTCTGCAGTCTTTCCCCCTCACTTAAATATAGTCTTAACTTATTGCTTTCCTGCCTTACTCCCTTCCATTTTTAAAAAAGAACTATTTATTTATTTGAAAGGTAGAGTTACTCACACAGAGAAAGAGAGAGAGATTGTCCATCTACGAGTTTACTCCCCAAGCCCCTCCCCCCTTTTTTGCACTTGGAACCAAAGGTGGGGAGAAAGGCAGGGGGTTCCAAGAACTTACTTATGCTGCTGCGGCATTCTATGACCTCAGACTGCAAGTAAGAGCCAATGCCGAAGCGGTTTGTTGCAGCCACGCGGAACACATACTCATTTCCTTCAGTGAGTCGGGTAAACTTAAATGTTGGTCTAGTCACTGATTCAGAAACTGGCAGCCATCCTGGACGATGAGCGTCGCGTTGTTCTACCACATAACCACTCAGTGGAGCACCACCATCCAATTCGGGCGGTTCCCAGGAAATGGTAACTGATGTAGCTTCAATTTCATCAATCTTGATAGGCCCAGTTGGTGGACCAGGCTTGTCTATAAAAGAAAAATAAATCCAGGAAATGAATTTTCACTTCAACTCACACTTGTGTGACTCATGTCCAACAGCCTGCTTTGTCAGTGTCTTTGTCACCATCCCCCCAGCCTTACCGAGAATAATCACTTTAATGGTCTCTGAAGTAGTTCCAGTAACATTCTTCAATTCAAGTGTATATTCTCCAGTGTCTCTTATGGTAGTTTCACGGATGGTTAATTTAGCTACTTTACTGTGAGTTTCAACTGTGACACGATCTGATTCTCTCAATTTTGAACCAGCAAAGAACCAGGAAGCAGCAGGAGGTGGGCGACCTGCAATAGGTATCGCCAGCTCCACTGGTCTGCCTGCTGGCACATGGATGGTCTTTTGAGGCATCATAGAAAGGTCGATTGTTGGCAACACTGTGAGATAGAAATTAGGCATTTATTCTTGAGCATTACTTACAACGAAAAATTATTATGAACTCTGAATGTTTTCATTTTACTTTTTTATTGTTTTTTGGCTACTCGATACATACCTCTGAGATCTTGTACAGTCACAGCTGTGACGATCTCTCTTGGTTCTGACACGCCTTTCTCGTTTTGTGCCCTCACCCTAAATAAGTACTGTTCACCTTCATTTAAGGAAATAACAGTGTGCTCCAAGACTGTGGGTTTTAAGGTAACAACCTTCATCCATCTCTCTGTGCCAGCTTTGCAGGCCTCGAGTACGTAGCCAGTGAGTCGGCTGCCACCATCGTAGAGTGGCTTTTCCCAGGCAAGGGTGACAGTGGATTTGGTGACATCGACCACTTCTAGCTTCGTAGGCACCAGTGGCACTTCCGAGACCAAGACTGCATCAGATGTTTCGCAGGGTTCTCCGATGCCGTAGATGTTTTCTGGCAGCACTCTGAAGTAGTACATGGTTCCTTCTACAAGCCCGGAAATTCGGTAAAGTGTCTTGCTGCACTTGGTGGTTACTGTTTTGAATGCTCTCATGGCAGCTTCACGCTTCTCAATGATGTAATTATTGACTGGAGCACCACCATCAATTGTGGGAATTTCCCAAGTAATAGTCACGGAGTCTCTTGATACTTCCTTAACTTTCACTGAAGGACATGGACCAGGAGTATCTAAAAAAAAAAGTGAATAACCATACTTCTTTGTCTGATTTATTATATATCTAAAATAAATAATATATATATTTAAAGAAAAATATAATCTCTATGGAGGTGGCCTATCACAAGTCAATGTCTATCTTTTTAGAGAATCTACTCACAGAATAGTTAATTTCAAGGAAATCACTTACCATAAACTTTGACAAGGACTGTTGCTGACTTCTTGCCAGATTGATTCTCAGCTTCGATGGTGTATTTACCAGCATCGTACCGATTGACTTTATCCACGATCAGCAGAGAGTAGCTTTCGGTGGTGTCAATAATGGCTCGGCTTGCAAGGTCAATCCCCTGCTTGCTCCAAGTGATGACAGGAGCTGGTCTTCCAGACACAGACACCATCAGGCGCAGTGAGGCTCCGGCCCTGACGGTCACAGTCTTCTTCAGATCATCTGCCAGCTCGAGATCTGGTATTTCTGGGAAATAATGTCAAAACCTAATTAGCCCATGAACAAGGAGGATGAGAAAATAATTCACCCAAAAGCTTTAAATGGTAACTACCTAGTCTTTCCACGGGCTCAATTTCGGCAGTTGATTCACTGTATTCGCTCATACCCTTCACATTCACGGCAGCAACTCGGAAGGAATATTTCTGGCCCATTTTAAGGTCCAGCACAGTGAATTCATTGTTTCTTATTGTGGCATTGGTGTGCACTCGGTACCACTGGTCAGTGTCCTTTTCTTGCATTTCGAGAACATATCCTGTGATGTCAGTGCCACCATCATATGTGGGCTTGGTCCATGCCAAACTAATGCTGTGCTTGGTGGTATCCACAACTCTTGGAGCAGAAGGAGGTCCGGGAGTGTCTGGAATTTAAAAATGGCAATGCAGATATTACACAAATAAGAAAACTTTCCGATTCATATATTTTGTTTTTCAAGACTCACAAAGACATTGTTGCTTTTTTTCCATAATCAACCAAGATAATCTTAGTAACTAGGCTCTTAATGATATCACAAGACAGCACTGTATGCTATGTTTTCGTCCTTATTCTTTTAAGAATTTAACTGATTTAGGAAGGTTGATGCTTCTTTTCTACTTGGGCTGGCTCTGCTCTCTTCTTCTCTGTTAGCTAAACTCACTGCTTAAAGCACCTTTTCCCAGAGACTTCAGTTGTTCACTTTCAGGAGGCTAAGATCACCTGCCACCTCCACATTGCTCATAAGTGCAGGCATCCGTTTCTTCACCTTCCCCTATTTAGTCCCAGTGACTTAGTCCTTTTTGGCTCCTGGGCTCAAACTCTGAAAACGGAGTTGTTTCTGATTTCTAATGCTGTTGCAACAATGATTTCATTAGCAGCTTATTAAAATACCAGAGACTGTGCTTCTGCCTAGCCTCTTCTTAAAACAGACTTTGCTTTTTCTCTTTTCAGAAATTATTATCGGTATAATAATTCTTCTCTGTTCTTGGACTTATAAAATACTAGTCCATCTCTTTCATATTGGTAGAATTTTTTTTTTATAAATTGGAAAACACTGCAGTGGCTTACAAAACAATGTTAATTGCTAGTTTACAATAGAAGTAGTAGTTGGAATATTTTCCTACGTAGGCGCTAAGATCATGATCATAAGCATATGCTTTTCATAAACCTTACATGTTCTTGGAAATGGCATGTTTGGGAAATCGTGTGTCACAGTTTTGGTGGGTACTGGGTTAATGTGTGATCCTGAACTCACATGATGGTTCTCTGCACGAGATGAAGTTGGAAGCTTCGCTGGGCTCACTGTTGCCAGCGGCATTCACCGCAGTCACCCGGAACTGGTAGTCACAGCCTTCCATGAGGCTGGTCACCTTCAGCCTGGTATCGTACACCACGTAGTCCTTGTTGACACGGGTCCAGCGCAGGCTCTTCTTCTCGCGTTTGTCTACGAGGTAGTTGCTGATATCGTTGCCTCCATCTGATTCTGGTTTTGTCCACTGGATGATGATGTGCTCCTTGCCAGCCCCGACTTCTTCAGGTATGCCGGGTTGTGATGGAATAGCTGTTAATATTTTATGAAAGTAAGAGCGATCAGAATTGTACAAAATCACCTTGGATCCCATGACATTTCAACCACTAAGCTGTTTAAAAGTGTCACTACTTACTGAATGAGTTTCTGGCCACAATTGGCTCTGATTCAACAGGCACACCAGGGCCATATTTGTTTACTGCCCTCACTCGGAATATGTATTCATTGTTCTTGATGAGTCTGGTAACCACATAGGATAGGGTTGGGCATTCGCCTTCAACAATCACCCAGTTGAGCCTGCTGGTCTCGCGTCTTTCCACGATGTAGTGAGTTATTTCTGCTCCCCCATCTTCCTGAGGAAGGCTCCAAGCTAAAGTGCACTTCTCCTCTGTTACTCTGCTGACAGTGAGTTTTCCACACGGGCCAGGGGAATCTGAAAGAGGTGTAATGAGAAGCCATGTTGAACATCATTTTTCTGTCTGCTTGTACTTGAAAATGCTGTAAAGATGCAAGAACGTTTAATGGGCTTTACCGAGAACTTTGACTATGACAGACACAGCCTTGGTCCCACTGGCATTCTTCACTGTTAAAGTGTATCTTCCACTGTCACTTCTGTCACAGAACTTGATCACAGCAGTTGCTCGTTTGCCAGTATATTGCAGTGAAACTTTTTCACAGACATCTAGTTCCTTGTCTCCTTTGGTCCAGATAATTTTAGGTTCAGGTTTGCCACCAACCGCAGCATCAAGAACAAGATCGGAACCTGCTCTGATGGTAACCAGGTCACCCTGTAATCTGGCATCCAGCTCAGCCTTGGGTGGAGCTGTTAACAGGCAAAATAAATATGATTCTCAGTTGATTTTTCACACACATTGTGAAAAATGTGAAATTTACACATATTGTGGACAATTTCTTACCATATTCATCTCGGCATGTGACAGGGCCGGTGGATTCTGACCCTTTGCTAATTACACCTGCTGCATTCTTGGCCAACACACGGAATTCGTAAGTGTCTCCTTCACTGAGAGCGGTCACGGTGAAGAAATTGTCAGATACAATGGTGTAGTTGCACTTCAGCCAGCGACCATCTCCAACCTCACTGACTGGCTTACGCTCTATGATGTAGCCCACGACTTTGCTGCCTCCATCATACACTGGAGCAGACCAAATCAATGAGACTGTTGATCTCGTGACATCTGTCACTTCTGGTCTGCCTGGTGCGTCTAGAAGGGATACAAAAGTAAGGTTAAAAAATACAGCTCTGAGTTCTACGACTACCATTAATAACAACAAAAAATACCCTTAAACTAATACATACCAACTGGGTTTTGAGCCATTATGGGTCTTGAAGCTTCACTGGCTTTGCTGACACCTGCAGCATTGAGTGCGTAGGTTCTGAACTGATATTCCAGGCCTTCTACTAAACCTGTCACTTTGTAGTTGCACTCCAAGCATGGTATTTTGTTTTCTTTCACCCAAAGAATGGTGTTACGTTCTTTCTTCTCAACCCAGTAGCCAATGACTTTACTGCCACCATCATGGTAGGGCTCTTCCCAACGAATAGACATGGCAGTTGCAGATACGTGGTAGACCTCTGGTCTTGTAGGAGCACTTGGTGGGACTAAAATACAGAGGTGTCAAATATGAATACAGTTTTAGAAAATTTAGTGGAAATATTTAATGATAGATATTTTGAAATCTGATTTTTAGTTTTCTTACCAAATGGATGTTCAGCAATGATTGGCGCTGATTCCAGAGGCTTGCTGACGCCAAATCTATTCTCTGAACTGACCCGGAACGAATATTCCATATACTTTGTGAGATGGGTGACTTTAATCTGAGTGCGCTTGATACTGGAATTGACAAGCTGCCAGGCAGTTGTACCTGACTCACGTTTCTCAACGATGTAATTAGTGATTTCGGTGCCTCCATCATCTTTAGGTTCAGACCATGACAGGATACATGATTCGGCTGAGACAGATGAGACCTCGATGGGGCCGGTTACTGGGCCTGGTCTTCCAATGACCACAACAGTGATGGTAAAGGTTTTAACACCAGCTGTATTCTCCAGGGTCAAGAAGTATCTTCCAGAGTCGCCTCTCATGCTGTCCTTTATGGTCAGAGTGGTTCTGTCTTTTGTTGTTGTGATGCTCACTCGGTCTGTCTCCTTCAGTCTCATTTCTTCCAGTTTCCACGTCACTCTGGGTGCAGGACGGCCACTGATTGGTACATCAATGGTAAATGGGCTTCCTGCTTTGCAAGTTATGAGCTGATTAGTAATTCCTGTGAGATCAGCAGTAGGCTCAATCTGAGGTTCTTTTATGATGACAGAAGAGAATGCTTCCCTGGGTTCACTATAGCCAGCGTTGTTCTTGGCCCTCACACGGAATTCATATTCCGTGTTCTCAACAAGGCGTTCCACTGTGAAAGTGAGCTGTTTGGTGTGACCAGCTTCAACCCAGAAGTCAGATCCCTTTTGTCTCATTTCAAGCAGGTAGCCAGTGATCCGGCTGCCTCCATCATGGTCAGGTTTAAGCCAAGCTAAGACTGCAGAGGATTTGCTTGTGTCAATGACGTCAAGTCTCTTAGGTGGAGCAGGCTGTTCTGTGGCTACCATTGGCTCTGGCATTTCATATGGCTCACTAACACCATACTCGTTTTCTGCAGAAACACGGAAATAGTATGGGACGCCTTCTGCTAGGTCACTGACCTTGAGGATCTGACGAGTGCATTTCTCACTGACAGTCTGCCAGCTACGCCGACTTGCTTCTCGTTTCTCTACCACATAGTGATGGATTCGGGCGCCACCATCGAGGAGAGGGGCGTCCCATAGCAGTGTAGCAGATCCTCGGGTCACATCCTTGAAGGTAATTGGACCAGGTGGGCCTGGGGAGTCCAGGACCTTCACGGTGAATGTGATGGACTTACTCCCGCTGTTGTTTTCCACTGTAAGGGTATATTTCCCCGCATCATTTCTGTTGCAGTTTTCCACAGTGAGGGTGCTGAAGGAGTCTGTTGTATGGATATCAGCCCGAATGCTAAGGTTGGAGTCTGCTTTGCTCCACACAGCTGTAGGAGTAGGTCTACCCTGGTAGGCAATGAAGAGGCGAATACTGGCCCCAGCTCTAACAATATGTGTCTGCTTGAAGTTTGCATCGATGTCTAACTCAGGAGCTGATAAGCGGTCAATGGCTTTAATTGTGCCAGTCACTTCACAGCTGTCTCCTTTCCCAGCACCATTGATAGCACTAACTCGGAATTTGTACTCTTCACCTGCTTGTAGATCAGTGACTGTGTATCTTGTCTTCACACATGTCTCTGCATTCACTTTGTGCCAGTCTCCTAAGTCAGCTTTGCACATCTCTATAATATACCCAATGATTTCCATGCCACCATCAAAGACTGGCTTGGCCCATTCTAAACTCACAGTTGTCTTAGATGTGTCTGTCACCTTGACCACTGAGGGAGCACTTGGTGGGCTGACGGGCTCTCTGCATTTAATGAGTCTTGAGATGTCACTTGCAGGTCCTATTCCCGCGGCATTCTCAGCCATGACGTGGAATTCATACTCATTGCCTTCCGTCAGACCGGTCACTTTGAATCTTGTCTCAGAGATTGGTCGTTTGCTGATCACTTTCACCCATCTCGTGCTTTTCTTTTCTCTCCTTTCAAGGATATATTGTTGAATTTCATTGCCACCATCTGATTCTGGCCTTGCCCAGGTGAGGGTAATGCTATTGCCTGTTACATTGCTAGGCTCTGGAGTGCCAGGGGCATCAGGAACAGCTGTAAAATGTTAAAAAAAAAAAAAAAGAAAAGAAAAAGGAAACCCAAACCAATTAGCCACATTTGCATGTAAAGTAAATTGCATGGAGAATACCACTTGATAAAGATGGAAACTTACTGTATTGTATTTGAGCAATGACTGGGTCAGAATCAAGTGGCCTGCCAACACCAAACTTGTTAACTGCAGAAACACGGAATTGATATTCATTGCCATTTATTAATTTAATGGCAGTGTAACTGTGGGCTTCACATTTATCCTCTATTAGCGCCCAAGCAAGTCTGCTGGTTTCTCGTTTTTCAATGATGTAGTGAGTGATGGGAGAACAGCCGTCGTTGAGTGGAGCGTCCCACCACAATGTCATCTTCTCCCCCGTAATGTTGGTGAATCTTATTGGCCCAACCACTTTTCCTGGTGTATCTGTAAGAGACGTTTCCAGAGTGAGTTTCCTTTTCCTTGTCCATTAAAACACAGTTAAGGCATAGAAAACATCCAAGTCCCATAAATTATAACATTAAGAATCTGTTTTAAAAGTACCTTGTACTTTGACTGTAATGTCTGCTTTGGTGGAACCTGATACATTTTTGGCTTCCACTGTATATATGCCACGATGGTCCCGAGTAGCATCTCTGACAAAGAGGCTGGTGGATCCAAGTACATCAGTTATTTCCATATTCATCCTCTTTTCGATTTCTACTCCATCTTTGAACCAAGTTACCCGAGGTACTGGCCGTCCTTGTACCAAAGCTTTAATTCTAAGGCTCTCTCCAGACTTAATAATGAGACCGTCAAAGTATTCAGGACCAAACTCTACCGTCGGTGGAACTATAAAAAAAGTAGAATGTATTAGTTTGCTTAATACCTTTACAAACATACCTTTCCTTAGTGCCACATAGAAAACCTGGAGGGGTAAGGACTTGTACTCTACACTCAAAGCCTATCTTGATAATGGAGAATTTGTGCTATGGGGTAGAATATTCGCTTTATTATGTCTGTCAAGTTATTATTTTAGTATTAGCATTTGTAAAAAGAGATACAATGCACTTACAGACCATTTCGTTTCTAATACTGCTGCATATTCAAACACATTCCTGCAACAAGTCGTAAGCTGCATTCCAGCAAGGGGATGAATGTGTTGTTGAATATTTGTTGTAACTGAATAACTTCTATAGAGATGGACCTTTTCCTTCATTTATTATAAATGGCTAAAAATACAATGCTAAAACCTGATTGCATGCTTTTTCTATAGGAATGGAGCAAAATAATAGACATGGTACAAAGAGGCCAATTGCATTTTTTTATTCTCTTCAAATGAAAGCAAAAAAAAAAAAACTAATTGATATACATGGCAACCTTGTGTACGCTGTAATCTGTTCCTGTTTTACAGACTCTGGGGCCAAAAGTAATTTTTAAGAATGTAAAGATCCTTAGTCATTTTGGAAATCAGTTGTAAATGCTCACCATTTTCGTCTCTCGTCATAATAACGCCGGAAGACTGTGAGGGCGGGCTTATCGTTCCAACAGCATTTCTTGCAATTATTCTGAACTCATATCGATCTCCAGGACTAAGTCCTGTAACTGTGTACTGGCATTCACTGACGTCGGTGAAGTTGCATCTAACCCAGCGATCATCTCCTTGCCGCTTCTCAATGCTGTAGGCCACGATCTTACTGCCTCCATCACGCAATGGCGGGTTCCATTTAAGTGTGATGGTTTCCCGGGTAACATCAATGTAGTCGGGAGTTCCAGGTGGGTCTGCAAAACCATAAGGAAGTTACATGCATCACTAGCCCTTAATCTTATGAGTAGAAGAAAAATAAATCCACTATCTCATAGCCATTATTTTCAACTTTGTTTCATAGTTTTCATTTCCCTTGCTTTAGATGACTTGTTCTCTAGCAACAAGAAGATATGGGAGAAGGTATACAGGGGAGAAAAGCAGTGTCTGATTTTATTCTTTCCAACATGTTCATTTGTGAAATTAAATATATTTGAATAATAACCACTTACCTACTGGGGAAACAGCTAAGGTGAATTTGCTTGGGTCACTCGGTGAGCTTAGGCCAGCTGAATTTTCAGCATATACACGGAATTGGTAATCCAGGCCTTCTATTAGTCCAGTGGCTCTATATTCTCTTCCAGATATTGGTGACATGTTAATTCTCTGCCAGAGGATGCTATTTCTTTCTTTCTTTTCCACGTGGAATCCAGTAACTTCTGAACCACCGTCGTAAACTGGAGCATCCCAAGTTAGTGACATGCCATCAGAAGTCACATTGTATATGACTGGCTTTCCCGGGGGGCCTGGAATCCTGAACTGGTGTTTTGCCACAATAATGCTCGAGACAAGTGGTTCACTGACTCCATATCTGTTTTCTGCTCTTACTCTAAACTGGTATTCTGCATCTTTGACCAGATTAGGAACTTTGAAAGTTGTCCTGGCGACACTTGAACACACCATCTTCCAGTTAGTTTGTGACGTCTCCCGCTTCTCAATGCTGTAACAGGTGATTTCTCCCCCTCCATCATCTTCTGGCACATCCCAGGACATGATGACACTGTCAGCTTTGATCTCATCAAATCGAATGGGTCCTTTGGGTTTCGATGGTGGGCCGAGAGTGATGATGGTAATGGGGGATGCAATTCTACAGACTGCATTGTCAAGGATAATGGTGTATTTTCCTCCATGCTCCTTCTTGACATTCTTAATACTCAATGTGATTTTGTTTTCAGTTTTACTGAAACGAACATACTCACTTTCTTTCAATGGCAAACCATCTTTCAGCCAACTGATAGATGGTTTGGGCTTCCCTTTGTAAGGTAATTCAAGGTGCACATTATGGCCAATTCTCACAGCAATTTGTGCACCAGGGATTTCTGACAGGTCAACTTCAGGTGTAATTACAAGTTCTTTCACTGTAAGTGGCCCAATCGTGACACCGTCACTCAGCCCTTTTTCATTTTTGGCACACACTTTGAATTCCAGAACGGACTGTTCTTTAAGTTGTCCAATCTCAATTTCACATGTCTTGGTTATGCCAGCATATGACCACGTTTGTTCACCTTTGCCTTTTCTTTCCACAACGTAGTCTGTGATGACACTACCACCATCAAAGTCAGGTTTGGTCCAGCTTAAGGTAACAGATGTCTTTGTTGAATCTTTCATCGAGAGATCTCTAATAGGAGCTGGTACTTCTGCAGCCTTCACTGGCTCTGTAGTTTCACAGGGTTCTCCAATTCCAATTTCATTTTCTGCAAGAACTCTGAAGAAGAATGGAGTTTTCTCTGACAAATCCATGATCTTAAAGGATGTACTGGAGCACTTGTGTGACACGGAAGACCACGTTCTCTTCGTGGCATCTCTCTTTTCAATGACGTAGTTAATTATGGGTGATCCACCATCAATGAGAGGAGGATCCCAGAACAAAGTAACTGTGCCTCGGGAAACATGTTTAATCTGTAGTTTCTGGCAGGCAGCTGGTGTATCAAGCACTTTAACGCTCACGGTTGAAGACTTCGCTTGACCAACTCCATTTTCTATTGTCAGGATATATTTTCCTGTATCATTGCGAGTAACTTGAGGAATAATGAGTAATGAAGATGAATCAGTGTTTTGAATGCTGTATCTGGCATCAGTACCAAGATTCTTCTCATCTTTTCTCCATGTGACAGTAGGTGGAGGTCTGCCTTTAAAGGGAATCAACACTTGCACATCTTCACCAGCTTTAGCGATAATAGAGGTTCTGAGAGCCACATCGAGGTCAATCTCTGGTTCCTCTGTAGAGACAAAATGGACATACACAGTGAATTTTAAAAGCAAGATGATGAGTGATTTCCTGAAAGTACTCTAATAGAAAAGCTTAAATATAATCACATGAGTAGGTACATACCGAGTATATCTTTAGCTTGTGCAGGTTCTGTCATTGTAATAGGTTCTCCTTGACCAGCACAGTTCACTGCGGCTACCTGGAAGTAGTAGTTCACTCCATGCGTGAGGTTCGATACCACATATTCTGTAGTTCTGACTTCTCCTTTAGTAGAGACGATAGTCCATTCCTCTTCTTCTTCTTTTCTCATCTGGACAACATATCCAGTAACAGCACTGCCCCCGTCATAGACAGGTTTACTCCAGCTCAAAGTGATGGATGACTTAGTTGAATCTGCAATCCTTATCTTAGCAGGTGGCCCTGGAGGATCTAGAATGGCCATGAACAATATGGTAATTACACAATCATGTACAATTTAGTCGTACAAAAGAAGACATAGGTGAAGAATGTGGTGTACATGGGCACTTACCAATAGGATCAGCAGCCTTGTAGAAGTCTGATGGTTCAGAAAATGGACCCTGGCCAGCGGCATTTATGGCACAAACTCGGTACTGATAGTCATTGTTTTCTGTAAGTCCTGTCACTTTCTGTCTGGTGTCACGGATTGTCTCCTTTAGCACCTTAAACCATCCTAGACTCTTCTTGTCTCGTTTTTCAAGGAAATAGCCACTTATTTCATTACCACCATCTGCAATTGGCCTGTTCCACACAACAGTCATTGAATTCTTAGTGATCTTTGTCACCTCTGGTATGCTTGGTGGTCCAGGTGTAACTGTTTAGAAAGGACAAGATAAATGAGTTTCAAAGGATCAACGTTACTGACAAATTCTTTTGATTTTCAAATTCTATGCATGATTGTTAGTTTCATTTATTATGCTTATATTTTCCACCTTATGAAAAGGATGGCAACAAGACAATATGTGATACAAAGGAAAATCATCTTAAGAAAACATATTCATGGGCTACAATAATTATATTTATTTTTTAAAAGTTTCCATGTGTTTTGTTGCAGTTTTCTTATGCAATCACACTTACCAAAAGCATTCTTGGCCACAACTGGGTCAGATTCCAGTGGCTCGCCGATTCCATATTTGTTCACAGCTCGGACTCGGAAGATATATTCATTTCCTTTGATAATCTTGGTGGTTGTAATGATGCACTCTTCCAAATTTTCAGACACCATCGACCACACAACACGGCTTGTCTCACGCTTCTCTATGATGTAGTGAGTGATTTTTGCACCGCCGTCGTCAGCTGGCGGCCGCCAGAGAAGGGTTATCTTTTCCGCAGTGACGGTCTTGAATTCAATTGGTCCACCTGGAGGTCCCGGTTTGTCTGACAAAGAGTGAAATAGTATGTTAGTATTTTGGAAAAGCTTAGTAATGTAAAAGGCTAAGCTTTAAGCAAAGAAAATATGACGTTGGTCTGTATTTAGCACTCACCAAGGATCTGCACTCTGATGGTGGCTGAGGCTGAGCCCATGGCATTCCTTAGTTTTAATTCATAGCATCCACTGTTAAGGCGAGTAGCATCTTTGATGAGTATGGATGCAAGGTCAGTGGTATTTTCCACACACACCAGTGCATTGGTTTGTAATTCTTTATCATCTTTGTACCACTCAATTGTAGGCTCAGGTTTGCCAGAGATGCCAGCTCTGAGCTTCACAGATGTACCTGCTCTGTATTTAACAACTTCTGTGTATTCTAGAGGCAAATCAATTACAGGTCCACCTGCAAGAAACACAGATGGGAGATATTTAAAACATTACAAGGATGAAAAAAATCATTGTTGCCATAGTGTCAAAATCAGATCATTGGTCCTTATTTAATTATACACACATATACACAGAATAGTTCTGATCCTATTTACCTATTTTAAATATTTACATTTTACAAACCCTTTTTCTATCTCAGATGTGGAAGAATGTGAATAAGCTCTGTACTCCCAGTGACACTGCACTGATTGCACATTAAGTGCCTTTTAAATGTAATTTAAAGTCTATTAGGTATTTTATTCCAGTGGTGAAATGGAATGCGGTAGTGAGAACATCAGTGAAGATGGTGTATTTTACATTTTCTTTCACTACAGTGCTTAGCTCCGGCCATTGCAGCTATCTGGGGAGTGAACCAGCAGATGGAAGCCCTCTCTCTCTCTGCCTGAGCCTTTGCCTCTCTGTAACTCTTCTTTTCAAATAAATAAATAAATCTTTTTTTTTTCTTTTAAAAGAGTAGCCTTGGGATTCTTAGCAGGAGAATGGGAGTGGATACTTTCCCCAGACATGCTAGTGGCTGGATTTCCTCCATGAAAGTGGAAAACTTTTACAAAAGATGCCCCAGGGTACCTGACTCTCTGACATTTTAGTTTTCAACTACTGTTGACTATGTCACTTACTTTCCAGAATGGTTGAAGATACGCGTTTTGGACTGACAGTGATGTATAGAGGGCTCTGTAGACTACCCATTTGAACCCCCACTCCATCACTAATGAGCTGCTTTTCCCTGGAAAAATTTCTTAGGTGCTCTAAATCTCAGTTTCTCTTCAGTAAAATGGGCTAATCTGAGGACTGTTAGAACTAAGGGAGAGAATTAATAAGTATTACCTAAGAAGTGTTAACGGCTGCTAATACTATCATCATCAAAGTCAGTGCTTAGTCTTTCACTAAAGACGAATATTCTCTGGGGATTCAATCCTGCTTTTCATTACCGACTTTGATCATTTAAAATATAATGAAAGCACCAACTTTATCATCACTCACAAAATGTTGGAGTTGGAAAGGCCCTTCGATAACCTTTAGTACAAACCTCCACAGTAAACTGTTACAGCTAAGCCAAGAAGTCCAGAGAGGTTAAGGAATATTCCTAACACTCCCAGTTAGTTCCTAATTCTTTCCATAAACTCAATTAAGGCACATGGTAAAAGTTATGAGAGTGAGGGGGTAATATGGAGTGAGCTGGCTGTTGAGATTCAAAGTGTTAAAGCTGCTTACCATAAGAATCGATGCAGGTAACGGGGCCCACAACCTCAGATGGGTTGCTGATGGAACCGACGGCATTCCTAGCAAAGACGCGGAATTCATACTGGGAGTTCTGAGTCAAACCAGAGACAACGAAGTGAGTCTCAATAACATTGGTGAAGCTGGCCTTGGCCCATCTGCCATCTGGAAGGTCACGTCTTTCCACAATGTAGCCTGTAATCTTGCTTCCTCCATCGAAAGCTGGTTGTTGCCACGAAAGGCTGACAGAGTTCTTTGAAATATCAGTGATACGAACATTTCTTGGGGGTTCTGTGGTAATAAGAGGAAATGTATTAGCAAAATATATGTCAGTTTATTTGGCTTTGCAGAAATAAGACTTGCAATTTTAAGTTACTAGAACTGTCTTTTCTCATGACAAATACATACCACAGGCATCAATGGCCAAGACTGGATCGGAAGCATGGCTGGGTTTCCCAATTCCTGCAGCGTTTTCTGCATACACCCTGAATTCATAGATAAGCCCGGCACTGATTGTTGTGACTTTGAAGTGAGTTGTACGGATGAGCAGCTTGTTGACTTTTTGCCATAGAATGCTATTTCTGTCCTTCATTTCCAGGTGATAGCCTGTGACTGCACTGCCTCCATTGGACACTGGCTCATGCCAGCCCACTGTGATGCTTTCTCGAGTAACGTTAGAGACCCAAGGTGTAGATGGTGGTCCAGGTGTTGCTAAACAAGAGGAAAAAAAAATTCCCATAATTCATGCAAACATTTAAAACACTACGGTAAATAAAACTCTTGAATCTTTGAAAAGTTTGACAACTTACTATATGGTAGTTTGACAACCACACAAGCTGAATCTATGTGGTCACTGATGCCAAAGCGGTTTTCTGCCTTAATGCGGAATTGGTATTCCTCTCCTGTGGTCAGTTTCATGATTTTAATTGTGGTTCTGGCCACCGTTGCCGACACTTCAGTCCATGCCGCGGTGCTTGTTTCTCTCTTGAGTACAATGTAGTTGGTAACCTGACTTCCGCCATCGTACTTAGGTGGCTCCCATTTGAGAGTCACACTTTGTTCCGTTATATCACTAATAGCAACAGGGCCAGTTGGAGGACCAGGCCTGTCCAGCACGACGATGTTAATGAAAGCTTTGGTTGTTCCAGTGGAGTTGGCAGCAGTGATCTCATACCTTCCTGCATCACCTGCAACACTCTCTTTGAGATTGATGGTCAGGTTCTCGGCAGTAATTTCAGTATTAAATCTCATGGTTGCCTTCAGGGGCATGCCATCTCTTGATAAGGTCACTTTGGGCAGTGGCTTTCCAGAAATTGGAATGTCCACTTTAAGATTTGAACCAGCTCTAACATATACAGTGTGACTTGGGAAATTCTTCATATCAATTTCGGGTGGTTCTGAAAAATAACAGTAAGGAAAATGAAGGTGAAAAAGACTTTCTAAATATTAACTTAAATCCATGCAAATCATTTTGCCTCTGTGTAAAATCAGACGTACCTAGCTGCTCCTTAACAAGAACAGGAAGCAGAAGCTCTCTTGGGTCACTCAGGCCGGCTTGATTTTCAGCAAAGACTCGGAAGAAGTATTCTGAATTCTCCCTCAGGCCAGAGACAACATGATGGGTTGACTTCACCACTGCACATTTAACCCAGTTTTTCTGTCCTTTTTCTAGTGCTTCAACAACATAGTGAACAATTCTGCTTCCACCATCATGTTCGGGCTTCAACCACATCAGGGAAACACTATCTTTGGATACACTTGTTACTCCAAGTTTTTCAGGAGGACTTGGTTTTTCTAAGAAAATAAAGTATCAAAGGAAAGGGAAGAATTATAATTTAAGTGCATTTTTCATACATTGTCAAAAGAAAACTTTTAAATGAAAGCCATATATGTACATTGCATCTGATTTTTTTCATATGATCAGTTTGGTTCCTGAGCCAACCAAAGCTTATACAAGCTACATTGTTACATACTATAGCGTTCACATTCAAATTAAATTTCAAGTGACGAGAATAAATAAGACTTATCTCAAATCCATGTGCATGGAAAGGAAGAATAAGATACAAAATCTTGCAAGAAACTTCATCATAATGGTTTCTGCACATGCATAGATATTCAGTTATATTCAATTATACTTAATTTCAATTTATGTTGAATTTCTAGTTACACAAATATCTATTTTTGTAATCACTAAAAAACTTTGTCTACTAGAGATGTGCTGTAGTGTGAATATTTCAGGGTATAAACCAAAGCATTTAAGATTAAATAATGACTGATCAGAGTGATTCACACTCTGTAATGAAATTAATACTGATTTTCCTTGTTCTTAAAACGTACCTGTTATTTTTACTCCTTCCTTTGTTTCAGCAGGGATGCCAACACCAAACTCGTTTTCTCCAGAGACTCTGAAGTAGTAAATAGCCCCCTCTTGTAAGCTGGTAACTTTGTAGGAGAGGCGGTTACAGTTGTTGGTCACAGAGACCCAAGCTTTCTTGCTGGCTTCACGTTTTTCTATGTGGTAGTTTTTCACTGGTGCCCCACCATCGTTTTCAGGAACATCCCAGGATAACACTGCAGACTCTTTGGTTACATCTTGTACAGAAATAGCAGCTGGAGGACCTGGGGAATCTAGCACTTTGACAACGAAGGTCAGTGAAGCAGCACTAAGGACGTTCTGAATTGTTAAAGTGTATTTTCCAGAATCACTTCTGTTGGCATTTTCAATGGTGAGTGATGTCCGAGAGTCTGTGGAATCGATGTAGGCTCTCGTGCGGAGGTCAGAGTCTGGTTTGCTCCACAGGACACTGGGTACCGGTCTTCCTCGGAAAGGCACAGTCATGGTAAACGAAGAACCAGCCTTGACAATCAAGGTCTTCCTCATTTCACTGTCAATATCAAATACAGGTTCTTCTTCCCTTTCCTTTGCTACCTGAGGGTCGGAGCTCTCACTGGGATCACTAGCACCGACCTTATTGACAGATCTTACTCTGAAAACATATTCAGCTCCTGTCGTTAGTCCACTGATGGTATATTCTGTGCCTCTTAGGCTCTGAATGGCAGTTTTCCAGTCTGTTTCATCAGATGTCTTGTATTCCACGGTGTATCCAGTTACTGGGGCACCACCGTCAAACAAGGGCTTCACCCAGCCAATAGTTATGCTGGTTTTGCCCGAGTCCACGATTTTGGGTTTAGATGGAGGAGAAGGTAAGAACACTGGGTCTTGTGCCCGAATTAAGGGAGAGGTTTCACTCGGAAGACTTAGGCCAGCAGCATTTTCAGCATAAACCTGATATTCATATTCACATCCTTCCCGAAGTCCTGTTGCTTTCACTCTCAGATCATAAACTGGTTTTTTGTTTACACGCACCCACCGCAGGCTGTTTTTCTCCCGTCTTTCGATGATATATCCGGAGATTTCACTGCCTCCGTCACTCTCAGGTCTGGACCAGCAAAGGGTCATGGAATCTTTGGTCACAGATGTAATTTCCAAAGATGTGGGTGGACTTGGAACTGTAAACGGATCCAGCGCCTTCACAGCCACACTCTCCAGGGACTCACCAACACCGTATTTGTTAACACCGGTTACTCTAAATATGTACTCATTGCCTTTGAGTAACTTCGTTACTTTACAGGATGTCGTCCTTAACTCTCCTTCACATATTGTCCACGCGAGACGGCTTGTTTCACGTTTTTCTACGATGTAATAGTCAATATCAGCACCACCATCTTCTTGGGGACGTCCCCAGGAAAGAGAGCATTTCTCAGAAGTGAGGCCATTTATTTCAAGTGGTCCTGCTGGTGGGCCAGGCTTATCAAGTACCTTACAGTTCACTGCCATAGATCGAGTTCCGGCAACATTCTTGACTGTGAGTACATACTGCCCAGTGTCACGTCTTACACAGTCCTTTACTGTTAGCACAGTGTGGTTGTCTGTTGAAACAATTTCTGTTCTTGCTCTTTCTTCAATTTCTACACCATCCTTGGCCCAGGAGATGACCGGCAAAGGTCGGCCTGCAACGTCTGCATCTATCTTAAGGACTTCTCCAGCTTTGACAACAATGACATCTCGGAACTTGACATCCATCATAATTCTTGGAGCCTCAACATCGTCTTTAACTGTAATAGGTCCGGTGGATTCTGATGGTTCGCTAACTGAATCAGCGGCATTCCTTGCAAAAACTCGGAATTCATAGCGCTGATCTTCAGTTAGTTCAGTTACCTCAAAGAATGTTTCCTGTACGTTAGTAAAGTTGCACTTCAGCCAGCGGCCATCTGGTAGTTCTCTACGTTCAATAATGTATCCTGTGATCTTAGCTCCACCATCATAATGTGGTTTAGACCATTTAAGTGACACTGATTTTCTCGTGATATTTGTGACTTCAGGTTGTCCCGGAGGGTCACAAGGATCTCTGGCAGGGACTGGTTCACAAGACTTACTGCATTTACCGATCCCAGCAATATTCTCAGCATATACACGATACTCATACATCAGTCCTTCATCAAGACCAGAGACCTTCATCTGAGTATCAGCAATGAGGATCTTATTTGCTTTCGACCAAAGAATGCTGCTTCTTTCTTTATATTCAAGGTGATAGCCAATGACTCGACTTCCTCCATCGTTAACTGGCACCTGCCAGCTTACGACCATGGTGGACTTTGTGGCATGAACAACTTTAGGGGTACCAGGAGGACCTGGAGGACTGAATGGATACTCTGCAACGATAGCTGAAGATTCACTGTAGGAGCTCTTTCCGTAGCGGTTTTCCGCACAGACACGGAACTGATACTCACTTCCTGTTGTCAGACGGACTATTTTAATGGATGTTCTTGCAACTGCTTGTGAGACCACGTGCCATGTTGTAGAAGTGGTTTCTCTCTTCTCAACGATGTAGTTGCTAATTTGGCAACCACCGTCATATTCTGGAGGAGTCCAAGAAATGGTTACATTGTCACAACTAACCTCATCAATGTGGATAGGTCCTAGTGGTCCTGGTTTGTCAAGGACAACTACAGTAATAGGAACTGTTAAGGATCCAGCGCTGTTTGAAACAGTTAGTTCATAAGTTCCAACATCTTCCCTTGAGGCTTCCTTAATAGTCAGTGATGTTACTGTCTTTGAAGAAGAAACATTGACTCTAGTTGTTTCTCTAAGAGTCTGACCATCTTTTTTCCAGCTTACAGTAGCTTGAGGTCTGCCTTTGAATGGTACATCAATCTTAAGTTGGTCTCTAGCCTTTACATTGAAAGTATGGAAAGGAAGCTCAACTGAAGGCTTTATTTCAATATCCCTTGCAATCACTGGCACTCCAAGTTGTCTTGGGTCGCTTCTTCCTTTTTCATTAACTGCAGAGACTCTGAAGACATACTCTTCTCCTGCAGTTAAGCCAGATATAGTTGCTTCTAGCGTCTTAACCTGTGTGCACATGCTCCATTTTTCACTTCCTTTAGTCTGCATTTCGACTACATAGCCAGTGATTTTGCTGCCACCGTCACTTTCTGGTTTCTCCCACTTAATTATAGCTGTATTACGGGTCACATCAACAAGAGTTACTCTTCCAGGTGGGAGGGGCGGTTCAGACACTTTAACGGGTTCAGTTGTTTCAGCTGGCAAGCCAATCCCATATTCGTTGGAAGCCAAAACTCGGAAGTAGTAAGAACATCCTTCTTGTAGGTTTTCAATTTTGAATGTATTCTTAGTGCAGTTGTTTGTAACGGTAGCATAGGCTTTTCTTGTAGTTTCTCGTTTTTCAACGATGTAGTTTGTAATCTTAGCTCCACCATCAATAAGTGGTGGTTCCCAGGACAATATTACCGAGTCTTTCTTCACTTCTTTTACAGTCAAATTCACAGGGGCACTTGGTGAGTCAAGAACTCTGACGTTGACAAAAGCTGTTTTGGAGCCACTGTTATTTTCTAATGTCAGATTATACCGACCACTGTCAAATCTGGTAACGTTGTCGATGACCAACATTGTATATGAGCTGGTCACCTCAATCTGGGCTCTGTCAGTGAGAATGCCTTCAGCTTTCTCCCATTTAACTTCAGGTTCTGGTCGACCTTTGATAGTGACAAATAAGCGTAAAGTAGCACTTGCACGCAGAATGACCACCTTTCTGAGATCAGCATCAAGTTCTATTTCTGGTGGCTCTACCCTTTCCTGAGCAACAACTGAACCAGGGATAGTGGCAGGTTCACCTACACCTTCAGAATTGAAGGCACAAATACGGAAATTATATTCGGTATTTTCTTTAAGCTTGGTCACTGTGAACTGCTTTCCTTGTACTCCTGTTGGTGGAGTGCAGGTTGTCCATTCATCAGCAGCTGCCTCTTTAGCCTCAATAACATAGCCTTTAACAGGTGCGCCACCATCATAAATTGGCTTACTCCAAGCCAGGGAGACTGAAGATCTCGATGTGTCTGTCACTTTTGGATTGCTTGGTGGACCTGGTGGGTACAAGGTGTCACATGCACGATAGAAAACAGATGGCTCACTAGGCTCACCCACACCAGCTGCATTTTCCGCGGCAACTCGGAATTCATAGGAATGGCCCTCAGTAAGGCCAGTTACCCTGAACCGGAGATCTGTAAGTGTTTTCTTGTTGCATTTGGTCCATCTAACGCCTTCCTTGTCTCGTTTTTCCAGAATGTAGCCTTCAATTTCAGCTCCTCCATCATCCACTGGGCGTGCCCATGTTACTACCATAGAATCTTTGGTGATTGCTGAAGCTTCCGGTGTTGATGGAGGACCAGGTGGCTTATAAGGATTACAGGCTATAACAGGCTCAGATTCCAGGGGCTCTCCTATTCCGTATTTATTCACAGCCATGACACGGAATATGTACTCGTTACCAGGCAGAAGTTTAGTGACTTTGTAGTTGAGGGCCTGTACTTCAGTCGAAACCTGGGTCCAGGAAAGTCTGCTCGTCTCTCTCTTTTCAATGATGTAATGTGAAATACTAGCACCCCCATCTTGCAGAGGAGGGTTCCATGCCAGGTAACACTTCTCTGCAGTAACTCCAGAAACCTTCAGAGGCCCCTCGGGTGGTCCTGGCCTGTCGAGTACCTTTACAGTGATTGGTATGGACTTGGTACCACCGACATTGCTGAGTTTCAGAACATACTGTCCTCCATCTGTCCGTATGCAATCTTTGACAACAAGAGTTGTTTTCTGAATAGTGGACTTAATTTCCATCCTGGCAGTTGTTTCTTCAAGCTCCTTCCCATCTTTCAGCCAAACAACATCGGGTATAGGTTTGCCGCGGATATCAGCTTCTAGAACAAAAGTCTCCCCAGCGTGAACAACAATGACGTCTTTATATTTTGGATCCAGTGAGGCATTTGGTGCATCAATTTCATCTCTAGCAGTAATGGCTCCACTACTTTCAGATGGTTCACTTAAGTTGCCAGCTGCATTTCTTGCAATTACTCTAAATTCGTATCTCTGGTCTTCTACAAGTCCACTCACTGTAAATTCGGTCTCTAATACATTGGTAAAACTGGCTTTCATCCAACGGCCATCAGGTAGATCTTTCTTTTCTACGATATAACCTGTTATTTTGCTACCACCATCATAGGCAGGTTTCTTCCATTTCAGTGTGACATTGTTTCTTGTAATGACAATGGCTTCAGGACGACCAGGTGGATCACATGGATCACGTGCAACAAAGCATTCGGACACTTTGCTAGGCTTGCCAATGCCAACGATGTTTTCAGCAGAAACTTTGAACTCATACTCAAGTCCTTCATCAAGCCCAGTTGTCTTGAATTTGGTGTCTTGAATGAGGGTCTTATTTACCTTGACCCATAGAATGCTGTTCTTTTCCTTCTGTTCAAGATGGTAGCCAAGAACTTTGCTGCCTCCGTCATTAACTGGCTCATGCCATTGCACAAGCATCTGATCTCTGGAGACTGATGTTACAAAAGGAGTTCCCGGTGGTCCAGGTTCTTTAAATGGATATTGTACAATAACTGGTTTAGAGTCCAGGGAAGTACTTTTTCCATACCTGTTCTCAGCATAAATTCTGAACTGGTACTCAGAGCCTGTTTTTAGTTTGGTTACTTTAATTGTTGTCCTTGCGACTGTGGCTGATACAATGTGCCAGGTGGTGGTGGTGGTGTCTCGCTTCTCTACAATGTAGTTGCTTATCTGGCAGCCACCAGTGTAAGCTGGAGGTTCCCAAGATAGAACCACAAAGTCGGCGCTAATTTCATCAAAGCGAACTGGCCCAACTGGAGGTCCAGGCTTTTCCAAAACAATAACGCTGAGGTTTTCTGTTGCCGTGCCTGCACTGTTTGTTGCCGTAATGGTGTACTTTCCAAAATCATCTTTGCTGCTTTCTTTAATGTGCAAAATTGTTGAAGTAGCCGTTTCTTCAACATTTACTCTTGTTGTCTGTCTCAGAGGTTCACCATCTTTGACCCAAGAAATTTCAGGTCTTGGCCGGCCTATCACTGGAATTTCTATTTTAAGATCTTCTCCAGCTTGTACACTGTATGTGTTAAATGGTAACTTAAAGCTGGGCTGTATAGTCAAGTCCTTGGCTATGACAGGAACACCAAGTACTCTTGGATCACTTTTCCCTTTCTCATTGTAAGCCTTCACCCGGAACTGGTATTCGTGTCCAGAACTCAAACCAGTAACAACTGCATTGCAGACTTTGGATTCAGCCACAACACTCCATTTTTCAGTTCCCTTGGGCTGCATTTCAACAACATACCCTAGGACTCTGCTACCACCATCATGTTCAGGTTTCTCCCACATGAGCGATGCACTGGTCTGGGATACGTCAGTGAGTGTCACCTTTCCTGGTGGGGAAGGAGGTTCAGCAGCTTTCACGGCATCAACGGTTTCCACCGGAACGCCAACCCCAAATTCATTTTCAGCCATCACTCTAAAGTAATAAATGGCTCCTTCTGTAAGATTCTCAACTTTAAAGCTTGTTTTGTTGCATTTACTGCTCACATTAGCATACGCTTTTCTTGTTGACTCACGTTTGTCAATAACATAGTTCTTGACCTTTGCTCCCCCATCAATGATGGGTGGTTCCCATACCAGAACGGCAGAATCTTTCTTCACTTCTTTGACTGCCAAATTCTGGGGTGGTCCTGGAGTGTCAAGAACTTTCACAGTTACAAAAGCAGTCTTGGTTCCACTGCTGTTTTCTAACTTGACGATGTATTTTCCAGCATCATTTCTATCACAGTTATCGATTGACAGTTGGGTAAAGTTTACTCCCTTTTCAACCTGGACCTTGTCTGTGAATTCACCTTCTTCTCGAGACCAAGTAATATCTGGTGTTGGACGACCTTTGAATGGAATGTGAATCCTGGCAGATCCACCAGCTCTGACAACAATTCCTTTCCTTAATTCAGAGTCAAGATCAAGTTCAGGTGCTTCAAGTTTATCTTCTGGTTTCACAGTACCAGGAACTGAAGCAGCCTCACCTAAACCAACTTTGTTCAGGGCACACACTCTTATTTTGTACTCTTGGTGTTCAATGAGTTTTGAAATTTCAAAGCGATTGGCTTTCAGTCCAGTCTGTGGGGTAACTATTTGCCATTCTTCCTCGTCTGCTTTACAGATTTCTATGATGTATCCCAGGACCTCACTGCCACCATCATAGATGGGTTTGCCCCAGGCCAGAGTAATTGAATTTTTAGTGGTATCTACAACGTGTGCGTTAGTGGGTGGTCCAGGTTTGAAGACAGGGTCACAAGCCTTATAATAAACTGTAGCTGGGCTTGGTTCTCCAACTCCAGCAGCATTTTCTGCGGAGACTCTGAATTCATACTCGTGATCTTCTGTTAATCCTGTTACTCTGAAACGCAAGTCTGTAACACGGCGTTTATTGCATTTTATCCATCGAATGCCACTTCTGTCTCTCTTCTCTACAATGTAACCAGTAATCTCACTCCCACCATCACTGTCTGGACGGTTCCAACAGACGGTCATAGAGTCCTTGGCAATGTTTGTGACTTCCAAGCTTTTTGGTGGCCCAGGAACCACAAATGGATTTTTCATCAGTACTGGTGCAGATTCCAAAGGCTCTCCAACCCCATACTTGTTGACAGCCATTATGCGGAAAATATATTCGTTCCCTTCTAGGAGTTTGGTAATTTTCAGAGAATTGGTCACGACTTCCGAAGCAACAACAGTCCATGCGAGTCGACTGGTTTCTCGCTTTTCAACAACGTAGTGAGAGATGTCACTACCACCATCTTGAAGTGGTGGAGACCATGTTAAAGTGCATTTTTCACAGGTGACTCCAGTAACCTGGACTGGCCCTTCTGGAGGTCCTGGTCTATCTAATACTTTTACATTTACAGGGAATGACTTAGAACCTGCAACATTGGAGGCTCTTAAGATATACTGTCCACCATCAATTCTAATAGCATCCTTTACAATAAGTAAAGCCTTGAAATCTGTGTTCTTTATTTCACACCTAGCAGATTCTTCAACTTCCTTATCACCTCTTAACCATTCAATGGTGGGTAGGGGCTTTCCATGGACATCAGCCTCGAGCCTGAATGTTTCTCCAGCGTTTACCACAATTGTGTCTCTGAATTTTGGATCCATTGAAATTCTTGGGAGCTCGACCTCATCCTTGGCAGTTATTGGTCCAGTACTATCAGAGGGTTTACTCATTGTACCAGCTGCATTCTTTGCAATGACTCTGAATTCATATCTTTGATCTTCAGTAAGGCCTGACACAGTAAATTGAGTTTCGATGACATTGGTGAAGCTGGCTTTCATCCAGCGACCCTCAGGCAAATCACGTTTTTCTACGATGTAACCTGTGATCATGCTTCCACCGTCGTATACAGGTTTGGTCCATTGTAAAGTGATTTCATTTCTTTTAACTATTATTGCTTCTGGGGTTCCTGGTGGGTCACAGGGGTCTCTGGCTACATAGCATTCAGAATTCTTGCTTGCTTTGCCCACGCCAACAATATTTTCAGCATAAACTCTGAATTCGTACTCAATGCCTTCTTCAAGGTTCAGTGCTTTAAACTGTGTGTCATGAATAATACTTTTGTTGACTTTCGTCCACAGAATACTATTTCTTTCCTTTCTCTCCAGGTGATAACCTATGATAGGGCTTCCACCATTGTTGATCGGCTCATGCCACTGTACGACCATGGAGTCTTTCGAAGTGGCTGTAACAAATGGTGTGCCTGGAGGGCCTGGTTCTTTGTAGGGATATTGAGCTACAATTGGTTCAGAGTCCAAGGCAAAGCTTTGTCCATATCGGTTTTCAGCAAATATTCTGAATTGGTACTCTGTACCAGTTTTCAGTTTGGTCACTTTGAGTGTGGTTCTAGCAACAGTAGCAGAAACAACATCCCATACTGTGGTGGTTGTATCTCTTTTATGAACAATGTAGTTGGTGATCTGGCAGCCCCCTGTGTATAATGGAGGGTTCCAAGATAATGTAATACTTTCAGCACTGACTTCATCAAATTTAACAGGTCCTTTTGGAGGATCAGGTTTATCTAGAGTGATAATTTCTATGGATGCGGTTTTCTGACCAACAACGTTGGCAACTGTGATTCCATAGTGCCCACTATCATCCTTATGGGTTTCTTTAATACTGAGTGTGGTGAGGTCAAGTGAATCAGCAACATTGATTCTTGTGGTCTGCTTCAGTGGAAGACCATCTTTAGTCCAGGTAATGGTTGGCTTGGGACGTCCAGAAATTGGCACTTCTATTTTCAAATCTTGGCCAACCTGTACACTGTAACTGCTGAATGCTGGTTTTACATCGGGCTCAATGACCAGATCTTTGGCAACTATTGGAACTGCAAGGGACCTAGGATCACTTCTCCCCTTTTCATTTACAGCAACGACTCTAAAGAGATATTCTTCTCCTTGAGTTAGGTTGGTAATTACTGCTTCAAGGGACTTTACTCGCGCACACTCTGACCATTTCTCACTGTGTTTAGCTTGCATTTCCACAATGTATTGAATGATTTTACTGCCACCGTCATGTTCGGGCTTTGTCCAACTCAGAGAGACACTGTTTCTGGTGACATCATCTACAGTGATTTTTCCTGGAGGCTGTGGGACTTCTGCAACCTTAATTGGATCAGCAGTGCGGGCAGGAAGGCCGATACCATACTCGTTCTCAGCTGTGACTCTGAAGTAATAACTGCAACCCTCTTGGAGCTGATCGATTTTCCAAGAACTCTTATGGCAGTTTGTGACAACAGCTGCATAAGATTTTCTTGTGGCTTCGCGTTTCTCAACAATGTAATTTTTAATTTTGGATCCCCCATCCAACAGAGGAGGTTCCCAGGTAATCGATACGGAGTCTTTGGTGATTTCCGTGACTTTCAGGTTAACAGGTGGACTTGGTGTGTCCAGGACTCTCACAGTAACAAAGGCAGACTTTGTTCCACTGCTGTTTTCTAATGTGAGCGTGTATTTTCCACTATCATATCGGTTGACATTGTCAAGAACAAGAGAGGTGAAACTGCTGGTGCTGTCAATTATCGCTGCATCTCGGATTTCACCATCCACCTTCCCCCATTTAACTTCTGGAGTAGGACGACCCTTTATAGGAACAAATAACCTTAAGGAGCCACCAGCCCTTATATTTATAATTTTCCTGAGTTCGAGGTCCAGGTCAATGTCTGGTGCTTCCAGTTTTTCTTCAACTATAACGGGTCCAGGGACATCAGCATGGTCACCGACTCCAGCTTTATTCACAGCGCAGATACGGAAGTTGTATTCATGTTTTTCCAACAGCTTCTCTACTTCTATATTTGTTTTATTGATTCCAGTTGGTGGAGTACACATTGTCCATTCGCCAACACTCACATCACATTTTTCAACAATGTATCCTTGGATTTCACAGCCTCCATCATAGATTGGTTTGCTCCAAGAAAGGAAAACTGAAGATCTGGTAATATCCATGACTTTGGGGTTGTTTGGAGGTCCAGGTTTGTAAATAGGATCACAAGCCTTTTGGTAAGCAGAAGGAGGGCTTGGTTCACTAAGTCCTGCAGCATTCTCAGCTGAGACTCTGAATTCATAGTTGTGATTTTCTATGAGTCCAGTTACTCTCAAACGCAACTCCCCAATCAGTCGCTTGTGGCATCTTGTCCATCTAATGCCTTCCTTATCCCGTTTTTCAAGAACGTATCCAAGAATTTCACTGCCACCATCAGATGCTGGCCGTTCCCATACCACAATCATTGAGTCCTTGGTCACTGTGGTGACTTCTGGAGCTTTTGGGGCATCTGGCACTACAAATGGATTCTTGGCGATTACTGGCTCAGATTCGAGAGGCTCACCAACACCGTATTTGTTCACAGCCATTACACGGAAAATATATTCGTTGCCCTCAAGAAGCTTTGTGACCTTGCAGCTGAGGGTTTGCACATTGGCATCGACCACAGTCCAAACAAGGCGGCTGGTTTCTCTCCTTTCCACAATATAATTTATGATGTCGCTTCCACCGTCCTGAAGTGGCGGTTTCCAAGCTAGTGTGCATTTTTCGGCTGTAACTCCTGATATCACAATAGGTCCTTCAGGTGGCCCTGGTCTATCAAGAACCTTGACATTCACAGTAACCGATCTCTCTCCTGCCACATTTTGGGCTTTCAGTACGTAATTTCCACTGTCAACACGGAATGCATCCTTTACACTGAGACTTGTGGCAAAGTCCGTGCTCTTTATTTCTAGTCGAGCTGTGTTCGAGAGCTCCTGATCACCTTTAATCCACTGAGTGGTTGGTATCGGTTTGCCATAAATATCTGCATCAATCCTGAATGACTCACCAGCGTGAACCACTATCGTGTCTTTGTACTTTGGATCCATGCTTATTCGAGGTGGATCTATCTCATCTCTTGCTGTTATGGCGCCCGTGCTCTCTGACGGCTCACTAAACACTCCTGCAGCGTTTCGAGCTATAACCCGGAACTCATATCTATGGTCTTCAACCAGGCCGGTTACTTCAAACTGAGTGTCCATGATATTTGTAAAACTGGCTTTCATCCAGCGGCCATCAGGTAATTCTTTCTTCTCGACAACGTAACCAGTGATCTTGCTTCCACCATCATAGGTGGGCTTCTTCCACTGAAGAGTCACAGAATTCCTTGTGACAATGATCGCCTCTGGCCGTCCTGGTGGGTCACATGGATCACGAGCTACATAACATTCTGAGACTTTACTTGGCTTGCCAATACCCACAATGTTCTCTGCAGAGACTCTAAATTCATATTCAATGCCTTCTTCCAGTCCAGTTGTCTTAAACTTGGTTTGAGGAATAGGTGTCTTATTCAGCTTAACCCAGAGGATGCTATTTCTCTCCTTGCGTTCTAGATGATAGCCAATGACTCTGCTCCCACCGTCATTGACTGGCTCATTCCATTGCACTTCCATGCTGTCTCTCGAGGAGAGTGTGACAAATGGTGTGCCAGGAGGACCAGGGACTTTGAATGGATACTGGGCTACAATAGGCTCCGAATTGAGGTAGGTACTCTTCCCATACCTGTTTTCAGCTGCAATTCTAAACTGATATTCACATCCAGTCTTTAATCTGGAAGCCTTTATTGTTGTCCTTGCAACTGTAGCTGACACAATTTGCCAGGTGGTTGTGGAAGTGTCTCGTTTCTCAACAATGTAATTGTTGATAGAACTTCCGCCATCATACTTTGGTGGTTCCCAGGAAATCGTAATACTATCTGCTGTCACTTCATCCATTTTAACTGGTCCAGTAGGAGGCCCTGGTTTGTCAAGGACGATGACATTAAGGGTTTCAGTAGCTTCACCAGCTGAGTTGCTCAGTTTGACTACATAGTGGCCAACATCTTCTCGGCAGGCTTCCTTTATTGACAGTAGTGAACTATTTTCCGTGCTCTCTGCATTTACTCGAGTTGTTTGTTTCAGTGGTACATCATCTTTATGCCAGGTTACAGTAGGTGTAGGGCGCCCAATGAATGGAACGTCAATTTTCAGGTCTTCACCTGCTAGTACAGTGAACGTATTGAATAGGAGTTTGAAGGCTGGTGGGATGACAAGATCTTTGGCAATTACTGGCACGCTCAATTGGCGAGGATCACTGATGCCCTTTTCATTCTGAGCTGAAACACGGAAAGAATATTCTTCACCCTGGATCAGCCCAGTTATAGTGGCTTCCGTGACTTTCACTGTGGCACACGTGGCCCACTTATCACTGCCTTTGCTTTGCATCTCCACGATGTAGCCCAGGATTCGACTGCCTCCATCATGCTCTGGTTTCTCCCAGGAGAGTGACACGCTATTTCTTGTGACATCCACCAGAGTTATCTTTCCTGGAGGAAGAGGCCGTTCTGATGCTTTCACAGATTCTGCAGTTTCAGCAGGCAGCCCAATGCCATATTCATTTTCTGCAAGAACCCTAAAATAGTAACTGCTGCCTTCCTGAAGCTGGTCTACCTTCCAGGAGGTCTTGTGGCAGTTTGTTGCAACAGTAGAATAGGCTTTTCTTGTTGACTCTCGCTTCTCCACAATGTAATTCTTTATTTTTGAGCCTCCATCAAGGAGAGGGGGATCCCATGTCAATGTGACAGATGTCTTAGTGACCTCCTTTACCTTAAGATCCTGTGGAGGGCCTGGTGTATCCAGTACTCTAACATTGACAAATGCAGACTTGCTGCCTGAGCTGTTTTCTACAGTTAGTATGTATTTGCCACTGTCGAATCTGTTTACATTCCCAACAATAAGCAGGGTGTAGGAGCTTGTGGATTCAATGCTAGCTTTGTCCAACGATTCCCCATGTTCCCGGGTCCACTTCACCTCGGGTGCAGGCCTTCCTTTGATGGGAACAAAAAGTCGCAGAGTGCAACAGGCTCTTATGACAACAAGTTTGCGCAGGTCAGCGTCCAGTTCAATTTCGGGAGGCAGCATTCTGTCTTCAGCCTTTGGAGTACCAGGAACCAGGGCAGGTTCCCCAAGTCCTTCAGAATTCATGGCGTAGATGCGGATTTTATATTCCTGATTCTCTACAAGGTTGGTGATGGTGTAAGAGGTTGCTTTGAGCCCAGCTGGTGGAGTGACGATCTTCCATTCATCTTCCTCTGGCAGGGCAATCTCAACCATATACCCAGTGATTTCTGAACCCCCGTCATAGATAGGTTTATTCCAAGCAATTGAAATGGATGATCTGCTTGTATCTAGGACACGTGGGTTGCCTGGTGGGCCAGGTTTAAACACGGCATCACAAGCTTTGTAAAATGGACTGGTAGCACTTGGTGCACTAATGCCAGCAGCATTTTCAGCCATAATCCTGAACTCGTATTCATGTCCTTCTGTCAGTCCAGATACTTTAAATCTTAAATCAGTAACAGTTTTCTTGTTGCATTTCACCCAGCGCTGCCCAGCTTTGTCACGCCGTTCCACAATATAATTGATGATTTCGCTTCCACCATCAGAATCGGGATGTCCCCAGCAGACAACCATGGAATCTTTAGTGATGGTTGTAACTTCAGGGTTCTTAGGTGGGTCAGGAGGTCCATAAGGATTCACTGCAAGCACAGGCTCAGATTCCAGTGGCTCTCCAACTCCATATTTATTTACAGCCATGACACGGAATATGTACTCATTGCCTTTTAAGAGTTTAGTGACTTTCAGTTTTGTTACTTGGACTTCTGAGGCTACATTGGTCCATGCCAATCTGCTGGTCTCACGTTTCTGTACTATGTAATGCTCAATTTTGGCACCTCCATCATCCAGCGGAGGCAACCATGATAAGACACACTTCTCTGAGGTCACCTCGGATACAGCTAAAGGTCCTTCGGGTGGACCTGGTCTGTCGAGAACTTTGACATTGAAAATGTGTTTGGCAAAACCACCAGGATTAGTTGCTGTAAGGATGTAAGCACCACTATCCCTTCTTGATGAATCCTTGTTTATCAGATATGTAGAGAAATCTGCAATTTTTATTTCTAATTTTCCTGTGCCTTCCAATTCCTTTCCATCCTTGGTCCATTCCATGGTTGGAGGAGGGCGCCCTGAAACATCAGCTTCCAGCTTGAATGCTTCACCTGCCTTTAATATAACTGTGTCCTTAAACCTCACATCTACCAGTATCCTCGGTGCTTCAACGTCATCCCTGCATGTGATGGCATCCGAGGGCTCAGAGGGTGGACTGATAGCCCCCGCAGCATTTTTGGCAATCACACGGAATTCGTATGCAGCATCTTCTGTTAGGCCACTGACTGTAAATTCATTCTCCAAAATGTTGCTGAAGTTGGCCTTCAGCCAGCGTCCATTAGGAAGATCTCTCTTTTCTACGATGTAACTAGTGATTTTAAAGCCTCCGGTATATTCAGGCTTAGCCCATTTAAGTGTCACTGTGTGTCTAGTAATATTTAGAGGTATTGGTTTCCCAGGTGGGTCAATGGGATCCAGGGCAAGCACAGGTTCTGATGGCTTGCTTGGCTTGCTTTTGCCTGCCATGTTTTCTGCAATCACTCGGAATTCATAAGCAATGCCATCCGTAAGTCCACTTGATTTAAAGATGTTGCCTGGTACTAATGCTTTGCTCACAGTCTGCCAGAGAATACCGTTTCGTTCTTTTCTTTCAACATGGTAGCCTAAAATGGGGCTTCCACCATCCGAGAGTGGCTCATGCCAGCTAATCGTCATGGAATCCTTGGTGACTGCAGTTACCTGAGGGGTACCAGGGGGTCCAGGAACCTTAAATGGATAGTTGGCAACTATAGATGCTGATGTGATGCCTGGTCCAACTCCATATCTATTTTGAGCTTTCACACGGAATTGATACTCCACCCCAGTAGTGAGGCGAGTGGCTTTATAGGTAGTGCGTATAACAGTCGTTGCTAACTCGACCCAGGTAGTACTGTCAGTCTGTCGCATTTCAATGACATAGTTGCTGATTGGTACACCCCCATCATTCTCAGGTGGTTCCCAAGAGAAGGTTACAAAATCAGACGAGACTTCATCAAATTTGATTGGTCCAGTAGGTGGCCCTGGGATATCATGGACTTGAATGGTGATAACATCGCCCACCTCTCCTACGATGTTCTTTGCTGTCAATGGATAGGGCCCACTGTCACTTCTGACACACTCGCTTATATTTAAGATGGTTGAAGTTGCCGTATTTTCAACATTAACTCTCTGTGTCTGCTTAAGAACCTGGTCTCCTTTTTTCCATGTCACTGTGGGCTTCGGTCGACCAAGCACTGGAATTTCGACTTTGATATTGTCCCCAGCTTTGGCGATGACCAACTTTTGATAGATGCCCCGGAGGTCCAACTCTGGCAGCATTGTCTGCTCCTTGACTATGACGGGCCTACTTTCTCGAGGTGCACTTCTTCCTGCACTGTTCACAGCCATCACTTGGAAGGTATATTCCTCGCCTTCAGTGAGATTCCTCACAACACATTCTAACCCTTTCACGGTTGTGATGTGGGTCCACTGGTCAGAACCTTTTCTCTGGGCTTCAATCACATAGCCGGTGATCTTGCTACCACCGTCATGTTTAGGTTTAGGCCAGGCCAAGCTGACGGTGCTCTTAGTTATGTCCATGATGTTAAGGCTGTCTGGTGGGGAAGGTGCTTCAGAGGCTTTTACTGGTTCTTTAGTTTCTGATGGCTCACCAATTCCGTATTCATTTTCCGCCATCACCCTGAAGAAGTATTCACAGCCTTCAGACAGGCCGGTAACTTTATATGTACACTTGTGGCACTTGGTGGTGACTGTGGAATACGATTTCCTTGTTGCCTCACGTTTCTCCACAATATAGTTTGTTATGCGTGAACCCCCATCTATCAGAGGGAGGTCCCAGTGCAGGGTGACGCTGTCCTTCGTGATGTCTGTAGGCCTCAGATTAAGGACAGGGCCTGGTGTATCCAAGACTCTGACATTAACAAAACCACTTTTCTTCCCAGCAGGGTTTTCAATGGTCATCACAAATTTTCCAGTGTCATATCTGTTACATTCTGGAATAATCAGAAGAGTGAATGATTCTGTATTTTCGATGTTGGCTCGGGTCTTCAGATTGATGTCATCTTTGGTCCAGGTCACTTCAGGAGCAGGACGGCCTTTAATTGGCACAAAAATTCTAATGCTGAGTCCTGCTCTAACGACCAGTGTTCTTCGGAGCTCAGCATCCAGTTCAAAATCAGGAGCCATTTCCCGTTCTACGATTTCAACATCTGGAATCACAGCTGGCTCCCCAACACCTGCATCATTGATGGCACTGATTCTAAAATTATATTTTTCTTTAGTATGAAGATCAGGGACGACAAATTCAGTGATTCTGAGTGCAGGGCCTGTGGTGTCTTTTACCCAGGTCTCATCTCCTACTTTTTGGTGCTCTACAACATAGCCGGTGATTTCAAGTCCACCGTCATAATGAGGCTTGCCCCATGCTAAAGAAGCAGATTTCTTGGTAGTATCAGTGACCCGTGCATTTGAAGGTGGTCCTGGAGGATCTGAAAAGAAACAAAGCCACAGAAGTGTATGTTAACGAGCTTGGCTTTTGGATAAGTTCTATGAAATACTGATGCTCTCGAATGAGTGGTGTTAAAAGAGAGAAATACTAACATGCCACATCTTTCATCAGAACATAATTTGAAGCGTCACTAGGTGGGCCGATCCCTGCTCTGTTTTCTGCACTGACACGGAATTCGTAGGTGTTCCCTTCTTGCAATCCAGTTACTTTGCATCTGAGATCGGAAACTGGCGTCTTTGTGGCTCTCACCCATCGCAAGCCTTTCTTTTCTCTCCTTTCTACGTAATATCCTGTGATCTCACTGCCACCATCATCAGTTGGCCTTTTCCAGCTGACAGTGGCAGTGTTCTTAGTGACGTTGGAGACCTCTGGTTTTCCAGGAGGACCAGGGGGACCTGGAAGAAAAGGACATTTATAAGCATTCATGACGTCATGAACTCTGCTGTAAATGTGTATATAGCAGCTCTCTCACATGCTCTACGTACCAAATCTGTCTACCATTTTGACAGGTTCAGACTGTACCGGTTCTCCTTTGCCATAGTGATTTACGGCTGAGACGCGGAAGAGGTACTCATTTCCTTGGATAAGCTTGGTCACCACATGTCTGCAGGACTGAATGTCTTCAGCAACCACTGTCCAGAGAAGTCGGCTGGTTTCTCTCTTCTCAAGAACATAGGACTTAATTGGTGAGCCGCCATCTTCCAAGGGAGGTGTCCATGTAAGTGTTGCTTTTTCAGCAGAAACATTACTGATCTCAATAGGACCTGGGGGACCAGGTACGTCGAGGACTGTTACCCTCACATGTTCCTCCTTCGTGCCAAAAGGATTGGTAGCAGTGATGGTGTATTCCCCAGCATCTTTCCTAGAGGCGTACTTGACTGTAAGCATGGAAGATGTTGGGGTTGAAGTTATCTGTGTGATATCTGATGGTCTTATGTCTTTTCCTGCTTTGGACCAACTTGACTTTGGAAGGGGCTTGCCAAGAATGCTAATGGCATTCAAAACAATTGTGTCTCCTGCTTTAATTGTGAGCCCATCTTTTATTGTGGGATCAAGGACAATGGTTGGTGCCTCTGCAAAGAGAAGAAAAACATTGAAATCAGAAAAGGAATGAAGCATAATTTCCTATTTTTAAACAGTGTATATAAAAAGCAAAATTGACCTACCGTATTCATCCTTGCAAATAATGGTTCCTGTGCTTTCTGATGGAGCACTGATCGCACCTGCTGTGTTCTTTGCTCTAATCCTGAATTCATATTTTCCGCCCTCAACAAGATCAGTTACAGTAAAGGCACAGTCTGGGACATTAATGTGGTTGGCTTTCATCCAGGTCTTAGAAGGCAGATCCCGCTTCTCCACTATATAGCCAGTTAACTTATGACCACCATCATATTTGGGTTCGGTCCAAATGAGAGTCACTGAATTCCTTGTAACATTAATAACCTCGGGCTTGCCAGGAGGATCTAAAATATAAAAACAAAACCAGTGAAACAAATGTTTTGTTTTTTCATGCAGTAAATGTACTGGGGTTCTTCTTTGTAAAATGACTTACCAATTGGATCAAGTGCTACAACAGGCTCTGATGGCAGGCTTGGCTTGCCCACACCTGCTAAATTGATTGCCATAACTCGGAATTCATATTCAAGACCTTCAGTTAATCCTGTCACTTTAAAGTCTTTCATCCTTATGGGAGTCTTGTTTGCTCTCTTCCACAAAAGGCTGTTTCTTTCCTTAAACTCAATGTGATACCCTACAAAATTCAGAAAGAAAGTATAAATATAACCTTATTAAACATATTTTTATCAAATTATTTATATATGGACATATTGTGCAGATAATCATTCTTGCTGTTTACACTTTTATCATCTAGCCATGGTGTTTTCTCCTCTTGGGACATGCACAGTTACTGCTTCTTCTATTGAGTAAATTTAACTTACAAAAATGGATACTGCCACTGTGAAATTAAACACTAGCCATTTGTACTGAAAGAAAAATACATGATTGCAAGCACAGACAGTGCTATAAATAAGGAACACACATTCAATTTGTTTTTAAGGAAATATTCAGTAGGAATATTCACATAAAACCTGTAGGAGTAAGAGCAAACTGATACCTGTAATTGGAGAGCCACCCGTTTTCCTGGGGTCAGTCCAAGTTAAAGACACTGAATCATGTCTGACATCCACAATATTGGGTGGTGGGGGAGCATCAGGCACATCTAGGAAAATGAAGATGATGCAAAATTTATATAAGGAACCTCTGCTGCAAAACCATGTTTGCTTTATTTTTTTTTGACTTTGAGATACTTACCGAATGGATGCTTAGCAACAATTGGTTCTGATTTCAGTCCTTCTCCTACACCATATTTATTTTCAGCACTGACCCTGAAGGTATATTCCATGCCTTCATGAAGTCTGGTTACTCTAAAGGTGGTTTTCTGGACAGCTGATGCACACGTGACCCACTTGTTGTTTACAGAATCTCTCTTCTCTAGGATGTAGTTGGTGATTTCAGAACCGCCGTCATCCTTTGGAGGACCCCACTTCAAGGTTATGGCTTCTGCTGTGACTTCATCAAATTTGATTGGGCCAGTAGGGATGCCAGGCTTGCCAACGACTTTTATAGAAAGAGTTCCTTCCTTAGTGCCAGCAACATTCTTAAGTGTGATCGTATATTTTCCAGCATCAGATTTTTGGCAATCATATACTACAAGAGTTGTGTTAACTGCAGATGACTCAACACTGACTCTTGTGTCAGTGGCTAGAGGATCTTCTCCTTTCTTCCAAGTTACTGATGGAGCTGGCTTGCCCTTGATGGGGATCTTTAGACGGAAGTTGCTGTTTTCTTTCGCCAAGTAGCACAAATCAGGTAGATCCTTTAAGTCAAGATCAGGAGCCACTATAATACAGCAGAATAAATTATTGTTATTTTTAAGATGAGGCAATTAGCTCTTTCATAGATTTTTAAGGAATTTTTTTGATAGCCCTCTGGGTAGGGCCAGTAGTGCCCTTCTGATGACAATAAAGGGATAATGAAGATGAATGCGTATGCGTAGAGGCTTACCAACATCATCCTTTGCCACAACAGTGATCTCACTTGGGGTTCCTTCTCCATTTTCATTCTCTGCACTCACTCTGAAGGTATATTGCTTCCCTTCATTCAGATCTTTTGTGGAATATTGTAGGCTTAATGATTTCATAACTCGTTGCCACTTATTTTCTTCAGTCAGGAAATCAACTACATAGCCAGTAATTCGACTTCCACCATCACTGCGAGGCTTTTTCCAGCCAATGTTACAAGAGGACTTGGTTACAGTCAGCACTTTCAGATCCACAACCGGTCCAGGGGTTTCTGGAAAAAAAAAGGGGGGGCAAAAGGTCAGTGTAAGTCTCAGATAGCCAAGTAGGGCATCACTCAAAATGATGGGCAGCCCATTTGCTTACCTGAAGCTTTGACGGCATCACGTGTTTCGCCGGGATCACCAATGCCATACTCATTTTCAGCAAACACCCTGAAGAAGTAGGATTTTCCTTCCTCCAAGTTCGATACTCTGAAGCTTGTTTTCGAGCACTCAGTCGTCACTGTAGACCAGGACTTCCTCTCTGCATCACGTTTTTCTACCACATAGTTGATGATGGGGCTTCCGCCATCAACAATGGGAGGATCCCAGGTAATGTAAGCAGAATCTCTGGATATTTCCTTAACAGTCACATTGACAGGTGGCCCAGGAGTATCTGGTCAAATAGAAAATTAAAAATAAACATGTAAAAAGATCCACAAGCTCTAGTTTTAAACACACATGCTTCTTTTCTTCAAACATACTTACCAAGTACTTTCACTACGATGGTATATTCCTTTTTACCACAGCTGTTCTCCAAGGTCAAGATGTATTTTCCTGCATCATATTTGTTCACATTTTCACAGCGCAAGAAAGTGTCAAAATCAGTTGATTTTATATCCAGTCCAATCCGTTCTCTTAGATTGACATTTGGTTTGGACCAAGTAATCTTCGGAGGTGGGCGTCCTTTTACTGGGACATACAGTCTCATTGTAACTCCAGCACGTAATATGAGTGTTTTCCTGAGATCCGCATCAAGTTCTCCCTCAGGTGGAACTATTCAGTTTTGGGGTGAAGAAAGTTAAAATGATAAAAAGTTAATGATCAAATGTATTTTTGAGAACTGGCCTTATCACTCCTTTGATTCCCCCCAGAACCTATTTCTTGTTCTGTGAAACACCTTTAATATAATCCTCAAAACAATTCCAATATTATGTACCAATTGTTGATCTTCCCAATTTCTAGTATGTCCTGGGATCAACCAAGTTTTTCCCATAGAGTCTGTGCCTGTCCTCATGAGCAATACATACTATGAGGCTCCACATAAAATAAAAGAAAGTAGTTGACTGATTCTTGGCTCTCTTCCCTTCTTTTTTTCTCTTTATTTTCTATAATTAATGAAGGCACTCTGTGCCTTGTATTTTCTTTTTTATTATAGGAAGAAAACTACATAGGGGTGAAATATAATACAGAGTAATTAAAACTAAGTGGGAAATGGTTTTGGAAAATAAGTCAATAGATGAACTAGGGGGAAGGGATGTTAACATGGAGACCTACCCCTTACATCTTTGTGGGAAGGTTGGATGTGAAGAGAAAATAACTAAGAAAGAAAAATAACTCATTACTTAAAAAAACCTCTTCTCAGAATAAAATTTCCCTATTTCATATTCTTTTGAAGACATGAAATTCTCATGTATGTACAGAAAAGCTTTTCAAAACCATAAATCACCTTGCCTTCCATTTTTCCTATTACAGAATACCATGAAGTACCAACCCACCTCTCCTAAAGTGTACTTCTAGAATCACTAGCACTAAAACTTGCAAGTAAATAAATCTATGCATAAGGGAGTTCTGTTCTTCCTCCTGATATGGTTGAGGAAAATGGCCTTTTATCATTCTCATGGTAATACTTACTTAAGATGTCCTTGGGGCAGTGTTTATCTGGCACGTCACTGGGGTCACTGTATCCGACCTTATTAACAGCATACACCCGGAACTGATATTCTGTGTTTTCCATCAGGCCCGTAACCTCGAAGCGCGTTTTCTGCAGCTTCTGTGGCAAGTTGCACCTCACCCAGTTATCAGTGTCAGCTCGCTTCACTTCCACGAGATAACCAATGATAGGACTACCCCCATCATAGGCTGGCTTGCCCCAAGACAGACTCACGGAGCTACGGGTCGTGTCGTAAACCTTAGGGAAAGCTGGTGGGCCAGGAGGATCTGTGGGTAAAAAGCAGAACATTTTTATTAAAACGTTATTCTTAGTTGTTCAGTTCTGAAGATAACGGGATGTAGGACTCTTTCGCGAGAACTTACAGAGAGGATCCTGTGCATATACAGCTTTGGAGGCGTCACTGGGTTTGCCTGGTCCAGCTTTGTTTATGGCTGTAACTCGGAACTCATACTCAGTACCTTCTTGGAGACCTGTTGCTTTTATCGTTCTTTCGATAACAGGTTTCCTGTTGACCTTAGTCCAGTTCACTGCATGGGTTTCCCGCTTTTCAAGCAGATAGCCAGTGATGGGTGAGCCGCCATCATCTGCAGGCGGTTTCCAGCTGACTGTCATGTGATCTTTGGTTACGTTGCTAATGACAGGAGGATCACAACGCCCAGGAGGGTCTGCAGAGATTGATGGGAGAGTCAGTTCCCCAAGCTAAAAGCTAGTATCTAAAGGGAAATGAAACACTACAGGAAGATGCGCCTACCGTATGGATTTTTAGCAATTGCTGGTTCGGTGAAGACTGGATCGCCCACTCCATACTTATTTTCAGCACAAATACGGAACTGATACTCATGGCCCTCTATGAGCTTCTCCACACTGCAGCTGGTGATGGGCACATTAGCAGAGACTTGAGCCCAGTTGGGCCTGCTCGTTTCACGTTTGTCAACAATGTAGTTGGTGATTTCTGAGCCTCCATCCTCAAGAGGAGGTTCCCATGAAAGCATTGCACGATCTGAATACATTTTGTTGATTTTAACAGATGCCGGAGGACCTGGTCTATCTGCAAGAAGAAGAATGAAAAGTGAAGTCTTTCACTAACATGAGTAAAATGGGCCATGAGTATAGAGTGGAGGTCTGGAGCCATCTTTATATTGTCTGTCACTAACTTCTTGTTTGACCTTGGAAGCCACGAAATTCTTCAGAATCTTAGTTTCCACTTATGTAAAATTAGGTAACTGGACTATGTGACCCAAATGCTCTATAAAGCTCTAAAACACTGCTGTTTTGTGATAAGAAAAATCTGTACCTAGAAAATGTGTGTCAGGACATGTATGAAGGGCCTTCAAAAGTTCACGGAGAAATGGAATTTAAGAAGTTTATTCTGATGCAAAAAATTGTGAAATTCTTATATTGTTTTTTATAATATACATTTTCATGATCTTTTTGAAGGCCCCCTTATATCTCCTCTCACATATTATATTTTAAATTCTATTTGCATCTCATCAACCATGGTAAAATACAGGATTCTAATGAAGTGCTTTAGTTACCTAGCACTTTAAGCTTGATGGTGGCTGATTTGGAACCGCTTGAATTCTCAGCAGTGATAGTGTAGTCTCCCGAGTCCTTCCGGTTCACGCTGAACAGCTCCAAGGTGCACAAGTTCCGCTGCATGGCCATCTTTATGCCTTCTGCTGGTTTCAGCACTGTGCCTTCTTTCTTCCAAGAAACTGTTGGCATTGGTTTGCCAAAAACAGTAGCATCCAAGCAAACATTAGTTCCAGCTTTCACAGTCAGCAGAGATTTCATAGCCACACTCAGGTCTATCCTGGGAGGAACTGGAAAGAAATAGGATAAAAGAATTTAATATATGCAAAGCTATTTTTGTGTAATTCTTATTAATTATAAATGGGAAATTCACCTGCTATGTCTCCTTCAAGAAGGGGATTTTCTTTATTTTTAAGAGCACACAAAATAATTGTATGTATTTATGAGCACAATGTGATGTTTTGCATATACATACATTGTGGAATGATTATTATTTCCATAAGCTCACCTACTCTTTTTTCTATGGTGAGAACATTTAAAATCAACTCTTTCAGCAATTTGTTAAGTATAGTCACAATGCTGCGCAATGGATCCCTAACACTCATTCCTCTGAACTGAACTGTTGCCCCTTTCATCAATATCTCCACTTTCCTCATCCCTGATTCCTCTCCTCCAGCCTCTATTCACCACCAAGAATGGGATTTTTTGATTATAAATGAGAAATACAAGTCTACTGTAGCAATTTGAAAATTCTGAAAGAATAAGGAAAAAAGGTAAACATTACCCATAATTCCAACACACCTAATTTTTTAGTATTATCAACCTGGTGTATCTATCATCTTTTTGTGATTGTGTATTGTTGAAATTACACACTCCTGACAGTTTTGTATCCTGCCTTTTAGTTTAGCATGTCATTAAAGTTCTTGTAATAAATACTTTCTATACAGATGCTAGAAATTATAATCATTTTATTTTTCCTTCTTTCATAGACAGCGGTTTGGTTTTTCAGTAGGAGAGATTAACATCATGAAGGCTGCTCATCTTCACTTAGAACACTCAACAAAATCGTACCATTCTCTGCATGGATAGTCACTGGGTCCGAAGGTTCAGAGGGCTGGCTGATGTTGACTGCTGTCTTGGCAATTGCTCTGAATTGGTACTGAGCATTCTCTTCTAAGCCAGTGACTGTGTACTCTTCGTGGGGAATCTGGTGTGGTGTAGTATTGCACCGTACCCACTTATCACCAGGAAGTTTGCAAGCCTCTACGAAATAGCCAATAATTTTGCTTCCTCCATCATGCTTCGGTCGGGCCCAGATGAGGGATACAGTACTCTTGGTAACATCAATAACTTCAGGCTTCCCAGGAGGATCTAAAACCAAAAGAGGTATTCTCAGCATTTATCATAATAGCAGAAATTTTAGCTTCTGTATTTCACATAATCCTCCCTGCTGCGAAGTACCAAGCTCTACAGGATGCCAACTGTCCCAGTTGGCATTTTAAAAAAGATTTACTTATTTATTTGAAAGGGAGAGACAGAGACACACACACACACAGATGGGTGGGTGGAGAGAAACAGCTTTCCCATTGCCTGGTTCATTCCTCAAATGCACTGAACAGCTGGGGTTGGGCCAAGCCAAAGGCAGGAACCCAGAACTCCATCTGGCTCCCCCACATTGGTGGCAGACTCAGTACTTGAGCTAGCACCTGCCAGCATCTCCCAGGACGCTCTTTAGCAGGAAGCTGGATTGGAAGTGGAATAAGGACTTGAAATCCAGGCACCCCAATATGGGTGGCCCACATGGTGTCTGAACCAACTGTGCCAAACATCCTCCCCCATCCCACGTTAATCCTCATCCAGCCAGTATGCATTTTCTAGTCTTTGCTGTGTGTTTATAAGAGTTATATGTAATACTTTCTATGGTAAGGAAGAGATATTCATAACAGGAAATGGTAATTTTAGATTCCAAGTTTTAAATGTGCCTCCATAATACTACAAATAGATATATTACTTACCAACTGGTGTTCTTGCAGTTACATATTCTGTTGGTTTGCTGGGTGGGCTGGATCCAGCTTTGTTTAGGGCATAGATTCTGAATGAGTACTCAAGACCTTCTACAAGGCCAGCACAAGGATATTCAGTTGACCGGACAGCAGTGTCATTGGCTTTCACCCAGAGCAAACTGTTCCTTTCTTTGCGTTCAATCAGATAACCGGTGATGGGGCTCCCTCCATCACTGTCTGGTCTGTCCCACGCAACAAATATGCAGTCTTTGTTGACTTTGGTGACACGGGCATTCTTGGGTTCACTAGGAACACCTGGAGATGAAGACGAGGGAAATGTCAGTTTTGAGCTTAAGTAATAGATTAGAAAGAAAAAAAAATATTTTTTCCTCCTTGAAGAAGACCTACCAAATGGGAACTGAGCAAGCATCTTTGGAGACTGGAGAGGCTCGGAAATGCCAAATCGGTTTTCAGCACGGACCCGGAAAACATACTCCTGGCCTGGAATCAACTTTCCGATCCTGCAGGAAGTTTTTGTGACCGACGCCAGAGCTGTGACCCAGTCGCCTCGGCTCACATCACACTTCTCCACGATGTAGTTGGTGATGTTACTGCCTCCATCTTCCAGCGGGATATGCCAGGACAGGGAGCAAGCGTCGGCGTCTATGTCAGAAATGTCGAACGGAGGCTGCGGGGGCCCGGGGGCATCTGCGTGAACCAAGAGGAAAGTCATGTAAAAAAGAGATTTCCTGCAGTGGGGTTGGGGGGAGGGGGGCTTTTTGGTCTACTTTACATTGCCATCTGTCTAGTGCTTCACCTACCCATGACTATAACTTTGATTTTCTGAGTGTCTGTCCCGGAACTGTTCTCTGCTGTGAGGCTGTAGTAGCCACTGTCCTTCCTGGTGACATCTTTTATGATCAGAATGGAAGAACTCTCTGCCTTATGCACTGCCAGGTGGCTGGATGTGACAACGTCGTCTTCTCCTTTTTTCCATTTGCAGATGGGCTGAGGCTTTCCATACACGTGGGCTTCAATTCGGAGTTTCTTCCCAGCTTTAATAGTAATTTGCTCTGGCATAAGGATCTTGGGTGGTACTAAAAACAAAAGGAAAATATATTACATTTTAGGGGTTTAATTCCAGTGGGGAACTATACTAGGGATTTTTCAAACTGTAGTTTGCAACGCTTTTAGTGGGTTCAAATTAGTGTTTCCTGACAGTCAATATTTCTAAAAGGAATGAAATAGAATACAATGGGAAATAGCACATGTAGTCCACCTAAGAAAGATAAACATTATTTCAAGCAAATTTCTTCAGCTATACCAATGTGTGTACATATCAAATCATGATTCAAAGTTTAGTTACTATGGGCTGTGGACCTAAGTATCTGAAAACCACTATGCTCCACTGGTTTCCAGGTATTTCTTGAACTGTCTTCCTCAGGGAGAAATGCCTAGAAAGCCCAGGAGCTTTTGTTGCGTGATCCAAGTGAAGCCACGACTACTTACTCAGCTGTTCTTTGGCTTCATAGACTCCTTCAGCCTCTCTTGGCAGACTGACTCCCACGGCATTTCTGGCCGCTACTCTAAACTTGTACTTCTTTCCTTCCTTGAGGCCAGTGATGACAAGGCTGAGATCTTTTACCACTGAGTACTCTGTCCAGCGATCTGCAGGCTGGTCTTCTTCTCTGTAGCTGATGATATAGCCATCAATCTTAGCACCTCCATCACGCAAGGGAGGCAGCCAGGCTAAGGTCGCACTGTTCTTTGTCATTTCAGTCACCTCCAGTTTCCTTGGAGGGTCAGGCTCACCTAGAAGAAAAAAGTGATTCAGGAAAATCATCTAAGGAACCTTAGCAAGTCTGCTTTGTGAGTGTAAGGCTGAGTTTTAGCATGTCGTTACGCTTCAAAGTGCATACACCCTGCAGGTCAGTACTGTGCAAGCAAAAAGTATGAGGCCAAGAAGAATCCCACAGGCTTCCCCGAATGAGATAACAACTGTACTGTTAACTATTCAGTCCCTTTCACTAGTGGATTGAGATGGTAATGGTATTGGTATCTTGGCCGTCTGAAAACAGGTGACTGGAGATAAAGGGGGAAGTAAAATACTACTTACTTAGAGGATCTGAGGCGAGCACTGGTTTCGGGACATCTGCTGGGACGCCGGGGCCATACTCGTTGACAGCAGTCACTCTGAAGTAATACTCATTCCCAGGGACAAGGTTGGTCACTTGGCAGCTTGTTTTCTTAACTTCAGGGTTAACTATTGACCACGTCTTTCTCTCCGCATCCCGTTTCTCCACAATATAGTGTGTCACTTGGCTTCCACCATCATTTTCAGGAGGGGCCCAGGACACATGACATGATGTTTTAGTGACATCTGAAACTTTTAAATCAGACACAGGTCCAGGAGTATCTGCAACACACCACAGCATCAGATTTATAGGTTGCCTCCACAGCCTTATTAACTAATTTGTGTCAGGAAGGGGAGATGCGCTATGGCAACCCACCTAATACTCTGACATTCACGAATACAGCCTTTTCCCCTGCTGGGTTCACGAGTGTTAAGGAGTATTTCCCTGAGTCATCACGGGTAGAATTGGGGATGACGAGGAAGGCCATGGTGTCCACCAGGTCCACTTGTCCTTTTCTGACCACATTATCAATACCCACTTTCCGCCAGGTGACTTTAGGAGCTGGTCGCCCTCTCACAATGGCGAACAGTCGAATAGGGCAGCCTGCTCTCACTACGACCAGTTTCCTCATGCTCGCGTCCAGATCAATCTCCGGAGGTTCTGCAAATGACATGAAAGTCATTAGGTCGCTTGTTTTTTCAGATTGTGGGGGAATTTTACAAGAGGTGACATGTGCCAAAGGAGGGCCTCACCAAGGATTTCTTTAGGTTTGATAGCTTCCTTTAGTTCTGCAGGGCGTCCAATGCCAACTTGGTTTTGGGCACACACCCTGAATTCATATTCCTGGTTTTCATCCAAGCTGGTGACGGTGAATTCTGTGCGAACAAGCTGGGCTGCGGCATTGCACCTTTTCCAGCCTTCGTCAGGTGATGCGTCTGCTATTTTTGGTCTCACTTCTACAACATAGCCAATTATTGGTGCGCCACCATCATAGACTGGTTTTCCCCAGCTAAGAGTTATAGAACTCTTGGTTGTATCAACCACTTTGAGATTGATTGGTGGACCAGGTGGTTCTGAAAAGAAATTATAGGAGAATAAATGCACACATGGTTAACTTCCACTAGTGATACTTCAATTTTAAATTAATTAAACTTAGGCCATTCAATTTCTCATTTAGTTCTTTTTAATCTATCATTGTATATTTTAGTTGATTTGATGAAAGGTATATTTGGAAAAATATTGGCTAAAACAAAGTTTTGATATTATGGATTTAATTTATTGATCTAATACCTATGTGCACAAAATCCATTATGCTTAGTGAAATAAGCCAGTCTCAAAAAAGTCAAATATTGTATGTTTTCTCTGATATATGGCAGTCAAGATAGAATACAAAAAATGTATAGGAATGAAATAGACATATTATGATATGATTGTCATTTTTAGCCCTTATTTACACTCCTGTGAAACTATGGTCTTCCTGTTTTTTTACTTGTTGAATATTATGGTTAGTAGTAAATTAAGCTTGTGATTATAGAGTGGATTAAAATTATGTCTTTGCAAATTAATGAAGAGAAAAGGGAGGCAAGGAGGAAGATTGGAGGGAGCAGGGAGGGGAATATGGTTAACTTCTTAGCACCGCACCTATGTAATACATGAAGTCTGTTCTCTTTATAGTAAAACAAAGAATAAAAAAGATGAACCATCTGTGTGACATAAAAGAAGAAAAACCAAGAATGTCGTACCTATGGGGTCTTTCGCCACCACTGGTCTTGATGGCAAGCTTGGTTCTCCAACTCCAATTTCATTTTCTGCCTTGACACGGAACTGATATTCATGTCCTGGGATGAGATTCTGTACTTTCAAACGCCTCTCAGGGATGGCACTCTTGTTAACAGGGACCCATCGTACTGAATGTTTTTCCTTTTTCTCCAAATAGTATCCTGTTATAGACTTTCCACCATCGTACTCAGGAGGACTCCAAACCACAGTCATCTCTTCTTTGCTTACTTTGGTGACTTCCGGGGGATCAGGGCGACCAGGTCTATCATATTTGGTTTTTGCTATGACTGGTTTACTTTCTGTAGGAGGCCCTGTGCCTATTTTATTTTCTGCACGGACTCGGAAAATATATTCATTTCCTTCTATGAGACGTGTTACTGTCGTACCGGGTGTCAAGACAGTAGCAGAATAGGTAGACCAAACCATTCGCTTGCTCTCACATTTTTCTAGAATGTAATTTTGGATTTCACAGCCGCCATCATCTTCTGGTGGATCCCAGCGGATAGTACACCTATCACTGGACACGTCAGTGATTTTCAGGTTTCTGACAGGACCAGGCTTATCTAAAACATTGACGGTGGCATAGGCCACAAAACTGCCAGCTGTGTTAGTTGCTGTAACTACATATTTACCGCCATCACTTCTCTTTGCTTTAGTAAGAGAAAATTTCGATGAGTCAGCACTGGTATCAATCTTGGCTCTCGGTGATCTTGTGAAGTCTGTAGCATCTTTGTCCTTGGTCCATACAACTTCTGGGAACGGTTTGCCTCTAACACCTGCCTCAAGTCTAATGGTTTCTCCGGCTTTGACAGTCAGCACCCCACTTAATTTCAGATCAAGTACTGGTTTCTGTAAGTCTTCCTTCACAACAACTTCCTCTGTCTTTACCCAATCACTTTCCCCACCTTCGTTCTTTGTTTGTACTCTAAATTCATAAATCTGGTTTTCAACACATTTGTCAACCATGTAGTGGGTCTCTTTAATGCTTCCTTTATGCACCCTTTCCCAGTCGGTAGAACCTTTCAGCCTCCTCTCCACATGATAGGACAGATTCGGGCTGCCACCGTCGTAGTCAGGACGCCGCCACTTTAGATAGACAAATGTCTTCCCTTTATCTGCAATATGAAGGTTTTCAGGCTCTCCCGGTCTGTCAATAGGATTGATAGCCAGAATTGGAGTTTTTGTTTCAATGGTTGGCCCGACACCTACTTTGTTTTCTGCACAAACTCGGAAATAGTACTCATCATTGGCTCGAAGGTTGGCCTTGATTAGTCTCTTAGTGGCATCTGAAGCAATGATTGACCAGCCCCTCTGATTTGGCTTGCGATATTCTACTATGAAATTTGTTATCTCTGAGCCACCATTATCTAGTGGGTTTTCCCAAGAAATGGTACAGTTCTCCTTGGTTACATTGGTAACCTTCAAATTCTGGCAAGGCCCAGGTCTGTCGAGGACATTAACAATGGCTGAACCCTGGGCATGTCCGCTGCTGTTCTTAGCCGAGATGATATACTTGCCATGATCTGTTCTAACAGCCTCTTTAATCTGTAACTCAACACGAGGCAGATCGTGGATTAGGTCAACCCGCTTATCTCGGACCAATACTTTGCCTTCCTTCGACCAAGTTATGTCTGGTTCAGGTCTGCCTTTGACTCGAGCAAGAATGCGGATAGTTTGGCCCACTCTGACAGTAATGACATCACGACAAGTCACGTCAAGTTCTACTTCTGGAGGATGAAGGATGTCTTTCGCAATCACAGATTCTGCCAGTTCTCTTGGTTCTCCCTCTCCTACGATATTAGCTGCCTTTATCCGAAATCTGTACTCATTTCCTTCGATTAGTCCTGGTACCCTAAAGGCACATTGCCTGATGAGTTCATCCTTATTGATCCTGTCCCATTTTGTCGTGCCAGGTTTCTGACATTCTACTACGTATCCCAGAATGGGGCTGCCGCCATCACTGAGAGGCTTTGTCCACACCAAGTCAGCTGTTTCTCTGGTCTTGTCTTTCAGTTTCGGATTAATAGGTGGTCCAGGTGGTTTGATGGGCCGGCAAGCTTTTATCGGGTCAGAGCTTGGGGATGGGTTGCTTAGGCCTGCAAGATTTTCAGCGAAAACTCTAAACTCATAGGTGTTGCCCTCATAGAGTCCGGTCACTCTGTACTTCAGGTCAGCTATAGGTGTTTTGTTGACCCTCACCCACTTGCCATTTACTTCTCGACGCTCCACATAGTAACCAGTTATGGGGCTGCCGCCATCTGATTTTGGCAGGGTCCACGACACTGTTGCAGCGTTTTCAGTAACATCAGTAACCACTGGCTTGCCCGGAGGAGATGGAGGACTAAACTTATGTTTGGCAACGGTGGGTGTGGAGTCAAGGGGAGGACCAACACCCATCTTATTCTCTGCTTTAACCCGGAAAACATATTCACAGCCCTTTTGCAGATGTGGGACTTTCAGCTTCAGCTTACTGCTTCCTGAAGAGACAACACCCCACGTGTCTTTCCTTGTGTCTTGTTTCTCAACAATATAATTTATCACAGGGCTTCCGCCATCATCCTTAGGTGGCTGCCATGAGATAGTCATATATTCAGGAGTCACCTCCAGAATGTTGATAGGACCTGTTGGTGGACCAGGGACATCAAGAACAGTAAGATGGACAGGTACTGTTTTGGTACCAGCTGCATTGGACACTGTGATTTGATATTCCCCAGTGTCTTTCCTTAAGCAGTTCTTAATGGTAAGGACTGATGAGAAGTTGTCAGTTTCCACTGTGTAGTGATCATCTGTTTTAATCTCACTCCCATCGGTTGTCCACTTTACTGTAGGAATGGGCACACCTCTTATAATAGCAGGGAATCTGACCGTAGTTCCAGCTTTTACCACAAGGCCTTCAATTAATTTCACATCTAGCTCCACAGATGGAGGCACTGGAAAGTAAACGTGAGGAAATTAGACTTTGATTTCACAACCTAAGTCATTTAAAGAATAAAATGAAAATTCCAATACAAAATAATCACCTAGTTTTTCTTGGCATTCTATTGGAATTGTTGTATCAGGGAGACTAAGACCTATAATATTTTCAGCTTTTACACGGAATCTATAGGTCTTTCCTTGTTGTAGCCCAGTAACAACACACTCTAAATTTGTCACAGTCTTGAACTTAATCCAGTCCTGGGCACCTTCTTCCTGATATTCCACCAAATATCCAGTGATTGGAGAGCCACCATCACGATCTGGCTTATTCCACACAAGGGAGACTTCAGTCTTGTCAACATCTACGTGGTGCAGGTTCTTGGGTGGCCCTGGGGGATCTTTAAAAAAGAAGATGCGATGAATCAGTAATATTCCCAAAGACAGTCAAACCACAATTGTGTATCCAGAGAAGGCAACTTACGGAGGGGATCCACAGCCTTGATGGGCTTAGGTGTTTCAACAAAAGGACCACGCCCGTACTGGTTCTCAGCGGCTACTCGGAAGAGATACTGATTGCCTTCATTCAGATGTTTAGCCAAATGACTCTTTTTCTTTGATGTAGTTGAAAGAGGTGACCACTGGGCACTGGCAACATCTCTCCTCTCAACCACATAGTTAGTAACAACAGAGCCACCATCATCCAGCGGTTCCTTCCAAGTAAGGTAACAAGAATCTTTTCTAATTTCACTCACTTCCAGATCTCTTGGTGGCCCAGGTTTGTCTAAAAAGTGTTAAATTAAAGTGTTATGTAAGTGATTTAAACCGGATAAGAGCTCAAAATGTCTCAAAAAATTATTTCCAGTGGTGTTAAGCATTAAAAATCTTACCTAATACAAGTACTTTTACTGAAACAGTTTTTGAACCAGCTGGATTCTCCACTGTTAAGGAATAAATTCCACCGTCTTCATGGGCAGCGTTACGAATTTCAAGCTTGCTACCAACTGGAGTGACATCAATTCTTGCTTTAGTTGGAGCCTCTCTGTCTTCCTTTTTCCACGTTACTTTTGGGAATGGCACTCCTTTGATGATGGCACTAAGTCTTAGAGTATCACCAACCCTAATGTGTTGTTCTCTTGCCATGTTGGCATCAAGTATGAGATCAGGAGGTTCTAGAAAAAATGAAAACAGTATATTTATATTTTATCCAATAGTACATATTACAGCAAAGCACCTAAAGATACGATTTTCCTTGAAAATGCAAGTGAGACCATTTTACTCACCAAGTCTGTCTTTCACTAGTACTGGTTCTGGCACGTGAGCTGGATCTGATTCACCAGCTTCGTTGACTGCCATGATTCTGAACTTATAGGTTTGACCATCCCGAAGACCAGTGACTTTGTATTTAGTTTCAGGACATGACTCAGGGGTGTGATTGGCTCTTCTCCACTCTTCATCTCCAACCTTCTGGTACTCAACAATGTAACCCAGAATCTTGCTACCACCATCACGACGTGGTGGCTGCCAAGTGAGATCAACTGAACTACATGTTGTGTCTACTGCTTCAGGGTTAACAGGTGGACTTGGTTTAGCTACACAATAAATGAGGAGGGAGAGAACAAAAATGAATTAGAATATAGTAGAAAAATAAGTTAGATAATGTGAAAACTAAATGAATGTTTCAATACTGTACCAATTGGATCTCTAGCAAAGAATGGTTTGGATGGTGGACTTGGATCTCCAATACCAATTTCATTTTCTGCAGAAACCCGGAATTCATACTGACATCCTTCTAGAAGATCAGGAACCCTGAATTTAGTGTATGGGTGTATAGGATCTTTGGTAACTCTAGCCCACCGTTTCGACATAGTTTCCCTCTTTTCCAGGATGTAGTTTGTTATGGGCTTTCCTCCATCATTTGGTTTGTTCCAGGTTACTAATGCAGAGTCCTTGGTAATTTCTGTAACAATTGGCTGCTCAGGTGCATCAGGAACCCCTATAAAAATGTTGGCAAAATATATTATAAACTTCATTTTTTAATGAAGCATTTCAAGCACTGAGTCACCAAAAAGAAACATAACACATACTGAAACGATCTTTGGCCTTCATTGAATCAGACACCAGAGGATCACTTATTCCATAGAGATTTTCAGCATGTATCCGGAAAATATAATCTTTTCCTTCAAGTAGTTTAGGAACTTTGCATGTTGTTTTAGCACTTGCAGATGTCACAGGCATCCAAACATCTTTACCCAACTCCTTCTTCTCAATAATATAGTTTGTAATTTCACTTCCTCCATCATCTAAAGGTGGCTTCCAAGAGATAACCATGTACTCTTTGGTCACTTCATCAAAAATCACTGGTCCCACTGGTGGTCCAGGACGGTCTGAGAAAAAAAGAAATCATAGCACAAAATATTATATCTATTCCTGCTTTTGAAAGAACAGAAGGTCTACTCTTCCCTCAAAGTCATACTTACCAACAACATTAACTTGACAGAAGCCTTTCCTGGAACCTGTGCTATTCTCCACCACTACACAGTATTTGCCAGAATCTGATCGCTTGGCTTTGATCTTCTCCAGAGCCAGTGTTGTTGGCGTGGTCTTGATATGAGTGCGATCATCTTCTAGTACATCAGCCTCATCTTTGAACCAGCTGACTTTGGGCTTTGGTTTGCCCGAGTAACGGCCAGTGAGGGCAAAAGCTTCACCAACTCGAATTGTGAGCTTGTCTCTGAAGTCAAGATCAAGTGTTGGAGGAGCTGAAATGTATAGTTAGATGTATAATTAGAGATAAAGGCAAGTCACTTTTGACTATGACTTGTAACATCTAGAAATGGACACATTGTCTTGAAGGCAATACATACCCAGCTCATCTTTACAAGTGATTGGCTTGGTACAAAAAGATGGTTTGCCTTGTCCAACAATATTGACGGCACTGACACGGTACTCATAGGTATCACCATCTTTTAAGCCTTTAACGGTGTATTTTCTGCTAAGCAAGTTGTCAGTTGTGACTTTATGGAACTTCTCAGTTCCAATGAGTCGGCTTTCTAGGACATAGTTAATAATTTCTGATCCACCATCATATTTTGGAGGATTCCAAGTCAAAGTTACACTATCTTTAGTAACTTCTTTGACTTCCAGGTCTTCAGGGCGCTCTGGTACAGCTGCAAGTAAAATTAAAGTGGGAAAAATGTCACTTTAGGAGTGTACTAAATATTGCCTTCTGGGGAATGAATTTCAACATTTCAAACTGCCTGCTTCATAGGTAACAAAAGAGATCTCATAGCAGAACTATTAAACCTAAAAAGGACCCAATAGAACCTAATTTCCTTGACTGACAGAGGAGGAATTACAAGTTCATTGAGGTTAAATAATTTAGGAAAGGTCTCCAGCATCAGAAGTTTTAGAGTTAGGAAAATAATTCAGCTTCTTTTAATGCCATTAAGTGAGAAATTTTTAAAAATCCATGTAGTATACAAGGAAAGATTTCAGTAAACCACATCAATTCTCTTAATCTCTTTCACAGCTATTCTACTTACTTATTGGATCTCTGATGACAAGTGCATTTGGTGTCTCAACAAATGGGCCCATGCCGATACTGTTCTCAGCTGCAATTCGGAAAAAGTAGGCTTTTCCTTCAATGAGACCCTGGACAGTAGCATTTTGTCGGGTAACTGTATAGGTCACTGGGGTCCAGGCTCTGCGGTCAGCTTCCCGCTTTTCAATGACATAGTTGGTGATTGGAGAGCCTCCATCATCTTCTGGAGAAAACCATGTCAGTTTGCAGGAGTCATTGGTTAAGTTGTCAGAGAGGAATGGTATTCCAACAGGACCTGGCACATCTGGAAGGAGGAGAAAGAAGAAGACATTTGGTCTTCAAGGAACTGTAATGCTCAACATTGGCTACATTCCATTTTTAAGGAGACAAAAATTTCATTATGAAGAAAATAAGGGTTTGTATCTAGTACTTGAATTGTTCCCTTCCCTACTATCTATTTTCAGCCATACATTTAAATGATATCACCATTTCCAACAGTTATTGATTGCCATGGTTTTAGTAGAAGCTGAAGGGAGAATAAAATCACTTTACAAAAGTAATCTTTGAGTCAGAAAGAAAGGAGCTGCTAGAAGGAGCACGCAGAGGGAGACAGGAGAGGGGTGAAGAGTAGCGCGGTCATGTTTTGTGTCTAGTTTCCTCTCCAAAGTGGGGGAGGGAGGGAGAGACTTCCCTCCTCCCCCGGGGGTGATCAGCCAATCAGTGAGAAGCACAGGAGGCCCAAAATCTCAGAATGATTTTAAGGAAGTCAGAAATTTTATGAGGAAGTACACCAATTAAAGTAGTGGCTGCTAGGCAAAAGGGTGTTTAGGAGCTTGAGATTAACCTAAAAGCTTGTAGGACTAGTGTTTACTGAACTCTTTTTCTTTATGACACTTTTGTGTTAATTACTCATATACTCAATGGAGAACTGGCTGCTAGGAGTAAGGCTGTGCCTAGAGACATGATTAGAGAGAGCTCTAAGTAGGAGGGCTTCCCTTTCTGAGCAAATCATTGATTCATGCAGCCAACGAGAAGCATGAAAAGTCCTGTACATGAGGTCTTCAAAAAGTTCATGGATCATGTGTACTACAAAAAAAATTAAGCATGAATTTCACATTTTTGTACCAAAATATACCATCTTAATCTCATTTTTCCATTTGCCCTTTGAAATAGAGTTAAGCTTTTTATTTAACAACTAGAAGTGCAATATGGATCATTAAATACAATGCTTCTCTTCTAGTAGAATACTGAAAGCTTTCAGTTTTTTGCATTGTTATGATGATTATCAAAGAAGGACAGAGTCCAATAATGTGAAAATATCTTCAGCAAATTGTTAAACATTCATGTACATTTGCAGGAAAGTTTCCTTTAGGAAACTATAATAACATAGTGGTAAGCTTTGGGATCTGCAAGGAGGGAAGGCCTTTACTTCCGGGAATGGAGAGGCCTATTTCCAGGGAGGAAAGTCCTTGTCAAGGTCCCTGCAGGTGCCTAAAGGTCAACCAATGAGGATCAGACCCGCCTCAACCTTTAACCCCCATGCCCTGAATCTATAAAAGGAGCTCTCCCAATCTCTGACGCGAGACTTCCCTAGCCCCTGCTCTGTTGCTCTGTTGGGGCCGTGGAACCTTGCCCGGGAGTGGAACCCCAATAAAAGCCTGTGAATTAATTGATTCTTTTGCCTGGGAAGATTTGTTATGTGCCAGACACCTTGTACATAGTAAATACTTGTGGTGGCATGTTACACAAAAAAACAGGTTATAAATCTTTATGTATAGAAACAGATCCATAAAGAATATGCATAGGATCAAAAAGCAAGGAAGAAACTTTAAAAATTCTGATAATCATTAATGGATTGTGGGTGATATTTTTCCAGAATGTTTGCAGCAGAGTTTTATTACAAAATAATCATAGTATTTACCTAATACATCAACAATGATTCTCTTCTTTCTTTCTCCCCCTGCATTTTTGGCAAGAAGAGAATAGACGCCTTGATGGCTCCTCTGGCAGTTCTTGATGACCAAGGACGAGCTAATGGCTGTGGTCTCAATGGTGGCTTCTTGGGGTAAGGCTCTTTCATTCATGTTCCAGGTGACAGTTGGAGGAGGCTTCCCAGACACGTAGGCAATGATTCGGATCACGCCTCCAGCATGCACCACGATTCTATCTCTGACACTGGCATCCAGCTGAAGGTCCGGTGGAACTGGGAAACAATTGGAGATTACAGATGTGATTTTCATTTTCAGGCTAAAACCTAAATACTGATGAAATAACAGGAGAACTAATAATTACCAATTCTGTCTTTCATTTCAATGATATCTGTGGCTTCTCCAGGCTCTCCGATGCCAGCAATGTTGATGGCTCTAACTCTAAATTTGTACAAAGCCCCTTCTTTTAGTCCTGTCACAACAAGTTTCGTTCCTCTCACTTCTTTGTCTTTACCCTGGGGTGGAGTGGAGGGAAATAACCAATGTGTTATAATCAGGAGACTGCTTTGTAGTTTCTTGTTTTAATAGTTTTCTACAGTATAACTAGCAGCGTATTTAACTACTCTCTTCAGGAAAATTGGTGGCAGTTTAGGTTTCAGGGATCAGATTATTCTAATAAACATGCACTAGAACAACTTCCCAGGAATTATGCTTTAAAATTATTGTCAAACTGTTGGGGAAAAAAATGGTCATGTGTAGTCCACCTTTTCAGGTTTTATAACCAAAAGGTAAATTAACAATAAAGCTATTCAGCTTTTTATTAGATTTTTACTATTTATAGATGATTGGGTCAGTTACAATTGTCATGTTCTGATTTTATAAGCTACCAAATATAGATGAAAGTTCATAGGACTGTGAGTAGTGATAGCATTTTGAGTTTATTCATAGTACATTGTCTTAATGCTGAGTTATACCCACCTTTTCCCATTCTTCTTTTCCTTCTTCTTTGTATTCAACGATATATCCGGTTATTTTGGACCCACCATCTTTCAGTGGTGGAGACCACTCCAGATCCACAGATGATTTAGTCCAATCTGTCACTTTGGGGAATGGAGGACCAGGAGGAGCTGAAAAGACCCAGTATCCATTAGCATTCTTGATTGATCCATGGCTCCCTTTTTGGAAAATAAGATTCAAAAAGCAAAGAAAGAAATGGGTTGAGGCTTACCAACTGGATCTCTGGCAGTCACTGGGTCTGAGGGCAAACTTGCTGGACCTGTACCAGCAGCGTTGATTGCATATACCCGGAACTGATAGTCAGAGCCTTCAATAAGACCAGTCACTTTATAAGAAACACCCAAAGTCATGGCTTTGATAGGATCTCTGTTAACCCTCTTCCATCTCTTCGAGGTGGTGTCTTTCATTTCTAGCCAATACCCTGTCACAGGAGAGCCGCCATCATATTCTGGCTCTTCCCAGTTAACAGTCATGGAGTTCCGAGTCACACTGCTGACTGTTGGTTTATCTGGTGCTCCAGGGACAGCTGTGAGGAAAAACACCCACATAATGACTTATAAGAAAGTACTAATAAACACAGAAGAGAATGGCTTCGATCGTGAAAATGTGTCCTACTTACAGAAGAGGTTTCTTGCTGTTTCAGGTTCACTGTCAAGAGGCTCTCCGATGCCATATTTATTCTGGGCCATAATTCGGAATACATATTCATGACCCTCTAGCAATTTGGGAATTGTGAACATACACTCTTTAGGTTCACTGGAGACATGCACCCATGTCTTCCTGTTAGCTTCTCTTTTCTCAATGACATAGTTTGTAATCTTAGACCCACCATCATCTTTAGGTGGAAGCCAAGATATGGTCATTTGATCTGCTGAAACAGATTCAAACTTTATGGGTCCCACTGGAGGACCTGGACGACCTATAGTGGGTTAAAACCAGTACATTTTATTAGTGAGATGATTTTAAAGCCAAGCATTATTTATGAAGAGAAAAACATAATAGTTTTAACCAAACCATGCAATCTTTACCAAGAACATTCAGTCTCATCTCCTTTGATGCTGTTCCCAGGTTATTCACAGCTGTGATGGTATATAAAGCAGTGTCACTCCTGCGAGACTGTGGAATAACCAGAGTGCAAGTGTCGTCCACCACCAGTTTGTTGACGTGGGTGTCGTAGGTAACAGGTTCTTTGTTTTCAGGTTTCTTTGGAGGAGCTTTAAACCAGGTGAGTGTTGGGAATGGCACGCCTTTAATCTTGGCCACAATGTGAACATCAGTTCCTTCTTCAACCTCCATGAATTCCTTTAGCTCAATTGACGGTGGGCCTAAATGAAATTTTTTTTAAAAAAGTTGTCACTAGGGGCAAAAAGCACTAAAGGATAAAGTTGAATGCACAGTGACTATAAAGCCATTTGAATCTGAGATTCAGACCAACCCAATATAAAGAACAGGTCCATCTCTGCTATTCTGGTGAGCAAGTACACGAGACCTTCATCCTTTATTGGATCTGTATGTGGCAAATATATTAGCTACTATTCCCCTCTTACCTGGTATCATTATTCATATGCATATTCTGACAAAATGGCAGAGAAGAGTGAAAATTGAGAGTTCTATCATGATATTTTCTTTACTATTTATGCAGAATTATGAAGGGACTCAAAGTGTTAACTCTGAGATGAAGTTCCCTTTCAAGAAATAGAATTGCTAATAGAGACAGAACAATTTTTTGTCCACAAATCTAGTATAGGAGTATGCCAAGCAGATAGTGACTATAGCCCTCTTCAATGTAGAAGAGAGAAATAAACAAATATGCAGTAGTAGTAATGGCAATAGTAATTAGAGGAAGAATTATCACTATAACATGTGTGTATTTTACCAGTGAAAATGAGTATAATTTTTTCTTCAATAGAGAAACAGAAACTCAAATGTCATGATAAATGGGTATTAGCAGTTGCTAAGATAATGCCTGTTTACTTTCTGTACCTTTTGAGGAGCATGCAGAGGATTTGTTTGATTTCTGATTAGTAAAATAGCCTCCCATAGAGAAAAGGTTCCATGTAAGGAAATGTGCTAAGTCTTTGGGAACAAGGGGATGAGAAACTGAGTAATGTGCCCTCGTCTACACTCAGCCTACTGTAGATTGCTCATGTGCAGACACACCATGGACCACTACCGAATATCTAGAAAAGCAGCCGTAAGGAGGACGCTGTCTATCTGTACATCGGTACTTACATGTCTGGTCTTTGACAATCACAGGGCCAACAGTCTCCGAAGGTTTGCTGACTCCAGCAGCATTAACAGCTTTGACTCTGAATTCATACTCCCCGCCCTCTATGAGGTCCTCGACAGTAAATTCCAGTTCTTCCACATCACGCTTGTTGCACTGTCTCCATGCTTCTTTCTTTTTCCCAGTAGGGTCCCATGCAAGGCACTCAACAATATAATGAGTGACAGGGGAGCCCCCATCGTTCTTTGGTGGTTTCCAAGACAGATGTACTGTGTTCTTTGTTATAAGGCCAATCTTGAGTTTAATTGGAGGATCAGGAGGATCTTTAAAAATAGTGAAAGGAAGTATTAGACCTTGTTAGTAACACTATCCTTCAGTCTTGAGAAGATCTCTTAACCTGAGAGTTTAAGACTTACAGATTGGATCTCTGGCAGTGGTTCTCTGAATGGTCTCCACAGGTGGGCCAATTCCAAAACGGTTTTCCGCCCGCACGCGGAAGAAATATTGCTGTTCAGAGATGAGATCAGGTACTGTGAATGAAGTGCTTCCACAATTTGGGTTGACTTTGGTCCAGGCTTTTCCATCTATGGTCTTCTTCTCAATAACATAGCCTTTGATCCTGTCTCCTCCATCATCATCTGGTATCTTCCATGAAAGTCTGCAGCTGCCCCTGGTGATGTCACTGACTTTCAGGTCCTTGGGTGGGCCTGGCACATCTGTTGGTTGCAAATCACAATATAAACAATGCTCCCTTGCTGCTTAAATAGAATTTGTTCTTATTCTGTAGTAACTTAAAAAGTCTTTCTTACCCATGACTTTCACTCTGCAGTTTGCAGTCTTTTGTCCTGCTTTATTCTTGGCTGTGATGCTGTATTTGCCTGAATGAGCTCGCTTACACTCCGGAATAATAATTACTGATGAGTTTTCAGCAGTCTCCAGCTGTGCAAAGAAAATAGTAGTTGTACATTGAATAAAATAATAGCAGTATTGAGGTCAACCACGTTTTGAATTATTTTAATGTTATTTTTTTTTACCTGTGCATCTTCAGGTATATCATGAACTCCATCCTATTAGAAAAGAAGATAGATGTTAAGTTAATACTCCTTACAGTGATTCAATGGGCGATACGGGAGAATTATAATTTTCTTACCTTCATTGCCTTCTTTGCCTTTCCATCAAATTCCCAAGATGATTTTGGTGTTGGGCGTCCCTTGATGACAGCAGGGATCCTAATCTGTGAGCCAGCTTTACAAATCAGACAGTCCTGTGCTCCAATATCAATGAAAACCTCTGGTACCTCTGTAATGCCATGCATTATATAACAGGATTTAGGTCACATTTTTAAAAAAATGAATCAACATATGTTCAGGTAATTAATCAATTTCCTCCTAAGATAAAAAGATGAATAAGGACTAGTACCTTGAATATCAGTGGCAGGGATTTCTCCAGTTGTATCACTTGGTTCAGATTCACCTGCTTCATTGACAGCTTTGACTCTGAACCTGTACTTCCTGAGTTCTTTCAGATTGGGCACCACACATTCACAGGTCGTTAGAAGTTTGTCTGGTTCATTTACTTTCTTCCAGTCAGTAGTGCCTTCTTCTTGCATTTCTACAATATATCCTTTGATTGGACTGCCACCATCTTTGGCTGGAGGTTTCCATGCGAGTGAGATGCTTGACTTTGTTTTATCTTTCACTTCTGGGCAAGAAGGTGGCCCAGGTGGGTCTAATAAGAAAAAAAAAATCAAATTTTAAAGTAGTGGAATGATAGATTTTTACACTCTAACAATTTCTTGCTATACATATTCATATATTATTCTTAAGTTATTAGAATTTGAATGCTAAAAGGAAATAAATAAATTACTTTCTAAAGAAGAAAAATAGAGGAAATGGTCTGTTGTCCTTTAGCATTAATGAAAAAACAAAAAAAGCAAACAACTAACTGGGAACAGAGAAACTATTCGTTCTATAGCTAGCTCTACATTCTATTCACACACAATCGATGAAAAGCTGTTTTACTTTTGAAGAAATCCTACAGTATTCCTTTTTGAAACTTATTGTAGTGTAATTTATCACAGTATAAAAATTTAAAATGATGTCAGCATTAGCTAGTAAGCCTTTGCACACAAACAAATCTTAATGCTTTTTCGAGACAGGATCACGTCTATAGTAATCACACAGTAATTACTGACGTTTCTGAGACAGCTTTACAATTGCAGAAATTCTTTCAATTCATTTGCCTTTTTAATCATAACACATCCCCTTCAGTGCTTAGTAGGGAACCCTGTCCATAGTACATAGTAAGTACTAATTTGCTGAATGAATATTTCATCACATATGTTGGGCATGTATAGATGTTACATTTAGCACAAGAATATTTTAATCTTTTTTAAAAAGTTGAATTTTTCTGTAGAGAATCTAATATATAGCAAATATAATTAATTATGAAGGCCACAGTATTTAAATTTTCACTCTGATCTGTCCCTAGCTCTGTCAGAAGAATTTTCCTCTACACTTGTTCTTAGCCAAAAGGCCGAGCCGAGAAGTGATAGAAGAATTTTCCTTTTATCGGACCTGATAGACTGTACCTGAGAATCTTATGTCTTTGTTCAATAAAAACTACTTAAAAGCTACCAACATTATATTGTTTTGTTGAGTTCCTACCAGGAGGTCTCACTGTTTAGTGGGAGAGATGATTTCCATAGTTTATATTGAGATAGCAGTTAAAGTATGTGAGCAAAGAGGAACTTATAGTCCAGATTTTTATTACTGTTTTTCTTCATAAAATACTAGTTTTAATTCAAGTTTAAATAACGTACAATTTTATGTCTATGAATGTACTCATATGTATGAATATGTATATACATATATTCTGAGTATGTGACATGAGCCTTTTTACTTTTATAAGACAACCACACAGAAAGATATGAGAGATTTAACAGAATTATCCATTTAGTAACTTTGCCCTTCAGAAACCAGTCTCAGAAATGGAGACATACTAAGCATACTTACATATGGGGTCTCCTGCAACAGCTGGATCTGATGGTTCACTAGGAGGACCAATTCCTGCAGCATTTATTGCCATGGCTCTGAACTGGTATTTAACTCCTTCAATCAAACGTGGAACATTGAATTCCACACCTTTCAATCCACCTTTGGTTATTGGCGCTCGGCTTACACGTGACCAGTAGGCACCTCCCTCCTCTCTCTTCTCCAGCCAGTAGCCAGTAATTGGAGAACCACCATTGTCCAAAGGAGGAGTCCAGCTCACCAGCATTGACCCCTTGGTGCGCTCTAAGACTGTTGGTTTTCCTGGAGGTCCAGGAAGGCGGTAAGGATCTTGAATGACCACTTTGTCTGATTTGCACTCATCACTGGTTCCGTATTTATTCACAGCCCTGACTCGGAACTCATAATGACCATTCGGGATAAGTTTCCAGACCTAGGAATTGTATGAATAGAAATTTCTTAAAAAGAATATATTTATTTTGACTTTCACTCATTTTAAAACTCAAGTTGTTGTCTTAAGTATAAGAATAAATAAATGTATAGACCCAAAACATGGGGAAAGCAGAGAAAACGGAGAACCCCTATTTAAAGTAAGAGTATGTAAATTTATTGTATCTAATAGTGGATATCTAAAGTAAAAGAGTTCTCTACATATCAAAGAGTCTTTACTAAATGGCCTTATGTGTATGGTTTAACTATTATAACAACAAAATAATAGCTCTCTGGGATGAATCTAAGTTGACTTATTAAATTCTAAGGTTATATAAAAATGCTTTCAAATCAGAGTCATATCCTTTTAATGTGTATAAGAAAACATTTAGAAGAGTTTACCCCATATCTCCTTTCTACAGCAGTGTTGGTGACTTCCTCCCATTCAGATTTTTTCCTGCTTGCATCACGTTTGTCAATAACATAATGAGTGATTTCACTGCCACCATTGTCTAGAGGGGTATCCCATGTCAAGTAGCAGGATTCAGCTTTAATGTCAGTGACAGCAAGATTTCTTGGTGGAGATGGGCGGTCTGGAAAGGGCCAAGAGTGGATATTGAGAAGGCAATTCTTAAACAAGCATTGCTTTATTTTATTTTATTTTATTTTTGAGATAAGAAAGCAAGTCCCTTACCATATACCTCCACGTGAACATTTCGGAACACAGAGCCAAGGCGATTGGAAGCAGTGATGGTGTAAGTGCCTTTGTCTGCCCGGGTTGCTTTGGGAATGCTCAGTTCAGTCTTAGCTTCACTTCGGGACACTTCTTCCTTGGTGATCTGAAGTGCGTCAGTAGGCTTTTCAATCACTGTTTCGTTTTTGGACCACTCAATCTTGGGCATCGGAAGACCTGTCACATCTGCAGGGATGTGAACAGGCTCTCCTGCCTTAACTTTGATAGTGTCTCCTCGAACGGTGAGACGCAACTTAATAGTTGGAGGCACTGCAAAGAGAAGGAAAAGAGAAAAGGAATAGCAACATTAAAAGTGTGTTTTCTCAACTTATGGGATAAAGGCCATAATGCAAAGTACATGAAAATTATTATATTCGGATTTCACACCTTCATCATCTTGTATGACTACATTTAGAGGCAGGGATGGTTCACTTTCACCAATTTCATTGACAGCTTTGACACGGAACTCATACATTTGGTGTTCATCAAGATTTTCAACCAGGAAAGATGTGGTTGGGCAGAGCCTCTTGTTAACTCTTTCGAAGTCAGGTTTGTCATGACGCCGCTTTTCAATGATATATCCTTGGATGGGACTGCCACCATCATTGCGGGGCTCTTTCCAGTCAAGGGTGATTGTGGACTTGGTCCTTTCTGTATATGTCAACCTCTCTGGAGACGTTGGAGGACCTTTAACCAGAGGTAAGTTAAAAGGATTAGCATGAAATAAATCTTGAATTAAGAAATAATATTTCACTTCAGTTTAATAAAGTGAAAAATAGATGTCTGATTGATACTCTTATACCTATCTTTAAAATTATTTCCAAAACAAGTCAATTACCAAAATTAAAGTCAGTCATGCAGATGGAGTTTTTCTTAACAAACTTTCCACCAAAATTATTAATTAAAAAATAAGCCAAGGGGGCTTCAGTGCTGTGGTATAATAGGCTTAGCCTCCACCTGTGGCACTGGCATCCCATATGGGCACCAGTTTGGGTTCCGGCTGCTGTACTTCCATTCCAGCTTTCTGCTGATGGCCTGAGAGGAGCTTGGGCCCCTGAATCTACATGGGAGACCCAGAAGAAACTCCTGGCTTCCTGGCTTCAGATTGGCCCAGCTCCAGCCATGGCGGCCATTTGGGGAGTGAACCAGCAGATATAATCTCTCTCTCTCTCTCTCCCTCTCCTTGTCTCTGTCTCTAACTCTGCCTCTTAAGTAAATAAATAAATAATTTTTAAAAAAAAATAAGCAAAGGGGTACATATACTTTTTATGTTTAGCATTTTTCATTATTTCCCTCTGTCACTGGGAAAGCTTGTTATCCTAATGAACTAGGAAAAGAGGTCTCTGAAGTTTGGTTTTGGAGGACTAGATGAGAGCAACACGTGAGCTGTCCATACTTTGAGTCATGTTGCCTCAGGGGTGAGTTTAAAATTGATGGAACAAGAATTTATTGAATGCAGGTATAGTTTTGTGCCTTCAAGGTCAGAACCAAGAAAGTAAGCTTTGAATGTCAAAAGCAGACTCAATCCATGCTGACTGTTACTGCAACCAGACGCAGTGGAAGCCAGCTCTGTTCTGATGCCTGTGTCACAACCTGAAGGACAGTTGATGCTCTGAGATGACTAAACAGTGGTGGGGTGTTATTTGTTTCTATTTATTTTTTTCAAGAGGTGGCAGTAGAGGAGGTGGAAGAATAACTCATTCCTTTGTCTCTTGAGGAATGGGTCTTCCTTAAAGGCTTTGCTTTCTTAGATGGGATGTTACATGTAGTACCAAGCAAATGCAGTGTTATTGGTTCATGTTAGTTTCTGGGAGATTTCCTCTGGTTTGTTTTTTTCTATCCTTTGGTGGTTCTTGCTGGTTTTGTGCCTCCTTAACCTTCATGGGTGGAGATCTTGAGGGACGAGGAAGACTAAGACATTTATCCTAAGGCAGTTATCTGTCTCATAATTTCTTAGGAAATCAGTAAACTTTCCTTAACTACTAGATTATTAAATAAATAAATAATAAAACCCAAATCAACTGCAGTGTATTCCATTGAAAATATCCACTGCTTCTAATTAGGTTATTACTAAATCCCAGTAGATATGAGTTATTTCATACACAGAACCATACACGATTAATATACCTACAGGTAAAATTATACTGAAATTATGGTAAATAGAGTACCATTAAAGTTGCTGGTACTTACTTATTTTTCTTATTACACCCTAGTTCTAGACTGCTAGGAATTTGAAACCTTAAAGCTCAGCAAAATAAATATTTATTTTACCTAGTGGATCAACTGCAAGAATTGGTCCTATCTCAACAGGAGGGCCACAGCCAAACTTGTTCTTGGCAATGACCCGGAACATATATTCTTGGCCCTCAAGGAGCCCTGTGATGTCACATTTAGACCTCTCAGTCTCTATGGGTTGTCTCCAAGTATGCATCTTGGCATCTTTTCTTTCAATTATAAAGCCTGTGATTTCACTTCCTCCATCGTCTGCTGGATCCGACCAGTTAAGCAGACACATCTTTCTGTTTGTTACAACAGGTTTTAGGTCAAGAACTGGACCAGGGACATCTGAAAAACAAAACAAAAAGTCAATGTAATAAAATAGTATCCCTTGGGAAAATCTTGTGAAAAATCCATGCAACATTCCTTACCGAAAACTTCTACCCTGGCTGCTGCAAATTTGGAACCACAGCTGTTAGTAGCTGTGATTATGTATCTGCCATGGTCTTTTCTCAGTGCATTCTTGATAATCAGTTCCGATTTGGTTCCAACATTCTCTACCACAACACGCTCTTTATCCAGCTCCCCTTCTTCTATGGTCCACACTCTTGTAGGTACAGGACGACCAGTCACCACAGCTGGAATTCGAAGGGTCTTCCCAGCCATTATTTGTATTCCACCCTTGACAGAAACATCCAGTTCCACAGTTGGAGGTTCTGTTGGAAGAGAACAGTCATCCGTTGGCCCAAGAAAGATAAAAAAGTAGTCGCGTACTGGGAAAAATCCGTGATTTTACACACATGGCTCTTCAGTACCTTGTGGTTCTGCCACAGTAAGAGGTCCTGTTTCTCCAGGTGGTCCTTCTCCCGCAGCATTGACCGCACTCACCCGAAGTTTGTAATCAGCACCTTCTCGGATTTCTCTGACAGTGTACTGACGAACTTTGATCATCTTCTCTGTGCAGCGTGACCACTCATTTGTGCCAACCAATTGCTTATCGACAAAGTAGCCGACAATCTCTCCACCACCATTGAAAGCTGGAGGCTCCCATTCTAGTTCAATAGTTGTAGAGCTCGTGTCAGTGACTCTTGGGATGGGTGGCCCAGGTGGAGCTAGAATGAATGCAGATACACAAATCAAACTCATTACTGGTCTTCGAAAAGGCACAATAGCTTACTCCATCGCGCTTTCCTCATAAGGAATTACTTACAGATTGGATCACGTGCTGTTTTGGGATCTGAAGGTGGACTGAACTTTCCAGGTCCAGCTGCATTTTCAGCACATACTCTGAAGACATAGGTGAGCCCTTCTAGAAGGCCATCTACGTTGGCTTTCAAAGAATTCAGAAGGTTTTTGTTGACACGAGACCAATGCGTACTGTTAACCTCACGTTTTTCAAGCCAGTAACCCAAGATGGGGCTTCCATTATCTTTTGGTTCATTCCATTTCACCAGCATACTATTGCTGGTAACATCTTCCACAATGGGCTTATCAGGTGCATCAGGTGGTTCTGATAAAAAAATAACATATTAATTCATTCTCTAATAGGAGAAAGAAATTCAGTTTTACAAACTATGTTAAGGTTTACGCCCAAGTATATGATAAAAAGACAAACATTAGGTGCTAAAAAACCTTACCAAAAGGATCTTTAGCTAAGAGTGGCTTGGAAATACATGGTGGTCCAGGCCCAAATCTATTTTCAGCTCTTACACGGAAGAGGTACTCTTTTCCTTCAATAAGTTTTGTGACTGAATATTTGCAGTGTCTAAGTGTTGAAGTGATAACAATCCATTCTGAGTCAGGTTTTGTCTTGTCTTTCTTTTCCAAAGTATAGTTTAAGATTTCACTGCCACCATCATCAAGGGGTGGTTCCCATTTACAGAGTACTGAGGTTTTTCTAATATCTTCAAATACAAAGTTGATTGGTGGTCCTGGGATATCTAATAATCCAAAAGAGAACAAACGATTAAAATTTTGCATAGAAATGGCTGCTATGAAAAATGTAAATGTTAGTACCACTTTGCTTTTTCCCACATCTGTGTATCTTTAGATCACATTAGCTTCAGCTAGTTATAGTCAGTCAATTTTATCTCCTGGCTATGTAATAGAAATAAATTGATCTTGTTATTCTTTAGCTATTTTTCCAGTTCTTTTAACTACCCCCCCCCAATTTCTTATTTTTATGTTTAACTAAAATTTATATATTTCTTTTCTGTTGGAAAATGTGGTTTTAACTACTTACCCAACACACTGACAGTACAAGGAGCCTTTGCGACACCATGGTCATTTTCAGCTTTGATCATATATAAGCCATGGTCAGGTCGCAGAGAATCTCGCACACGTAGCTGAGATTCTCCTTGTCTACTGTTGTCAATGCTCAGTCGCTGTGTCAGAGGCAGGAAAAAGGGCTCTTCTTCTTGAACTTCACCCTTCTTCCTCCTAACCAGAGGTGCTACTCGCTTCTTAATTTCTTCTGGTGTAATAATGTTTTCATCTTTTATCCATGTAATAGTTGGGTAAGGTGATCCAGAAATAATTGCATCAAGTGCTATTTCATCACCTCGTTTCACTTCTATGCTTGTTTTCAGAATGACTTTTGGGGCATCTGTAAATAATAAAAATGATAGTTGTTTTCAGTTTGGATTAAAATATGTAGGAAAACATATTCTCACTTATTTTACAATGGAAAAGTGGTAACCCTACAAAACAAAACTTACCAATAGGATCTACAGCTTTGGTTGGAGGTGTGGCCCGAGAAGGTTCACTAATACCAGCAGCATTCTCTGCTCGTACGCGGAATTGGTACTCTTTTCCCTCTTCAAGTCCTTTTGCTGTATAAGTCAGGATGGGTACCAAGTGTTCATTGCATCTCTTCCACTTGTCTTCACCTTTAGCAATCTTCTCTATGATATAACCCATTATCTTGCTTCCTCCATCATACAAAGGTGGCTTCCATGTAATAGTCATGGCCTTAGCTGTAGGATTATGAACTTCAACATCTACAGGTGGATCAGGAGGCTCTGAAGGACAAGAGAAAAAAAAAAGCTGTTAATATTGGGAAACTCTCTTTTTAAAAAAATTCATCTTATTTCTTAGCCATAGCATAGCTAGGCTCAAACTTACGCTTTGGATCTTGAGCAATGACTGGATTTTTCAGTTCAATGTATTCGCCTCCACCAATCTTGTTGACGGCTTTAACACGGAAGAAGTATTCTGCGTTTGGAATGAGATCCTTTACCGTCCATGAAAGTTTGTTCTCACCAGACATGACTGGTATGTATGTCCTCCTCCCTGCTTCTCTGCGTTCCAGGACATAATGAAGAATTGGGCTCCCACCATCATACTCTGGAGGCTCCCATGTTAACTTACAAGAACTCTTGGTTATATCACTTGCTTTAATATCTTTGCATGGTCCAGGTAGGCCTATTACAAATAAAATTATTAATTATTACTATAATCCTGAAACCAAATTTTAAGCATTCATTGCGTCTTAGTGGGGCAATCTGCATTTTGGGTAGGATAGTCTTTAAAATGCCAGGATGTTTGTCCTACTCTAGCATTTAACTTCCTAGGTCCTCAGAGACTAAATGTCAATAGTTCACTCCTGAGATTTTGTGCCCAGTAAAAATGGGCCCAAGTTTCCAAATACCATGGGGACAGCAGAAAATATTGCCACCTCTGGATGAGAATACTATGAAAAACAAGAACTTATACAAAATTAAGAAATACATAACTAACCATTTAAACATTCTTTGGGTATGCTATACATTTTATTTAAATTAATAGTTCACATGCAGATAATTAAAACTGGAATAAATTAGCCTGATCAGAGTTTTACCAGCAACTTCATTTCTTCAGAATTGCTTTACTTCTCCCATGAAAAGAAGTAATCTGAGGAGACATTTAGCTTATAAATGGGAAACTTATGAAGCCGTTTATACAAGCCTGCGAAGTTCACTAATTTCCCCAGCATGTGAAGAATGTCTGCTGTTTCATCAAAGAATGCTTACCTATGACTTTGACATTGAGTGAGGCAGTTGCTGAGCCGAGCTTATTCTCCAGTGTAATAGTGTAAACTCCAGCATCTGCATGGGCACTCTTGGGAACTTCAAGGTGTGCAGAGATGTGATCGCTCTTCATTGTTAATCTATCGCTTGCTTTTACTTCTTTGCCATCTTTATGCCAAGCAACAGTTGGAACTGGGACAGCTCTGAAGGGAACAGGAATGCTTAACTTTTCCCCTTCAATAACAACAATGTCATGAGTTTCCAGGTCAATGGTTGGCTTGCCTGTAGGTTATAATCCAAAATAGGAAAACCATGAGTATGTCAAAATGCAATGCACAAATAAAGACTGTGTTACTAAGGGCAGAAGGCCCTGTATGCTTACAGTCTGGGTCTTTGGCAACCACATTTTCAGAGATTTCTGACGGCTCACTGACACCCACTGCGTTGACAGCTCTCACTCTCAGCACATACTCTTTATCAGGAACAACACCCTCTTCAACCTTGAATTTTAAATCTTTTATTGGGCGAGAATTAACTCTCATCCATTTCTCAGTGCCTACTGGGCACATTTCGACATGGTATCCTATGATAGGACTTCCACCATTTTTCTCTGGAGGCTTCCAAGCAATGGCGATGTGCTTTCTCCCAGCATCAGTCACATGTAGGTCCAGGGGAGGTGAGGGAGGACCTGAAGCAAGAGTAGAACATTCACGTCCACAGTCTCATCATCAAGTCCTAGAGAATATGACTTGAGTAATCAACACCACTTACTTGTTGGGTCTTCAATTTTTAGGATTTCCGTGGGTTCACTCGGGTGACCGACACCAGCTTCATTTTCCGCTCTCACCTGAAACTGTACTTCCGTTCCTTCAATAACATCAGTTACTCGGAAGTGACAGTCTGGCCCTGAGGTCTTGCCAGCTTTCACCCAACGGGTGCCTAACTTTTCTTTTTTCTCAATGATATATCTATTGAAATAACAGAATATTTCTTTAGTATTAATAAAAAAAAACAAAGTTAAGAATTTGTAGCCCAGTGTAGGTTACTGTTTATGAATAAATTGAAATTCTACCTCTGTATGGGTCTTCCACCGTCATTTTTAGGTGGCTCCCACTTTAGGTCAACATGCCGTTTTGTCACATCAACCACTGTCAGAGCATAGGGTGGCCCAGGTGTGGCTAAAAGTGAAATAATCAATGATTAGAAAAAATAGAGGGAAAGGAATAATCAACTACAAATGTTGTCACAAAGACCAGGTTAGAGAGCTTACTAAAGGTATCTTTGGCCAGGACAGAGTCTTCAATTTCAGTGTAGTCACTTTGTCCGATAGCATTTTCTGCAGCCACTCGGAACACATATAAAGATCCCTCAGTCAGTGGGGTTACTGTGCACTTGGTGTCCTTGACAGTGGTGTCCACTGTTTGCCAGCCTTTTCGCCTCACATCTCTCTTTTCCACGATGTAGTTGGTGATGGGAGACCCTCCATCTTTCTCAGGCACTGTCCATTTTAGGTCTGCTGTATTTTTTGTGATATTGATCACTTCCAGCCAGCGAGGTGGTGATGGAGGATCTGATGAGACACAAAGAAAAAAAAAACACTCAATTTTTTATTGTTCAGTATTCATGGAATGTTCTGGTAGTCACTAGGAAATAATATAGCAAGGAAAAAATTAGAGTAGTGGATTTTGCATATTATAATTCTCTGATACACAGCAGAAGACCGCAGGCATTAAAAGCAACTTACAAAGCTTCTCTCGGCAAAGCATAGGATCACTGGGTTCGCTGGGTTCACTCTCCCCGGCCTTGTTCACTGCTCTCACTCGGAATGAATATTCCTGCCCTTCCATGAGCCCTGGAAGCAGATGTTGAGTGGTAGGAACTCCTTCAGCCACTCTAACCCAGTCCTCTGTTCCAGTCTTTAGCATTTCAATGACATAAGACTCAATCTTTGCCCCTCCGTCATGTTCTGGCTTTGTCCAATTCAACATTAACGAGGTTTTGGCCATATCTTTTACAGTTGGTTTTCCAGGGGGCCATGGAGGATCTGCAAGGCAATGAAGTTATTATTTAGGTCTGTCAAAAAGGAGCGAGTGTAAGATTCAAAATAACCACGGAAAATTATGCAAGTAATACCTATGGGATCCTTTATTAAGATTGGTTCTGTTGATCTACTTGGTTTGCCGGGTCCAGCAAGGTTTTCAGCCAATACACGGAATCTGTATTTCTTCTTATTGGTGAGACCTTTCACTCTGAATTAAAAAAAAATGTGTGTGTAACATCATAGTAAGAGTAGAAACCTATGTTTCATTTTACATAGAAATATATATATACATATATATACATACATATATATATATAAAATGAAGGACTCACTTAGAACTTTCATTGAAATAATTTCAATATAAATTTAAAATTGCTAGGGCCGTTGTTGTGCTGTAGCAGGTTAAGCCTCTGTCTACTACAATGCTGGCATCCCCTGTGGGTGCCAAGATCCAGCTGCTCGCTTCCCATCCAGCTCCATGCTAATATGCCTGGGAAGGCAGTGAAAGATGGCTCAAGTGCTTGGGACCCTGCCCATCCACATGGGAGACCTGGAAGAAGCTCTGGGCTCCTAGTTTCAGCCTGGGTCAGCTCCAGCCATTGTGGCCATTTGGAGGAGTGAACCAGTGGATGGAAGGTCAATCTCTCTCTCTCTTTCTCTCTCTCTCTCTTTCTCTCTTCCTTTCTCTGTAAGCCTGCCTTTCAAATAAATGAAAAATAAATCTTTAAAAAAATTTAAAATTGCATGTAACTGTCACATTCTTTAGATTTTACCAACGTACCAATCTAATTATACTATCTATGATAATGATCATTATCATAATATACTGGAGGACCAAACACTTTGAAACCTCTAGAAAGCTAGTATTTGATAGTAAATTAAGAAATGTGTCAGGGGTTGGCATTGTGGCATAGTAGGTTATACCTCCACCTGCAGTGCCAGCATCCCAATTGGCACCAGTTCATGTCCCCACTGTTCCTTTTCCAATACAGATCTCTGCTATGGCCTGGGAAAACAGTGGAAGATGGCCCAAATCTTGGGCCCCTGTACCTACATGGGAGACCTGGAGGAAGCTCCTGGCTCCTGGCTTCGGATTGGCCCAGCTACTGCTGCTGCAGCTATTTGAGGAGTGAGCCAGTGGATGGGAGACCTCTCTCTCTGTAACTCTGCCTCTCAATTAAATAAATAAATCTTTTTAAAAAAGAATAGAATTTGTACCATTCTTCAAATTATCATAGTAGAACTGAAAACTTTGTATTTTGTGTAATCAAAGAGAATTTGTTGGAGAGTTGGAACATGCAGCTGTTTTACTGTCTTGAGGGAGACTCTGGGCATACCTGTAGGTTGTGTCCTGTACTGGCATCTTATTGCATCTGACCCATTTGTCAGTGTCAGGATCTAATCTCTCCACCCAGTACCCGGTGATTGGGCTGCCACCATCATCGTCTGGCTCACACCACGTGAGAGTCACTGCATCTTTGGTGATATCAGAAGGTTCCAAGCGAGTTGGAGGTCCAGGTGGATCTACAGACAGAAAGATGAGATAAATTTTTACACATTATCTCTATAAACATGACACCTAAATGCAAGTTTGATGCAAACTTCTTTTTCCAGTGTGTTGAGAAACCTACCAAACTGGTATTTGGCTGTTATTGGAGTGGCCTGAACAGGCTCACCAACACCATACATGTTTTCTGCAGCCACTCTGAAGATGTACTCTTTATTAGGTGTTAATTTGGTTGCCTTGAAGTTTGTATCCTTGACCGTGGACGAGAGCTTGTGCCAGACTTCACTGTCCGTTGCCCTTCTCTCCACCACGTAGTTTGTGACCTTAGATCCACCGTCATCCCGTGGTGGGTTCCACGTGAGAAGACATGACTCGTTGGTGACTTCTGTGATGTCAAAAGCAGCTGGTGGTCCGGGTTTATCTATAGATGGCATTACATGTGCAGAAAAACAGTATTTTTTTAAGTCGTTTTTATTGAAGAATGTGGCTGAAATCAGTTTTTTTTTTCTCCTTAAAAAAACAAGAGCCAGCCTTACCTAGGACATTCACTTCTACCACAGCGGTGGCCCGGCCGCAGACATTCACGGCCTCGATGATGTATGTGCCGGTGTCACTCCTCTTACTGTCCACGATGGTCACTGTGGATTTTTTGGGAACGTTTTCGATGGTGATTCTCTTGTCCTGCTTCAGGAGCATATCAGCCTTTGTCCAGGTTATTTTCGGCTCAGGTTTTCCAGTTACCGTGGCAGGGAGTTCGATCTTTGTTCCTGCTTTCACAGTGAGGCCAGCAAGGAGTTTCACGTCGAGGAAGATTTCTGGGGCCTCTGAGTTGGCAAAGATTATTGACATCGTTAGCAAGTTCAAACAGAAATAACATCAGAGGCCTGGCTGCTGAGACAGAAATGAAATGTAAATACCTTGTGTGTCCACAGCCTGGATTTCATCTGTGGGTTTGCTTGGTTTGCTAGCACCTTGCCTGTTCAAGGCTTTCACACGGTAAGCATACCATTTGCCTTCCTCGAGACCAGTCACTTCCATTCTGTCAGAAAACAAAATGGGATATTTGACTGTTATGTAGCCAATTGGTTCCACTGTGCAGCATTCAGAATCTTTCCAAAATTCCTAGCCTTTAAATGAAATGGAGGCTGCTTTAATTCTGTTAACTGATAAAAGCTTTGTACAGGGACACATTCAGGATCTTTTCAAAATCAGACAGGCACAGCAAGTCTCAGCGGAAAGATCAACATTTAAAGTTTCCCAAGGAAAGCCCCTTTTGGTGAGAAGGGATAAACTTCTCTAGCAGGAAACCTACTTTGTGTCTGCGACAGGCTCTCCACAGGCCACCCATTTATCAGATCCACGTGGACATTTTTCGACTATGTATCCTTTGATGCGTGAACCACCGTCATATTTAGGTGGGTCCCATGTTAGGAAGATGCTCTTGGCTGTTCTGTCTCTCCATTTGACATTCTCCGGTGGGTCAGGTACCGCTGTAACATTTTAAAGAGAGAGTCAGCCTTCGATGGGACACCCACAAAGTTAACTACACATTGCCAAGCCCTGTTTTCCCTGCAGTGGCAACTACAGGTCTAAAAGTCAAAACAGGTCACAAGAAGCTAGGTAAGAAGCCATGAAGAATGCACTCACTTGCAGGCGCTGACATATTTATGGGCTCATCAACATATGCAGGGTCTCCAGGTCCACACTTGTTACGGGCACAGACTTTAAACAAGTATTCTTTTCCTTGCACGAGATCAGGAACTGTGAACTCTAGGTCAGTCACAGAGTCCATCACCTAGGACACATTGACACCACTCATTAGTTATTTCCCAAAAACCTTTTGCCAAGTCAAAGGATTTTTTATTTACCACGGGCAAGGATACAGATGGAGGTTGTCTGGCATGCTAAAGATTATTCTTACATTAATATTATACTAGTGAAATGTTGCAAAGTACGATAGGCAATAATATTTGGCCCTCAGCATAAGGCGAAAATGCATACGTACATGAAAAAGTTAGTAAATAAGGTGTTAATTTGTTCTACCTGTTTATCATAAATACAATTTCAAATTAGGGCAGACAAGTAACTAATGTAAACAAGGGAAGGAAATGTGGTAGATTTGGCCAACTAAGGTAATCTAGTGGGATGAGAAGTATGATTACTTTCCTTAGAATGGCTTATAGCATAATGGGGAGCAATAACGAAGACATTATTGGGTACTTATCAGATATCAAGTGCATAGGTAGGTTTTGTTTTATTTTTTCATCAAACCTAGCTAGAAATTTGGAAAGCCTCACAAAAATGAGCTGATTATACCAGACCTAGCTTGAACTACCTCAGAAAGCATGGACATTAAGTTTTTTGGGGGCCGGTACTATAGTATAGTGGGTTAATCCACTGCCTGCAGTACCTACATCCCACATGGGTGCTGGTGTAAGTGCCGGCTGCTCCACTTCCCATCCAGCTCTCTGCTAATGGCCTGGGAAAGCAGTAGAAGATGTCCCAAGTACTTGGGCCCCTGACACCATGGGGGAGACCTGGAAGAAGCTCTTGGCTCCTAGCTTCAAATCGGCCAAGCTCTGACCATTGCAGCCATTTGGGGAGTCAATCGGCAGATGGGAGATCTCTCTCTCTCTCTCTGATTTTCTCTCTCCATCCCTCTGTATCTCTGCCTTTCAAATAAATAAATAAATCTTAAAAATTTTTTGGAAGCTAATGTTGTGGCGAGGTAGGTTAAACCACTGCCTGTATCCCAGCATTCCATATATGCCCTGGATTGTGTCTCAGTTGCTACACTTGTACCCCAGCACCCTGCTGATGGCCTGGGGGAGCAGTGAAAGATGGCCCAACTGTTTGGGTCCCTGCCACCCATGTGGGAGACCCGGAAGAAGCTTGTGGCTCCTGGCTGTGACCTGGCCTAGCCCTGGCCCTTGTGACCATTTCAGGAGTGAACCAGTAGAGGGAAGATATCTTTGTCTCTCTCTTTCTCCGCACCCCTGCTCACCACTACCTTCGTTTTTCCCCTAAACCCCCCTCCACTTCTCCCCCTCCCTCTCCCAGTCTATCACTTTCTTCTCTCTCCCTCTTTCCCTCTCAGGAACTCTGGTTTTCAAATAAATGAAAAAAAATTTAAAAAAAGTTTCCAGTACTTTTTCATTGAGTTAAAGGTAACAAGATACAGCACATATAAACTGCATGGCATCCCGGCCTTTGGGGATTTCCTCTACTCTCTTTTCTGGAGTTGCTGAATCATGGCGAAAAACTTACTTTAGTCCATGTTTTCCGGCTGACTTCTCGCTTTTCAACAAGATAGCCAGTTATTGGACTTCCTCCATCATCATCTGGTGGTTCCCAAATCAAGTGTACTGAGTCCTTAGTTATGTCATCAAATTTCAGCTCTTTGGGTGCACTTGGGGGCGCTGAAAAAAATATAGTCATAAGTCAGTATTACTAATAGCTTGAAACATTATTTGCTAATACTGCCAAATCACCATAGATAACACATGATTTGTTCCTTACCAATTACATTGACATTAATTTCCCCAGAGATTGCCTTCACACGATTTTCTAATTTCAGCGTATAGATGCCCTTGTCAGGACGTTCACTTGGAGAAATCACAAGTTCAGCATAGGCAGATAAAGTCTTTATTTTCACACGGTCGCCAGCTTCTAGTACTTTGTCTCCAAAAGACCATGTTGCAGTTGGCCTTGGATAGCCTGTACTTGGAACCAGGATTGTGATAGGCTTTGGAACAATGACTTCCAGGCCATCTTTAAATGAACTTAAATCCATTGTGGGTTCAACTACCAAGAAGAAAAAAAAAAATAATGAGCTTCCAGTATCACATTTAGATGCCTAGGATCCCAAGTTAGTTATGTGCTATTCCCAAATATAAAATAAAATATTCATTTACCAAATGCATCATCAGCTGTTAGGGGACCAAGAATTTCAGATGGATCTGAAACACCAGCTGCATTTTCTGCGGATACTCTGTATAAATATTTATTTCCTTTTTGTAATCCAGTAACCTGAAAGCATGAATGAATATTTGTAAATCACAGAGACATTTAAATCTGCAATCATACACTGAATTTTTTTTAGACACAAATGCTTTACCTTGTAAGTCAGTTCAGGCACAAGTTTCGCATTACAGCGAATCCAGTGATCTTTTCCCTCTTCACATCGCTCAATGATATAGCCCAATATTGGGCTTCCTCCATCCTTTAGAGGAGGTTCCCATGTGAGCTGAACTGATGACTGAGTCTGATCTGAGGAACTCAGGTTCACAGGAGGACTGGGTCTCTCTGGAGTGGAAGAATTGGGGCATACTATTTAGTGACAATTTATTAACATGATGCTGTAATTTGTCTACCTTGCTAAAACAGATTTACCAAGTACATTGAATACAGTCTGGCATTTTGTAATTTTCTTCAAAATTTTCTCATGTGATACCTTTCTATTAACTTTTCATTTGATCTATTATATTAACAGGCCTAATTTCTGGATCCAACACAGTAAATATTTCCTTTCTGGGGGATGGGCTTACCAATTGGATCAGCAACTTTGACGAAAGGTGTGGCTGCACTGGGTTTTCCGACTCCAATTCGGTTTTGGGCTCTTACACGGAAACTGTATTCCTGTCCTTCTACCACGTCCGTGACAGTAGCAGACAGGTCTTCAGCTCTTACAGTCATGGCAGTCTCCCACCTGATAGAAGTCTTGTCCCTTAGTTCAATGACATAGTTTGTGATCTCAGCACCTCCATCGTATTCTGGTGGTTCCCACGTCAGTGAGACACCAAATCTATTCACATCAGTGATGGCAACATTCAAAGGAGGGCCTGGGACATCTGGATTTCACAACAGAGGAAGAAAACATGGGCTTTGGTTTATTGATGTTGGAGGTAAAAAAAAAAATCTAGTTAGCAATTTACTTAAAATTTTACTCCTTACCATATTTACTCCTTGCTTCTACAGGATTGTCAGTTTCCACTGGTTCGCCAGTACCAACTCTGTTTCTTGCACTCACACGGAATAGGTACTCAACTCCTCCTTTTTGTAGTCCTGTGACAGTAAACTCACAGCTGTCTGCACGGTCAGTGGCCAGAACCCAGGTCTTTCTCCTGATATCACGCCTTTCAACTACGTAACCTATGATTTTGCTTCCACCATCAGTTAATGGCTCTTCCCAAGCAAGGCTCACTTCCCCATCAAATGTTTCTGTCACTTCTAAGTTACGAACTGGTCCAGGAACATCTGAAATTCAGATGTAAAAGAATTTTTAATATTTAATAATGCCTTTAAGTTGTGCTTTGCCATTGAAGTCCAGGGACTTAAGGGCTTACCAATGACTTGCAAGTTGATGAATCCTTCTGCTTTTCCATGTTTGTTCTGAAGCACAATTTTATACCTTCCTTTGTCTCCTTTCTTGGCTTCTGAAATTTTGAAAGAGGTCTGTTCGGCTGTGGTATGAACAGTTTTTGAAGACAGAGGTTCATTTTCCTTAAACCACTCAGCTTCTGCTTTGGGGTAGGCATCATATGGCACCACCATTGTCAGAGGTTGGCCAGCATCAACCACAAGGTCTTGATCAGCTGTCTTGATTTTTGGTGCAGCTAGTGAGAAAGATAATATGTGAGTGCTTTTGAGTTATGTACTGTAGTCACACTACTTCATAGCTTCTTTACTAAGCATTTGTTAATAAATTGTGGCTGTAAAACCTTGGATGTATGCCACAGTCCTTACAGCACAGAACACTAACCATGTTAGGGTTTTTTCCCCCTTTTTGTTTGTTGCAAATTATCAGACTCTGGAAAACAGAGGGCTGAGTTTGGCATAAAATGATAAGACACACATTCTTTGTGAAAAATGGTAACAAGATTCAATATAATGTAGTGACTTTTTTTTTTTTTTGATAGAGTAAGCACTGCATACTTAGTTGAAAATAAACCAGGTAAGTTTTTTCTTATGTAGACAAGGTACACTAGTGGCTTTTTAAAAATAATGACAATATTTAAAGATATCTTGGGTCAGGAAAAGAAAGAATTTAAAAACCTACAGGAGTTTGGAAAGTATGAGAGTGTGGACTGGGAAGACTAGTGGTGATAAATTCTAGGAATTATTGCATGTACTGGGAGCTGTCCAAGGTTCTGGCATGGATAGATGAGTACATCAATTCCCTTTTACTCAGGACACTTTGTAGTAAGAGAAATTAGAATAGTTGATATTTGAGTAAAGCTTACTACAAATAAAAGGGTCTCACAAGGATTATTTCATTAAATAACTGTAAAATCTGAAATCTATATATCGTTTGTGATACCATGAGGCTATTTTAAAATAAAAGAAAGGTACTTACCTGCCAATTCAAGCTTAGCTCTGGCTTCTTTGTCTTTGGCAATAAATCTGTATTCACCCTGGTCACGGGGCTTAATATCACAAATCTGTAGCCTGTGTATTTTTCCTTCACTCATCATCTGGTGTTTGTCACCCTGGACAACAATCATGTTATTCCTGAGCCATTGGACTTCCACCTTATCTTTGTTAAGCTCAGCTAAAAAGACAACATCAGCACCAGGGGCTTCAAGAATATCTTGAGGTGGCCTGATGATCTCAACAGGGATTTCTAAAAGTAAATTGTAAGACAAATTATACATATGCTTCAACTTTGAGGATCAGTTTTAGAGGTCAGTAGGCAATATTATCACTTTACTTAATACATACCTTCCACAAAGAGTCTAGCTCGAGACTTCCTGTCTTCTACTCCACAGGCATATTCACACTCATCATCCAACCTGCAATCCTTAATAATGAGTCTATGTATACTTCCATCTTTTTCAAATTTGTATCTAAAGAAGAGATTGAATTACTGGTTAGCTTGCATAATGACCACTAAATCATTTGCAAAAAGTATTGTCAATTATGGCTGCGGAAACAGAATAAGAAGTTTTCGGCTTACTTTTTGCCTTCCTTGATTTCTCTCCCATTTCTGTACCATTTTACATTTGCTTTCTCTCTGGAGAGCTGGCAGGAGAAGACAGCGTCATCAAACTCGGTGACTGTCTGATCTTCCAAGTGCTCCACAAATTCTGTAGGGGCTTCTATGATCAGAAGCTCAGCCACAGATTTATCCTGGCCAGCAGTGACAATGTATTCGCCTTCATCCGGGAAGCCACAGTCTTTAATGATCAGAGAATGTTTGTACTTATCAATCCTGTATGTTATACGGTTGTCAAAAGCCACCTCTTCTCCATTTTTGGTCCATTTCAGTGTTACATTGAGACGATTCACCTTGCACCAGAATGTGACAGATTTCTTTTCCATTGTTTCAATATCTTTAAGAGGTTCAATGATCCTAAGATCTTCCTCTGTTGGAAAGGAGAAAAATAATGTTGATTTTAATTGCTTTTGTATAAAATTTAATGAGACTAATCTCTAATACAACATACAATTACTTACCTTCTACTATTAGATTGGCTGCACTTTTCACATTTTCACCTCTGTGATTTGTCAGAGACACATTATAGTTGGCTTGGTCATCTAATCGTGCATCTCTGATCCTGAGGGTGTAGACCAGGTCTTTTTGGAGAATAATGTATTTTGAACTATCAAATATGGCTTCTTCATTCCTGAACCATTTGGCTTTTGCACCTTCAGTATTGACTTCACAGTTGAAGATAACTTCTTGTTGTTCCTTCACACGAGTGTCCTTAAGAGGAACTATGATCCTGAGTTTTTCTGAAAGCAACCAATAAGACCTTATAGCATGTGGAAAGACTGAAGTGGTAAATACAAATAGCTCCAAGAGCAAGGACAAACTTACCAATTACTGTCAAGTGAGCTGCTGCTCTGGCGGCCCCCACCATGACTACGTAGGTGCCCATATCTTGTAATGTGGCATCTTTCACAACTAGAACTCTCTTTTTGCCATCAGCAATGATGTCATATTTATCTCCAGATTCAAGTGTCTTATCATCTCTCTTCCACTGGACCTCAAAGCTTTCCTTTGATATAGTACAAACAAATTCAGCCTTTTCTCCTTCAAGAATTTCAAGATTTTGAGGCTTTGAGATAAATTCAGCAGCAAGTTCTGGAAAGAAAAAGTTGCAAGATAGTAAACACATATGCTTTTGCACTTTAAACATTAACAAGTATGAGGTGTGTTTTTTAAATGTCATATATTATAATGTTCATACCGTGTACTTTGACTTTGCCATCAGTTCGAGAACTTGGGAGTCTACAGTTGTAGTTGCCAGCATCTTCAAGATGAGCATTCTGAATGACCAAGATTCTCTTTCTTCCATCAGTAAGGATTTCAAATCTTCCTGTTTCGATGATCTCTTCATCTCCTTTGTACCAAGTCACTTCTGCTCCAGGTTTGGAGACTTCACAAACCAGTTTTATTGTGTCTGTTTCACTAACATCAATGTTGGCAAGATTTTTGGTAAAGACAGCTTCTTCTTCTGCAAGAAGAATTGAAAAAAAATTTGGTAAAACTGGCAATTATATAACTCCTTCCCAGTACAGCTACTTCTGCAAAGAAAGACTCTGTCTTACCAAGGACGGTCAGCATGCCAGAAGTTCTTGCTGTCCTTACTTCACAGGAATATTCTGCTTCATCGTTCAGCAGACATTTGTTGACAACAAGAATGCGCACTGCTCCCTTGGATATGATGTCATATTTTTTGCCCTTTTTAATTTCAGCACCATCTTTAAACCACTGGACCTATATTTATGACAAACACATTTCTTTGTAAGTTTTTAGGTTGTCTTTCACAGGGGTGTCCCTAAGAAGAACTATGATGCTGAGTTTTTCTGTAAGCAACCAGCAAGACTTAACCAATAAAATACAAAGAAGGACCAAAGTGACAGGTGCAAATTTAAGTAAACCCAAACAACAAGGAAAAACTTGCTAACTTCTAAGGGAACTACTGTTACTGTATTATTTGTTATTAAAAATAATGGGGTCACATATGTTTCTAACCATAGAGGGTCTTAGCCATCATGCAACTAACTTCTTTGATATGTAAGCTGATACTCAAAATTCAAGAAATTTTTGGATGCTATTTAATGGCAACCAGTTCTGACACATGAAATTTTTGCTTCTTTGATAAAAAACATTCAAAATAGAAATTTCATATGATTCAAACTAATAATATCTGAATTTCCTGGTTGTAAGTCCAGTGTTTTTCAAGTAATAGTAAATGAATAATACAAAAAGGAGAACAGTTAAGTCATGAACAAATTTCATATTAAAATAATCTTTAAAGGTAAAGTGTTAGCTTTCAACCCAACTGCTGGGGAGGGGAGGAAGGCCGATGACTGAGCTGATTTTCAACAGCTAATGATTTAATTAGGCTTGTATATGTAATAAAACCTCCAATAAAACAATTAAAGGACCAGGTTTGGAATCTTTATGGCTGGCTGAATGCATGGAGGTGGCTGCAGGGGGGTATCCCAGAGAGGGCATAGAAGTTTCACCCCTTCTACACATGCTTTGTCCAATGAATCTCTTGCATTTCTATTGATTTGTGTCATTTGTAATATTTTTATTATAAATGGTAAACATGAAAAAAAGTAAAAGTGAAGTGGTGATCAATGAAGGCTTTACATTTTTTTTGGTTGTCTCATCATGGTGAGACCAAAAATAAACATAAACTTATCTGGCTGTACAAAACACCAGGTATACAGTCACAAACCTTGGCATTTTCTCGGGAAATTTCACACTCAAACCGAGCCATTTCTTTTTCTTTAACTTGAAGATCAGTGAGTGGTCTTAGGAATTCCACATGAGGAGCTGTAAGAGAATGTCATCAGAATTCAAAATGAGGTTTCTGGAAATTTACTCTAGATACATTAAGTGAGGCCTTTGCAGGGCTTTTCCATTAAAAGGCAACAACTTTCTGAAATCACTTGGAGCTGCCATTCAGACATGATGCTTCGCTATTATTATGAATGCCTGTAGTTTACATAAAATTATGTGTTGTACTATATTTATAATTAATATACACACTAGAAAACCATCTCAGTTCTATTGAATGATAGCTGGAAGAAAATCTTCATTAATACGGTGCCAGATTTGAAAGATATTGTCAAGGGAAACACCAGTGGCAAAGTAATATTATTATGTTTAAGGCAGCCAGTATAGTCTGAGAAATTAGCAAAATTCAGTGGTAACAGCTTGAAGCACTATGAACCAGTTTTATCTGTGGCTAACAGCCATGAATCTATAACTGAAATTGCATACATTAAGCGTCTTTGTTTTGTTTTTTAAAACTCAGCTTCAAAGACATCACATATAAAGGCTATTAGTGCAACAAAGTGATGTGTTTTATATGGGAGGGTGTTTTTTTTTTTTTTTTTTTAACATCTGTTGCCTTTATCTCCAGAATGAATTCAGCTGTATATAGGACTGAGAAGCTTTCCCTTTGCCCTTCCTTCTTTCAGAACTCCTTGTGAGTCCTTTCCAAGATGACCTTCTTGATCAAAGAGATTCTGGGACCAAGGCTGGCCAGCAGGCTTGAAGAACTGCTCAGTGCAGCTGACCCTTCTTGGAGTGAAGGTAGAAGACGGCTGGGGGAAGGAGACCCAAGAGCCTGCTCTGACATGGGCTTCAGCACAGCAGCCACAGAGTGGAAAGAGTAATGCAGTACAAGGCGCATGGAGCACAATCAAAGCCGCTAGATTTTAGCTGTGGACAAATGGGAAGCAACTAAACCAAACAAACATCGCATAAAAGTGTTCACTGAAAAATGGCATCGCTAGACAAGTGAGTGAATGAGATACGTAAGCTAGCATGTGCATTTTGAAAAAAAGTCATTTGTCACAAGGGGATGAAGTAAGGCGACAGATCAGTAGAGCTCTCTTCATTCAAAGAATCCAGGACTTAAAAGAATCCAGGCCTTGCTCCTTCTTTTCACTCATTCTTGTTCTTGGAGGGTGATTTATGTGAATGGGATTTATCTGATTACAGCAGACCTCATGCTCTCATTCAAACCGAAAGGTCATGTTCATTTTCTAGTTGTTCCCCATGCCTGAAAATTCACTTTCCTTCCACATGGAAATCACTTTCACTTTCCTTTTGAAAAAACAGGGATTCCTATTTATCTTTTTTATTTAATTTGTTCTCATCCATATCAGAATATTCATACCGTAGGTGTGTCCCATATATACAAAAAGCACATCTATGTACTACTCATTGTGAGAAAAGAAACGTAGTGAGAAGTAATCTGTTAGATCCCATAGAGCATAAAGGCTTTTTTCAAACACAAAAGATCAGGTTAGGTCAGTACTGACACTGTAAGTTGCCAAGACATGCACAAAGTGTTCTGGTTGTTGTTGTTGCTGTTGTTATCAAAGAGTTGCAAATGAAAAGTCCCGTGTAAGAATACTTACGCACGACATTCAGGTTACAGGAAGTCTTAAAATCCTTAGCATCGCAAGTGTATGTTTTAATATCTTCTGGGGTACAGCCATGTATAATAAGTTTTCTGACCCTGCCATCAGCAACAATTTCATACTTCTTGCTTTTGAGGATTTCTGTCCCATTTTTGAACCATTTCACCTTAGCATTTTCTCTGGATACTTCACACTCCAACACTGCTGTGGCTTCCTCTTCGACCGTCTGGTCCTCAAGAGGTTTAGTGAATTCAACTGGGGGTTCTGAAAGAATCATACTCATTAGCCACGTATTTCTCCTCTTGTTCTCCAAGAATTTCAGTACCTCCAGGGCTTTCTCCCTTCCAAGATTCATCTGCAAGTTTTGATTCCATTCCTCTAATAATGATGTTTTATCATTATTTATATACAGAGGAAAATCATTTTTATAAACTATAAAATATCCACGAAATAATAGCCAACTCTTAGTTGATAAAGTGAATGATACCTGGTTTGATAATAATTCTTCCTCCAGCTGTTTTTGAAATCACAGAAATATATAATAAAAATAATAGGGAAAGAAAGAGAAGTAAAACACAAGTTGGCCAATTTTGATGCTTAAAAAATAATCTGTGAAATATTTTGTTAGGCCAAAAAGTGAATCTAGACTTTTGCATATTTGTTTGATTTTAATGATATATGGTACTCATTGTGTAATTGAGAGTTGGCATTATTTATGAGCCTTGGCATCATATATATTTTTAAAAGCATGCTTTGTAATTACCTTTCACAAAGAGGTTGGCATGAGTTTTGAAATCTTTGGCTGTTAGTTGGACTTCCCCAGCATCTTCTAACTTTACATCCCTCAAGGTAAGTGTATGAATTCTTCCTTCTGAACGTGTGACCACCTAGGAATTTTAAAAGATGGTAGTTTAAGAATATGGGGAAGAACAATCCAGTATAAAGGTACATTTAATTCATCTAGAGAAAGAGTTTGAAATAGTGCTTTCCAAGTAATTTTATAATCATATATATATATCACTTATGTATTTTAAAATTATTTTAGCTTATAATTTGGAAACTTTAACAAAAATATTTTATAATTATAGTAGGTAACTAGTAGGTGACCTTCTACATTGAAATTACCTCTGTCAATTTCTGTTTATATTTGTGATCTTATTTACACATATTTACATATATAGTTTTAATCATTCTGTTACTTGGTTTACATATATAAAGAACTTAGAAAAGCTAAGTCATGAATGGATGAAAGAAATTGATTACTAAAAAGAGTAAGCTGAAAGTAACCTTGTATTCTAAATGCAAGGGGCTTGTCATTCAATCATGGCCTAAACTCTTTTTCTCAATAATTTAGGAATTTGGGGTTGGAATAGTGGCTTGGGGGATTTAGCTGCTGCCTGCAGCACCAGCATTCCAAACTGGAGGAACAGTTCAATTTCTAGCTGCTTCAGTTCTAATCTGGCTTTCTGCTAATGTGCTCAGGAAAGCAGCTGATGATGGCCTGAGCGTTTGGGCCCCTTTTCCACCCGTGGGAGACCCAGGTGGAGTTCCTGGGTCCTGGTTTTAGCCTCGCCCAGGTGCAGCCTTTGCAGCCATTTGGGGAGTGAAACAGCAGATGAAGATTCTCTCCCTCCCTCCCTCTTTCTTTCTGTTCCCCCCACCATCACTCTGCTTTCCAAATAAGTAGATAAATCTTTAAAAATAATTTTAGCAATTCAATTTATTTTATAAACAAATCAAACCCGTGATTAAAATAATTGGCACAATTTTTAAATTTTGTTTAAAACTGCAAATGAAGATGTGTCTCTCTTTCCCTTTTTTGTGCATTTGGGCATCAGTGCTGGGAAAACCAGGTGTCAGGGGTACCACAGATAAGGTCATCCTGAGAGTAAAGATAAGAGAATCAGCAAACTTCCCAAGAAGCTACTGCCCGCCATGGAGACTGATTTTGAGCCACTGAAGACTTCATTTAGACTTAGGAGTAATGAGAATGTTTTTAAAAACTTTTCTACTGGCGGAACTATCTATTATGTTGGTATAAAGGAAAGAATCAAGAATACAGTTTCAACTAAAGGTATTTTCTTAATTAAGTCTTGAGCATGGTTATTCATATAATTACCTTAATAGTTGAGAATGGTTAAAAGTATAATAAAAATAAGCAGATATGAGAGAATAATTAAGATATGCCCTAGGAACACAGGTATCAATTCACAGACAAAGGGTTTGAACAGGAGATAATTTGTTATCAATGATGTTTCAACATAAATTTTGAATATAAAGTTTGGTTGGCAATTTAGGAATATTTTTAAAAGTGTCTCAGTTTGTAATTCATCTATAGGCATATCTTATCTATTAACATTGTTTACCACTTGAACTCCTCTGAGGCTACTCTAGAATATTCTCTATTACCAAGTACATTATTCAGATCACAATGGTTCTCAATAAATAGCTTGTACACAATATATCTTGACTATTATAAAAGGAAAAACAAGCAAATAGCTTATAAAAATAAGCCAAAAAGTGAACACTGAAGATTTAATTGGGCATTATGTAAGGACAGTGTACTAACTTATAATAAAAGTATATTGCTATATTATGCTGTGATCAAACTATTAAAGTTTAAAGACAAGACTATCAAAGGCTATGTAAGACAGAGTTTCTTGGAATGATGGCCAAAAACAATGTAACGAAACATAACATTTCTACAATTTTATCATTTCCTTTTCCCATAAACTGTTTTTGTTTGATTTCCTGTTAACATTTTGGAGACTAAACATTTTTGCAAAATAAAGATTAAAGGTCTAAGTGAAATTGACAAGAAACAGTTTGTTCTGATAGATTTGATCTAAACAGAGGCTGTAAAATGTAGCTAAATGATTATACTACTTCACAGTTTAGATTTACATTCTTTTTGAAAGGGGACATTTAAGTAATGCAAGAGCAAGTTCCTAAATGGATGATATATTTTGGGAGGCTAGAGAAGAGGATTAAAATTCCTAAGCCAGCAGACACACCAAGGGGCCCTACAGAATTTTAGTAAGCTGATCCCTTCTAACTCCAGAAAAAACAATTTAGTAACAAAAAGACTTTTATTTTTTTAGTAAAAAATTGTGAGTGAAATCTTTAGGACTCTGCACTTAAAATAGTATAGTTTTTACATTATAACTGAGATTGATATTTTAATTTAAGCTATCTCTTAAATTGACCAAAAGACAATTTAGTAGTAAAGGAATAATATAATTTGCCTTTATGCAGTATTTGTACATACAAGTCATGTAGTTACAGATCTAGAAGGGATCTTGAAAAATCAACCAATTCTTTGCCTTTAGACATGAAATTAACTAAACTGTACTTAAAAGAAAAAAATATATTTTAAAGTATGACAAGCTTGACCACCCAGTTAAATTTTTAGAAGACTTTATCGTGACTGTTACTGAATTGTCATTTAATCACTTTTTTTTCACTTTGTACCACCCTGCTATTTTTGTTTGTTTAGAGCAGTTGCTCAAGTATTAAAAGGCAATGCTTTTTAATACTTCAATCAACTTTGTGAGTTGTTATTAAACTGAGCCCCCTTTTAAGTATAGTCTTTTAAATTGTCAACATTTGATTTATCATGAATATTATTCACACATTTTTAACAAAAATTGTGGAAAAATGTCCTGAAACAATGTACTGTTCTATCCATTATTTCTAACCAGTGCTGAGTACTTTCTACAAATCTTGTTTCTAGAATTCAAAATTAATGGTAAATTATCAAGATATTTCAAATATATACATCATTTTTAGGGAGCAAAATCTATAGGTTAACTTAGGCAAATTATATTTTGCATCTACCTATATAATTGTGTCAGCTTTTACTTATGGGTAAAATTTTAGAGAGACTGTTAGTGAAAGGTATCACTGGGTGCTGGTTTTTTACTAGAACCTCTCAGCGTGCATTTGTTCATGTCCATGGATAATCACCACACCCTTCTTTCTTGTCAGTACCATCAGCCGCACACTTTAAATAGTCCACTTGCATTCCAGAACTTGCATAGCCCAAAGCCCTTGAGGGTTAAAAATAGCCTTGGAGAAATGCTTGAAGAGCAAAGCTGCCCAGAAGGTATCTCAGCTACTTGATCAACTGCCTGAAATGGAATTCCGATCTTCTGCTCTTAATCCCCTTATATGCAGAACACTAGATAGCAGGGAGACAATCAGTCTCACATTTAATGTGTGCCACTGGCAGAGCATCCAGGCAGAAAGCCTTCTTATTCTTTGCTGAATTCTGGCTAAGCAAACAAACTCTTATTGATAAGTAATGGGCTTGTGCCTTTTCTTAAAAAAAAAAAAAAACCCTCAAGTTTGATCAAACTTTACATTTTAATTTCTATTTATCAATAAAATTATCAATAAACCCAACAAAAATGTTAGAAATCCGCCTTGAGATTTCAGAAGAAATTAGGGCAGAGGAAGGCAGAGAAGGGAAAAGGTGGAGAGGGGGCCAGGAGAAAGAGCAGAGATAAAGAACACGCAAGTGCAGGTGGGAGAACCTGAGAGAGAGAGAGAGAGAGAAGAGAGAGAAGAGAGAGGAGAGAGAGAGAGAGGAGGGAGAGAGAGGGGAGAGAGAGGAGTGAGGGGAGAGAGAGGAGGCAGAGAGAGGAGGGGGAGAGAGGGGAGAGAGAGAGGAGGGAGAGAGAGGAGGAGGAGAGAGGGGAGAGAGAGAGAAGGGAGAGAGAGAGGAGAGAGAGAGGGAGAGAGAGAGAGGGGAGAGAGGAGGGAGAGAGAGGGGAGAGAGAGAGAGAGGGAGAGAGAGAGAGGGGAGGAGGGGAGAGGAGAGGAGAGGAGAGGAGAGGAGAGGAGAGGAGAGGAGAGGAGAGGAGAGGAGAAGAGAGGAGAGGAGGAGGAGGAGGAAGAGGAGAGCCAGCGGAAGTGTGCAGGTCAAGGCTGCCGGCTGCTTTGTACCTTGTCGCTGGGCTCGAGCTTCTTCCCTTTGAGGTACCATTCCACTGGGATGTCCTCATAGGAGAGCTCGCAGTCAAAGGTGGCAGTCTCCCCTGCCGTCACGGTGACGTCCTTCAGAGGCCGCAGAAGACCGATGACTCGTGCTTTGCGAGAGGAAAGGAACAGCCTTGAGTTACTCATTTTGTAATTCCAACAGAGTGAATGCAGACTTAGTTGTGAACCTCCATGTTTGCTTTCTTCAAGAAGGGAGGAGCAAGGGAACTGGCCGCTGTGTTAGCTCTCCTGTGAACGTGGCCCCATGGTGCTGAGAAGGGGAGGGAGCTAGTGGCTGGGGAGCCGCTATTTGTAGGGGCCCCCTTGCTCAATGTACAAGGTCAGCAAGAAATCTGCACTGCATCTGTCCCTCGGCCAGGCGTCAAGTTCCCCTTGCTACATAAGGCATGCGACTTCCAAAATAACTAAGACGCTGATTGGGAGAGGACAGGGGGCCCTCAGTCACATAGCCTGTCCACATCCATCAAACACTTTGCACCTTCCAAAAACGTTAGCTTAATATTCCCTGCCTCTCTTCCTGAATCTGAAGTGCCCACACAGCAAGGTTGGTCTTCATGGTGCTGTGGTGATATGGCCACTTGAGGCACTGGTCTTTGCAGTTTCTGAGTTAGAGTCTGACTGTATGCATATCGATTTTGAATGAAAGGATTACAGAATCAGAAAATCTGATTTGCTTATTTTCTTCTGTTCTAATGGCAAAGTCAATGAAGTTTCTAAAACTTCAGAATTTGAACATTAGGATAGCAATGAAGTAAATACAAGAAAGCTGGGTTTTGTATGTTAGCAATATTTTCTAGTTGATGTCAATTAGTTTTATTCCCATTAAAAGCATACGTTTAATTTTCAGCAAAAACACATAATGCTTACGCTTAACTCGGAGGTGGGCACTAGATTTAACGTTGGCGGCCTGGAAATCCACCCCACCAGTCTGATCCAGACGGCAGTTGTGCAAAACGAGGAAGTGTATTTTGCCTTCTTCTTTAATCTCACAATCCTGTATCAAAAAGAGAACGCATCTTCTAGGAAATAATGGTCTTTTATGCTTTAAGAACAGTCTGTCTTAAAGGAATGCTACAAGGGTGAAGAAACTACATAATATTGAGTTCCTTTTTTTTTTCTGTGTAACAATGCTTATAAATAATGCCAGGAAAGTAATATTTATTCTAGCTATATAATCCTGAACAAACTCACAGCATTATGGAGTAACTACAACCTTTTACCCATTATGCTGGCTCAAAAATAATGGACATGTGCATGTCTCAAGCCCACTTGTAGACCCTACTATTTTTCTTTGGATTGAGGTCTGCCAGGGAACCTGATAGCATGTTTTAAATGCCCAGCATGCATCTGACTTTTCGCCTGTCCTTTCGTATTTCATACAGCACCTCATGGTGTTGACAAGCTCAGAAATAGCCTTACAGGTGTTTGGAGTAATGCCTCTCCCTTGAGTTTCCAGTTGGCATGGATATCCTCTTCCGAGATTTCAGTTTCAAAGCGGGCCGTCTCGGTCTCGATCACCTCCACACTGTGCAGGGGTCGCACCATTTTAATCTCCCGATCTGCCAAGATGAAGGGCCAGCGTGCACAGTCAGCCTCTGGCAGAACGAATTCCCAACAGCTTCAAGAGCGAAATGCATGGAATCGTCCTCACCTTCAATGTTGAGCTTTCCTGAGGTCTGATCCGTGCCACAGTCACAGGTATACTGTCCGATATCCGATTTCAAGGCTTTCTTTAGGATGAGCATGCGTTTCTTGCCATCTGCCTTGATAACAACATTTTTGGATGGCTTTAGTTCCTTGCCGTCCTTAAACCATTTCACTGGTGCGTCCGCTTTGCTAATTTCACACTGAAGAATCACTTCATCCTTCTCCACAGCGGTGTAATCTTGCAGTTTTCCTGTAAAGTATGGATCTCCCTCTGCAGGTAAAGCATAAGTGAAAAACCTTCATGAACCCCGCAGTGAAACGACACTCTCTTAGAAAGCTTAACAGGCAGCTCACAGACTGCCGGGTATATACTTAACTGTGCACGTGTCAATCATTTAACATGCTTGTGTTCCAAATTTCTCTTAATATGAGAAAGGATATCAGTGCATGGGATCTATCAAGATCAAAAGCATCTATACTATGCTTGGAGGTATTTTATTAACTATTTTAAAATATAATATGAAATTTAGCTTCAAATAATATATTCACTCATTATTTGGCTAAATTTCCAACTTTTTGGCATCCCTATTATGCCTAGATTACCTTTAAGCTTTCAGATTGCTGTTATTTTTTCTTAACAGTTTACCTTTAATAGTATCTATAAATGTTAGATTTCATATTTAATTTTCTTGATATTAAGGAGCCTAGAAAGTGAGGCTTTTTTTTAATACGTTCTATGTTATCCTCTGTTATAAGAAACTTAAAAAAAAACTTCTTTAAACTAATTTTGATAAAGTGAGGAAACAAAACATATTCCTATTTTAAATATTACAGGGATCAATGATTAATCAATAATGAATAGCTTAAATTCTAATTTTAACTAGCTATTTTGTAGGCCTAACCTAAAATCTTCATTACTCTAAAGTCCTCATATTTTTAGATAAAAGACAACTTAGGAATATGCCTGATAATGTATGTGATGATTTCTTAAGGGTCAGGGCTGCATTCATTCCAAGATCATTAGAAGACTGCTTTATCTAACAGACATCCCACAATTTCTGCTGCTTGGAATGGAAGCACCTACCAAGGACAGTGAGTTTAGCTTCTGAGCTTATCCCCATCGCTTCCACTCTAATCTGGGAGGTGTCATCAATGGACAGGTCTTTGAAGGTGATCGAATGAGTTTTCCCTTCGTCGTGCATGGAGACCCGCTTGCTGGTGTGCAGGCGCTGGTCATTCTTGAACCAGCTAACCGGGATGTTATCATGGGACAACTCCACAGTGAACACGGCACTCTCCCTCTCTTTGGCTGTTACATCCTTGAGAGGGGTGAGGAATTTCAGCCGGATTCCTGATAATAAAAAGACAATTCATGAATTCCAGCACTTGAAGGAGGAAAAAAAGCAAAAGAGAATCATTTTCAGCATGGCCCAGCTGATGAAAATATTTACCTTCAATGATGAGTTTGCCACTTGTGCGCTTATCTTCAGCTTCAAACATGTATTTTGCTTCATCTTCAAAAGCAGCTGACTTGATTATCATTGAATGCCTAGTGCCATCCTTTATCAGCTCAAATTTGTCATCACTTGCAATTTCCTGGGTGCCTTTTAGCCAACGGAATGTTTTCGGCTCCCTGGATACCTCACACTCAAATTTCGCCTCATCCTTCTCAAAGACTTTAACATCGCTGAGAGGTGTGATGAAGATCAGCGGCAATTCTGAAAGAGGAGGACCAGCGGTGAAGTCAGAACACCTTCACACTCAGGACTCTGCGTCCGTTCAAGGTCCGCCAAGAGCATCTTAAAAGACAATACAAAGAGGGGGTTGGCAGGCAGAGCGTACCTTTCACTTTGAGATTGGCTGCAGATTTCGCATTGGCGGCCTGGAAGGAAACTTCTCCAGACATATCCAGCTGACAGTTATAAAGGACCAGGATGTGCTTCTTGCCATCCTCGATGATTTCACAGTCCTGTTTGCAGGGAGGGTTAGAAGGAAAGAAAGAGGATCATTTACATAAATGGTCATGCCTGCAAACCATGGGGAAATTTCACATTCTTTTTTTAACTCTACACAACCAAGCAACCCCTCTCCTGTATGATCAGCTAAATCTTGACTCACAGGGGAAGCAGTCAAAGGCTCTCCTTTTAATTTCCACTGGCCATGGACATCTGGTTCAGAAAGTTCAATTTCAAAGCGGGCTGTTTCACCGACAAACAACTCTACTCCGTACAGAGGCTTCTCCACTTTTATGAGTCGAGCTGAACAGAAAACAAAGTTTCATTATAGGACCGAACAAGCAGACTACAGGTTCAGGTAAGTAAGATCCACGCTTCTGAGCCACTCACCCTCAATGGTGACGTTGGCTTTGGTCTTGTCTGTGCCACAGTCACACACGTATTCGCCTTTGTCTTTGAGTTCTGCCTTTTTGATCTTTAAGATGCGGCGCAGGCCGTCTGTCTTGATGGAATGTTTGGGTGAGGGTACAATCTCTTCACCATCTTTGAACCATTTCACTGGCACGTCTTTGCTCACTTCACACTTGAGAATGATCTCATCCTTCTCGACTCCAGTTTTGTCGTGTAATTTCACAGTGAAATAGGGATCGGCCTCTATAAAACACATTTGGCAGGTGTACAATTAGCAATGTGTGAGAACGAAAGCTTATTACACAGTGGCAGGCTGTCACACAGGCACCACCACCCGCCTCTTCCGTTCAGCTGGCCACATTTACCTAAGACCTTTAGCTGTGCGGTGGAGCTCAGGTCCTTGACTTGAGCTCTGATTTGAGATATATCATCCAGTGTCACTTCTTTCATTTCCAGTTTGTAAGTCTTGCCCTCAGAAGACATGAGTACCGTTCTGCTTGTGTGGAGTTTGACATCGTTTTTAAACCAGGATACGTGCATCTTTTCATGAGAAAGTTCACAGACAAAAGTTGCTGTTTCACCTTCTTTCACTGTTTGATCTTCAAGAGGTGATATGAATTTCAGTCTTATGCCTGCAATGCAAATATGGACAATAGTTTCAGAAAGACAACTTACCCTCACACCACGTCCATTCTAATCAGCCTAGGTAAAAAGGACACGTTTTATATGGCACCTTTTCAAATGGACCCTATTTTCCATTTTAGAAACTTAAGGGTTATTCTTTGAGGGGGCTGGGGTTGGGATTGGTGACACTGTGAAAGTGAAACAGTAGTGTGGATGGCCACTTTTAGTTTTTAAAATTTGAGATTTTTTTCTTTTCCTTTGGGGAGGGGAGATAGGAAGGGAGAGAGAGACAGAGATAGACTTCAATCCTATCCACGGGTTCACTCCCCAAAGTCCAACACCTGGAGCTGGACCTGAAAACTCAATCCAAATCTCCCACACTGGTGGCAGGGACTCAACTACTTCAGCTATCACCTGCTCCCTCCCAGGGTCTGCAGTAGCAGGAAGCTGGAACCAACAACAGAGCTGGGACTTGAACCAAGATACTCTGTTAATGGAAAACGGGCATCCTAACCTCTATGCCAAATGCCTGCCATGTGTGTGGCCATATAGGGGTATCAGGTCAGATCTTGTCAGCTCTTACCTGTAACAAATAACTGGGCTGAGGTCTTCTTGCCCTCCACCTCAGCAGTGTAGACTCCTTCATCAGCAAAGCGAGAGTCATTGATAACAAGAATGTGCTTCTTTCCATCGGCAATGATATCAAATTTGTCAGATGCCTTGATTATGTCGGGTCCTTTAGACCAGATCACGTGGGCCTCCCTGGTGAGGACACATTCAAATCGGGCTTGTCGCTTTTCTGGAACGGTGACATCCTTCAGAGGCACAGCAAAGTCCAGTTCGATTTCTGAAAATCAAACATTAAAAACGAGGCTTTTCAGGATGCAGGAGGACACAGGGCGAAGTTGAGCCCGCTCCATGAGTTCTGAAAGCCCAGTACCTTTCACGGTCAGAATGGCCGTTGTCACTGCATTAAGAGCCTGGTACAGGACTTCGCCAGCCTGGTCCAGTTTGACTTTGTGCAAAGTCAAGAAGCGTTTTCCACCTTCTGCTTTGATCTCGCAAGTCTGAAAAACAGTAGGTTAAGTGAGCATTTGTTTGGAATAAATTCCTTAAAGGAGAATAGTTTCAGATACAAGTTGCTATAGTTTTAAAAATTGCTACTAATTTAAAAAATTAAGCAAAAGCATCCCTTTAGTATTTTATGCCGGTTGTGTAAGTTGTTCACAAGTAATGCATCGAATTCCTTCCCTTTTTGAGATTTTAGGAGCCTGATATGAAATCTATCAGTATTAAACAAAATCTGAGTATTAACCATGAAGTCCTAGTGCAGCTATCTTACATAACTAATGATGTGGGACATTACTCACAGGTGAGGGCCTTAGAAGTTCTCCCTTCAGTTTCCATTGTCCAGGAACATCTGCCTCGGAAATTTCTGCATCGAAGCTTGCACTTTCTTTCTCATAAATGGTAACATCCTCTATTGGTTTAAGCAGTTCAACTTCACGCTCTGTATAAGGCAGGGATAAAGAAACATAATGCTTTAAGCAAGGTGACAATGCTTTGCTGTTGTGTTTTGTGTGTGTTGTTTCACATTTTGCACACACAAACCTCATCTTTCAGAATAAAAGGTAAGATTTTTATACCTCCAAGTGTGAGCTTTGCAGGGTATCTCTTCCCTTCAATCTCCACCGCATATTCATCTATATCTTCTGGTGTAGCATTCTTAATCTTGAGGTAGAGATGATTCCCATCCTTCAATATCTCAGTCTTTTCATTGGGTTCCATGGGGATTTCATCGTATCCCTTGAACCACTTGATGTTTGGTGTATCTTTGGCTATATCACAAGCAAAAATGGCTGTGCCCTTGGGTTTCACGTGCTGATCTCGGATAGGTTTCACCAGCCATTCTCTAATGACCTCTGCATGGAAATGAAGCCAGAAAAATGATTATGAGCTAGGTAAGTAATGTAAGTAATATGAATTATTTCTGCAGTAAATTTCAGAAGTAGAACAAAAATGAAAACTGGACATAATTAATCTGCTACGTTATACTGGTACTCTCTCTCTTAGATAAGTTCCAAGACTTCTGATATTCAAACAATGGGAAACAAAGTTCTTTCTTGCATTTACTAAGCAGAATGTAATGTCCTGGCAAAGTACTAACCTACTACTTTCACGCAAGAGGAACATTCCAGGTTGTTGGCATTTTCCACGGTAACTGTGTAGGTCCCGGCATCCATGTCGTCTGCATCGTTGATGGTCAGGGCCCGCATCAAGCCAATGACCCCTGGCACAATCTTGCCAGGCTTCTCCACCACAATCTTCCCGTCCTTTCTCCAGACCACGTCACGCTCTTTGTTCAACTCACAGCTCAAGTACAGTGGCTGTCCTTTGACCACTGTGACTTCCTCTTCGAGCGTTTTTACAAAACGCACAGGAAGTTCTGTGGGGGTGGGTGGGGATTACAGTACATATTTCAGTACATGTGCTATTTCCGATGAAATAAAACTTAGTAAGAAGAGGCTTTATGACTGATTGCTAGGCAGGTGTATTACGTGGAAGTTTAACAGAGAACACATTCAGAAACTGGAAATTACCTTCTACAATAAGTTTTGCTGTGGAAGTCTTTTCTTTATTTCCCAAACGTAGAACACAGGTATATTCGCCGGCATCGGAGAGTTGGACGTCGATGATATGCAGCTTTCTGTCTTTCCCGTCTGCGATGAACCTGTGCTTTGGGCTCTCGCGGATGTTGCTACCGTCTTTCATCCAGGTTGTAATGGCAGTGGAGGGGGAGACCAAGCATTCAAAGATGGCAGAGGAGCCCACGGACTCTGCTTCCTTCAACACGATGTCTTTGATCTCTTTCACGAACTTCAGTGGCACAGCCTTCAGCTGGTAGGTGAATGGGGCTTCATCGGGAGGCTTCTCTCCACCACTTCCAGGCCGTAACTTTTTCCTTTCAGCTTCTATTGGTGAAGGAGTCTTTTTGGCTACACCTACTTCCAAGTAAAATGAAAGCTGATTTACTATCTCCACAGGAGACCGAAAGTACCTATCTGGATACTCTGTGGATAAAGGGAGCTGTGAAGCAGTTAGGAGACAGGACCAGAAAGTTAATGGCCAGGTAACCCAAGGGTCATTTGTAGTCTGCCTTGTTTCGGACAGGAAATTGAGAAGGTACAAGGAATCCATAAATAGGAAATGGGCGTCATTTTCTCAAGTTTTAATCCTAAGTATGAAACATCAAGGTTAATTGCTAATTATTTTGTCTGCATAGAAGTATCATGCATGTGAAAAATGAAGTTAAGAGCTTATGGGTTCATTATACTAACATAAAATTGCTTATATCTATAATACCTGCTAATACAATAAGTGGATTATTTGAAATACAGGACGTGGATTATTTAAAATACCAAAAGTCATGTGCATTTTAGCAGAATCAATCAGAAACAAATACTGTTACAAAATTTGAAGAAGTTTTCCCCTTGAATATAGAGTTTAGGAATTCATAGAACAAAAGGCTACAATACAGGTACAAAGGGAATGAATCTTACCTTTGATTGGGCCTTTTGGCTTGGCAGCCTCCTCCTTAGGTTTGGCTTCTAAAATAAAAGAAAACTCAGCATTTAAACAGTTTCAGACTTACTTCATGTTTATCAGTAAACCATGCAGGGTGAGTGATGCTCTTTATTATATACTCTAATGCATTTATATAACTTCTGGGAAAATACTTTGACTATATTCAAGAAGGCATACTTTGAGATTGACATGACCAAGATATATTGCCAATAAATTCAGGTTTAAAAAGTTCTTTCAGCAAGTGCCTTTATTGACTGCCATTTCTGGAAGGCTTGCTGCTGCCCTTCGGGGATGAGCAAGTCAGGTATCTTAGCTCTTTGTGTGTGCGTTGGTTATGTGAACCAAAGAAACAGTTCTGTTAATAAGAATCAGTGTAAGAAAAAGGGAAGTGGGCCAGAAGTTACCAAAAGCCTTTCTCTTTGTTTATGGATTACATAAGTAAGTCAAGGACTTAACACTAAGGACAAAGACAGGGTCCATGTGCCACACACGTATGGGTCCTTTGAAAATTTCCCTGCACAGACAGTGAACTGAGGCAGGAACAAGAAAGCCTCTCCATTCAGAGTTTACGTCAATTACAAATGCAGGGAGAGTACAAATCATAGAACAACTTCCTCAGCTTCAGACTGGGGATGAGTGAGGACGACTTTAATTGTACAGGTACAGGGTCAGCCCCATGGCAGTTGGGCACCTTTTTAAAGGTACTGCATGGACACTGTAAATGATTAAAAGTACAATTTGTGCCCAAATCATAATCATCAGTGATTAAATATTAAAAAGAACATAGTATATTTTTCATGTCATTGAACAAGAGGAAAAACCTACTATTCTGAGATAGTTTTAAGTAAACATTTTTCTAAATAATTTAATATAATCTACAATATAATAAATACATAAATGTGTAATAATTACACTTATATATTGAAATAATTTAAATATTTATTTCTAAATAATTTTAAATAAAATTTAAAGATATTAGCAAGAGATCAAGTAGTCAAGGTGAATATTTATTAATAATAATTATACATAATTTCATGTTTAGCTTTGAAATTATCTCCTAGGGGATAAATTATTAAGTAGCTTGTATATACCTAATAAATATCTCAAGTTTGGACTTGAGATAGCTATATCATTCATTAAGTTAATACATTTAAGAAAATTATTATTGGTCTAAATCCTTACATAAATTTAAAGTCTGAATTACATAGTCTTTTTTCTTTCTTATTGCTTTAAAATATACCTGATGTTAACTTTACCACTTTAGCTACTTTTAACTGTATAATTCAGTTGCATTAAGTAAATTTATACTGTTGTGCAACCACAATTCCATCCATTTCTAGAACCTTTTCATTATCTCAATGTGAGGTCTTCAAAAGCAATGATTCCTTAGAGCATGAGGGAATTTTGAAACTGTACGAGACTCCTCTCTGTATGTCCTTAGAGGTGTTTGTTTGGCTCCTTAGTTTTCATCAGCCCTAAACATACTCATTACTTGATCTCAAAGCATATGAAAGGAACAGTGCACTGCAGAGAAATGCATTCCAGTCAAAGCACAATATGCGTCTGAAGGTGAATTAAGTACATCGGATGAAGAAAACGTAAGAATGCATCATAGGGGCTGGCACTGTGGTGCAGCGGGTAAAGCCACTGCCCGTGATGCCAACGTCCCATATAGGCACCAGGCTGTGTCCTATGTCACTGCTCCACTTTGCTCCAGCTGCCCGCTAATGGTTTGGAAAAAGCAGCAGAAGATGGCCCAAGTGTTTGGGCCCCTGACACCCATTTGGGAGACCTGGATGATGCTACAGGCTTCTGGCTTCAGCCTGGCCCAGACCTGATTGGTGTGGCCATCTGGAGTATGAACTAGTGGATGGAAGATCTCTCTTTGTCTCTGTCTCTCCCTGTCTCTAATTCTGCTTTTCAAATAATAAATAAATCTTTAAAAAATTCATCATAAACAACCCCCAGTTGAAATGATGCCTATGTTTTGACATAAACAAGACTTGAATTTTAATGATGTTTGAGCTCTTTTAGTAAGCCACTAAGGCAAACTAGCAAAAGGAAAGTATAGGACAAATACCTGTTTTCTTTCCAACCACTGGTGCTGTGACTGGGGCAGCAATGGGAGTCGGGGCGGGCTCCACTGGAGGAGGTTTGATTGTTTTCACCTCTGTTGAGAGATGTCCATTTCATTTTATTTTTTAAGAAAGCTTTTATTTAATGAATACAAATTTCATAGGTACAGCTTTAGGAATATAGCAGTTATTCCCCCACTACCCCCCTCCCACCCCCACTCCTGGACCACCTCCTACTTCCTCTCCCATCCCAGTCTTCATTAAGATTCATTTTTAATTAACCTTATATACAGAAGACCAACTCTATATCAAGTAAAGATTTCAACAGTTTGCACCCATACAGACACACAAATTATAAAGTACTTTTTTGAAAACAAGTTTACAGTTAATTCTCATAGTATAACTCATTAAGGACAGAGGTCCTATATGGGGAGTAAGTGCACAGTGGCTCCTGTTGTTAACAATTGACACTCTTATTTATGACGTCAGTGATCACCCAAGGCTCTTGACATGAACTGACAGGGCTATGGAAGCCTTCTGAGACCACAAACTCCATCAGTATTTAGACAGGGCCATAATCAAAGTAGAAGTTCTTTCTTTCCTTCAGAGAAAAGTACATCCTTCCTGGTTGGCCCCTTCTTTCCACTGGGGTCTCACTCACAGAGATCCTTCATGTAAATCATTTTTTGCCACAGTGTCTTGGCTTTCCATGCCTGAAATGCTCTCATGGGCTTTTCAGCCTGACAGAAATGCATTAAGGGCTGATTCTGAGGTCAGAGTGCTGTTTAGGGCATTTGCCATTCTATGAGTCTGCTGTGTGGACTGCTTCTCATGTTGGAATCTTCTCTCCCTTTTAATTCTATCTATTGTTATTACATCCATTTTATTAATGCACCCTTCTGTCATTGCCTGAACCCCTATTTGGTGGCCTGTTTGCCTTTTGATATGATTTTAAATAACTTTTTTTTTTCAGAAAATAATACCTTAAGCACATTGAGACGTTAGAAGTCATTGGATACCTGTTGGCTTTCACCTGTTTTGTGTGACGTGTGAAGCAGTATGGTGTTGACACTGAGGATCAGTTTGCTTACCTGCCTCAGGCTTTACTTTGGGTTCAGGACCAGGGAGAGGTATTGCTGGCTTAATTTCAGGCACTGAAATAATGTACAACAATGAGTTTATCACAGTATTTCCCAATTTTTTCACAAACTCAAATAGAAAATTAAGCAGACTTCACATATCCTGGAACATATTAGGGCTTACACATACAGTTTTCAAATTAAATATCTGATCTAAATTTATTTTTTGGTTTAAATAAAATATTTAGAAAGTACAGTAAGGCAATCTCCTTTATTTCAGTGTTGTTAGCCATCTCATTGCCTATGAAGATTTTTTTCTAGTAATTTATTTAACATATAGATGATCATTAGCCAAGTGCACAGGAAAGTAAAATGCCAGAGAAAAATCAAGCTCTATGTGATGATTAGATTAAGCCTAATTCAAATCCAGATGCCAGTACAATATTTTAAATGATACATATTTGCATTTTTAGGGACAACTAAGAAAAACACCTAGGTTTATACCTTTTGTTGGTTCCGGAATTTTCCTTTCCTTTTTCTCAACAGTAGCTGGGGGTACTTCAACTTCTTCCACAGCTTTTGGAGGTGGCTCTGGTGCTTTAAGATAACAAGATTATTTTCTAATGTTAAGATCTGAATACACAGAAATAAACTCATCAGAAATACATTATGATATTCTTTTTCAAAAGCCTAATTGATGGCTTTTAAAAACAATTATATTTTTATTAATTAATTTCTCTTGTGACTGTCTCAATTTATTTTTCTTTTATCCCACCCATTTGCCTCTGGTTATCCCCATCAGCACTCAGACTCTCTATAAATTGTCCCAGTAGTTACAGTATTTGGGTACAGGCTCAGAGAAAAACTGACCCACTTAAAAGCCCTCATATTTTATGAATCAAATCTCTTCACCCTCTCATGAAGATATTCTGCAGCCAACCCGATTACTTTTGTCAAATCCACTAGAAGACTGGCAAAGTAACAATAATGAATGCAGACAAATACATGAGTGGATTTGGGAGTTGCTAGAAAAATGCCGCAACAAAAAGCAGACAATGGAAAACACAGACTGCACCACAGATGAGATATGAAGCTATGTTTCTATTTAACTCATTCATGTTTACAAGATAAACCTTTTGTTAAATGTCCACTTTGTTAAAAGAGAGTTTCACAGCTGTCAGTGAGGTTCCTACCTGCAGGTTTTTTAATTTTTTCTAGTTTTTTAGGTTCTACTTTAGGTTCTTCTTCTTCAGGTCTCTTTCTTAAAACTTAAAAGACAAAAAGGTTTATATGTAAACAAACAAACTAATGAAGATGTTGAAAAAGCTTGATGAATACAAATAATGTACAAAGCAAGGAAAACAAAAAAGCATGCGGAAGCAGGACTCTGAGAAATTAGCATTTATGCTTTACTGACTTTAAAAAAACATCAGTTGTTGTTAATTCAAATAGTACCCAGAGTTACTAGATAACTATAATGTAACTGTTTGACAGAAATGGCACAAATACAAAATGAATAATTTGAATTGTAACAAATTCTAATAATAATTCAATGTTCCAATAAATGAGGAGTATTTAAATGAGAAGTAGGACATTTAAAAGGAGATATCTAAAGAAATATAGGCTAGAAATCAGTAATTCTATCCAAACACAATGTTAGCAATTGTTTCTTTGTTGGTTATATTGCTTCTAATTTTTTAATGTTTTATTAGTAGGACAGAAACGCTCAGTCTTTTAAAAGTGTTATTTATTAGTGTGGTGATCCTATGTCACTCTTTAAAACTGAATACTGAATTTAGGCTTACATAGTTTTGTGTGAAGTATTTAATATGCTTAGTGTATTTTACCACGCAATTTGGTTATGAATATTGACAGTCATGGTCATTGTTGTTAGTTTAGAATTTTATCAGTCTGGTTATGTATATTAACATTGTAAACTTCCAAATACTATGAATGCTCACAAAATTTCTGTCTTGGTTTTTAAATTATTTGGAAATGGTAGCTTCTTATATTTTCAATGAAGCTACAAACAAATGTTGATAAGTAAGAATTCCAACTCAAAGAAAAGCAAGGGACAGAAACATTGTGTAAGCTTTCAAGTAAGTTTTCTTTTAAATATGCTGTACACTGATAGAATGGTAGAAAATACTATACCACTTTTCAGAACAACTTCTTCCTTTGGTTGAGGTTTAGGTTCAGGAAGTAATTTGCGAACTTTCTTTTCACCTCCAGGCACTTAAAAGAATATGATTTCAAATTTTGAAGTGAATTAATATAAAAATGGGATTCCAACAAGAAAAAAAAAACTCTCAAAATTAGTTAACTATATTGCATTGAGTGACTTTTTTTGTTACACAGAAATTTTTCAGAATTGAATAGTAAGTAATACATTTCAAGTTATTACTTCTGCAAACAACTATAAAACCTTGTGACTAAATTCAATTAACTGCAGAAAAATATATTGATACTAAATGAGTGAAGAAGATATTCTGTATTGATTTTCTGATTCTTTCATCAAATTACAGGGTTCCTGACAGCATCATTGCCACAGTATGCGATTGTAGATTGCCTACATCTACTCTGGTATCTTATTGATCACTATATACATCACACATGACCTTGGCAAGTGTTAATGCCATCATTTGATCTCCATTCTAGGAAAACCAAAAGATCTGGTTTGTGACCTTGTTGAGGGAAAGGCCTTATTTCACTTTCTAAACAGAACAAAAATATCCTTTTTCAAGGTCTCTTTTCATTTACAAATAATATTTACTTAAAATTATAGAAGGATAGAATTTCAAAGTTAACATTAGAAGCTCATTTTCATGAATAGTGAAGCCTTTGCCACAGAAATTCTGCATTTTCTTCTGTGTCTACAGTGACAACCAAGCAGGGTGGATGATATCAGTTCTAGAGCAGCCTTTTACTGTTTTTACAGCCATCATGGATTTGAATGGGGACAAAATGCACTCACTAATTACTGGACCACATTATTTCTCTGCTAACATCAATTAAAATCTAATTTAAAGCATTTTTTTTTGTACCCTGTACCCGATTTCTTTATTCGGTTGAAATCTGAGTTTCCTATATATTTCTATGAACTTTCCATTTGGTGTTTTAAACAAGACATTTGCAATTCATTATTTTTTAAGTGAGAAAGCTTACTTCAAAATTTAAATATATAAAAGGTAAATATGTATCTCATTTTAACAATAATTTTTACTGTAAGCATTTTAAGTAAATATTTCACAGTTAAACATAAACTTTTTTTATTCATGATAAAATTGTGTTGCACTTCAATACTATTTTAGACTTACCCCTACTCTTAATGTGTAACTGTTTTTGTTGATGGAAACTCACAAGACCATGCATGTAATCAATGTATGCCATGATGACATAATATACATTTGCTCTCATGTAATGGACATAGTAAAAAATATATTTGTGCATTTGTTTTTCCATAGATATTATTATTTTATTTTTAAGATCTTATTGATTTTGAGACTCAGGCAGAACACACAATTGTAGCTGTCATTTTAAAAGTGATTATATTTCAGTCTAGTGTTATTTATTTATTTATTTATAATCTCCATTTTATGAATCAGGCAGTATATATTCCAGTGAGGGATTTTTCTCCAGCTTCCAGGGTAAGCAAGACAGAGTCTCTGGAAGTGTGGATTACTTATATAGAATATGATTAAGCACTAAAGTTACTTGAAACGTTTTTAAACAGGTGTTTTCTACACTTTTAGATTGCATTTACTTTTCCTTCAGGTCTAATTTTAAAATAGGGAAAATGCTATTTAAAGAAAAACAAATTGTGAATTTTGAGACGTGATGGTAGTGATAATGAAAATTTTCCTGAAATGTAAAAGCTGTCCAATTTAGAGAGTGTCTTTATATCAGCGAGAAGAAATCCCTAGAAGTCACCTAAACAGGTGAATGAGGACATGACTTAACACGTAACACTTGTAACACTGGGCAAAACGCTGACATCCTGGTAAAATTTCCAAGCTTTCCACCACTCAACATTTTAACCGAAGATGTCTTTCTTTTTAATCACCCTCAGCTAATCAGGAAATTTTCGATGTTTAAGTTTAGGAAAATGCAAGAAGGCAAATGGAGTAAGACAAAGCTGAATAATATGTATCCATATAATGAAAGAAATTGATGGAGACAATGGAAGCCACACTCATGAGCCAGGACCATAAAAGCCACAAAAAATACAAAAAATGAAGGAGACTACTCTGATCATTAAAAAGATGGCAAGAACATTTTTATGAAGACAGAAAGAGCAATGAATCAGATGAACAGATATTACATACAAAAACATTTTCTAGCCTTTGAAATACCTTTCAGAGGTGTAAGCTCCACTTTTTCTGGGACCTCTGGTTTTTCAGGAACTTTCTTTCTTGAAACAGCTTTAAAGAATATGATCTTACTTGTATTATTTGTATATATAATCCGAAGCAATTGATTAGTATTTTACTCCACAAATCAAAACCAAGCTTTGTTTATAACCAGAAAGCATCAAGAACAGCCAAGAACAGCCACCAAAGAGCATACAAGAAGCTTCCAAACCACAGTTTGCAGTTTAACTGCAATGTTGAATCGTAAACTAAGACTGGCTAAGAAAGAAGAGCAATTGTGTTCTCCCCAGGAAGAAGACATTTTCCTTTGAGCATAAATTTTACATTAAGGGAAACATTTAAGTATGTGTCCTCATGGAGTATAAATAAAGAAACTAGTGAGCTTTTAAGAGGTCTCTACCTTTCCATTGTTTGGCCTAAAACCCAGGAGGGTTGGAATCACAACAAGCAATGTTTTCCTTTTGAAGAATCTGACTTTGTAGATGTGTAGGTAATTATAGGAGAGGTGCTTATCTAAGGTTGAGCCTAGATTCTTTGAGACTGGGAAATCTTGTCACATCACAAATAAGATAATTTCTTGTTAAACAGAAGAATTAGTTTTTGCCAGTTTATTTTAGCTTTTAATGATGTTGTTATTTTAAAACTAAGTAATATATCAATTCAAAGAAAAAAAAAGAATGGAGTTTAACAATAGAGAAGTTCTGGATTTTAAATGTACTCATCACCATTCTTTCTGGTTACACCACAAAATGCCCTAGATTTTTATTAAGTTGAAAAAAAAATGTGTGCAAGCAGTGACAGGTTGATCGTGTACTTTTCTGTCATGGTACATGAGCACTTATAAACTATTGGACACATAAATACATCACTTAAATATATTCACAAGCAAACAATTTTTTAAGGACAGAAGTTTGGCTTTGGTATAAATTAGTTACTGAAATATTAAAAATATCTTGCAAATATTCCTTATACATTCACACTCATACACCTAAAGATACGCATAGCAACTGGGATTTGAAATCTGAAAATCCCTTTTCCCTATTCCGCATAGGAAAATTAGTTGGATAGTTCCTGCATCCAGATGTCCAGGAAGATACTAGCAATACACTTTCTGATGTTTAGGGCAGCAGGCATAGCTTGACAAGGCAGCCAGGGCTCCTGGGACAGCCGAAAGCACACTCTCTATGCAATTCGCACAGCATAACTGTGTCTGGAAGTGCACACTTCCAAAAGCAATGTACTTTGGGCAAGCACCATCTCTGATGGTTGAACAGAAGTCTGAAACAAGTTAATAAGACTTTAACATTTTATACCTTTAAGCTGGAATATTTTCTCTTTCACATCTTCCTTGGGTGGAGGAGGAGCAGGAGCTGGGGGTCTTGGTTTGAGTTTTGGTTTCTCAACAACCTTCTTTTCAGGTTCAGGTTCTTGAAAGAGTATTTCAGGAGTGTTAGTACTTATATATGTTTTCTAACATGTGTGTATATATAGTATATTCTGTAGAAATTTAAATATAATTTTGGAGCAAAATGTTTGCTTTTTTGATACATAATAGTGCCCAACATAAAACATAAAATACCAACACTATACACAGGTGACAAGAAATACAGCCAAGACATTAATGAAAACAACAAAGGAAGCATCCAGAGAAGCCACATTTCACATGACACAAATAGTAATAACAACACAGAAACAAAAGAATGAGATGCACATTCAAAACAATATCTTACACGCAGTTGCAAAGAGACCTACTACTACATATGAACAGCAACATAAACCAGATACACTTGAAGAGTAAGAATATGATGATGAAGATTTAAGTCTAGTTAACTGAATACCTTTTACTGGTATTTCTTCTGGTTGTGGTTCAGGCTCAGGTTCTTCAGGTTCAATATACTTTTCAATTACACGTTCTTTAAAGAATGTTGATAAAGGACATAAGATTGTAATGAAGTTCTTCATAAAGACTCATGCAAATTTCACATAAACGCAAAGATTACAGTCACACAAATATACAATTCGAACAAAGTCACTTGTACAGAGAAAGAGAAGATTTCTATTTTCTTATACTTGAACATCGTATTAACAATAGTGTATCTGATGTATGTTGATGGCAACTGAGATGATTATTAAGATTTGGTATTGGGTTATCATTTGAGGATTCACTTCAGTCATTTTAATTTTGCTTCATTAAGATGTACCTTCTGAAATTTAAGGCTATTATCAAGAATAATCAAATTGGAGCTGGTGCTGTGGCACAGTGGGTTAAAGCCCCAGCCTGCAGGGCCAACATTCCATATGGGCACCAATTCGAGTCCCGGCTCCTCCACTTCCAATCCAGCTCCCTGCTAATGTGCTTGGAAAAGCTGCACAGGCCTTGGGCCCCTGCACCCACATGGGAAGACCTGGAAGAAGCTCCTGGTTCCTGGTGTCAGATCAGCTGAGCTCCTGCCATTGTGGCCATTTTGGGGGTGAGCCAGTGAATGGAAGACCTCTCTCTCTCTACCTCTCTCAGTAACTCTATCAAATAAATAAGATAAATCAAAAACATAATCAAATTAAAGACTCTAATTCAACAGAAGTATAACTATTTGAAAAAGTAAAGCAGTAACACATATGGTAGAAGGCCTTTGTGTATAATTTTAAGAAGAAATGTCACTTTATAAGCACCTTGTATTTCTAACAGGAGTTTTTGAGGGTAAAAATTTTTTATTTCTCACTCTCTCTGTATAAATACATACATACATATATGTATACATATATATTGTTATACCTTCAACAGGGGGAGCCTCTTTTCTACCAATGGTTATGGATGCTCTTTCTTCGTATATTAGTTCCTCAGGAGCCTCTTCAACTTAAAAAACACAGTGTTTTATTTTAGATTGTATCCAGAATAGAATGCTGCAACTACCAAGCTGCAACTTATCAACTTAATCACATTCTACAACACACTTTCAAGTGTCCCCCAGACACTGAATTTCAGTGTATGAGGCAACAGGCAAGTATGTGGGCTCCATCTTCAGTCGCTGCATGATGGAGATGGTTGCTGTCTATCCAAGATTTATAAAGCAGCTGTGTACCTGGAGCAGGTGTAGCTTCTGGCTCTTCACGGATTGGAACAGACACTTTCTTTTCTGGGACGATTTCCTTGGGCACCTCTGGCACTTGAAAGATATTGATTTTGTTAACTATTAAGAATTTAGAAGACATGCAAGATTCTGCAATGAGCAGGCAAAGAATACAGGCAGAAGGGTTCAAGGCATCCTGAGGAAAACAGCTTCTGAGCACGGCACCCTTTTGGACATCTCCATTTCACACAGGAATATTCTTGCCCTTCTTCATTTGCTTCTCATTCTCTGTGTCCTCTTGGTGGACAATTCTCCACTGGTCTAACTTGCAGACTACAATTATTGCTCTGTGTGTGTGTGAGTCATCAGTCCCAGGCACTCAGGTCTCACTCTCATGTGGATGCCTTGGAGATCTACATCTCTGGGCCTGATCTCTTTCCTAAGCTCCTAATGCACATTTTCACTTGCTTAACTGAAAAGTGGAAACTATATTCAACACCTTTTTTCTAATATCGTCAGGGACTCAATTAATTAATTGTTTTTCTTGGCCATCTAGCTTCAACCTCTACAATCATCTTGGCTCCTTAATTTCTCTAATTGTTTGATAATAGTCAAATGCCAAACTAATCTCTCTCATTGAATCCTCTCATGCATTTCTACTGTCACTGCTCTAGTCTAACTCATAATGACTTAAATCATTAGAATGTTTCTTTACTATTATCACGGCCTTCCATAGCTTAAACTGCCGACAGGTTTCTTTCTAAAACTCAAATCCTCTTAATGTGTACAACTACTTCAAAACATCTGAAGTTTTCTATTGCCAGCAGAATAAAGTACAAACCCTATATTGGCATTCAAATAAAATCAAAACATGATCCCCATCTGTCTCTGGCATTGTCTGTCAAGATACTCTGCAACCAATCCATATTCAAATTAAGTTTACTTGACAATCCTTGAACTTCCTAATGCTCCCTCTGCCTAGGATACCATTCCCTCAATCTCCACATGTCAAAATCCATCAACATTTAAAATCATACTTTTCCACACAGATTTCCATGTCTTTATGTGACATGAAACTTTCCTTGTTCTGTGTATCCTTGTATACACTTTGTAAGACACTATCACATCTTGCCTATGTTATGTCTATGTTATACTCTTTTTCTGTCTTCTCACAAGACTTAAGTTGTGTGAAGACAGGACCAGATCTTATATTTTCTGACCCACTTAGCACAATATGCTGAAATGAGCTTTTCTCCACACTGAGGAGGTCCTTTTTACCACCTGTCACCATGGAATTTATCACAGCACAACTGAATCACATTTTTCCCCCTCTTGCTTTTCTGTTACTTTTTCTCTCTTTGCTCTATGTCTCCCTTTTCTCTGTGAAATGTGGTTTTGTATAAAGTCATATTCAGTATTTTTTCTCCAAGAATTATTAAAATGCCTAAGTAGTATTCAAAACTGTGAATGCTTTTCTTTTGGTAAGTACCTTTTTCTGGCAGGACTTCCGGCTTTTTGGTAACAGGCACTGGTTCTTTCTTTACTGGAACAAGTTTCTTGGGCACCTCAGGCACTTTGAAGATATTAGTTTTGTTTTAAAAAGAGGATTTAAAATTACTTTAAAATGTTAGTAAAAATCTATGATTAATGGAGTAGCACTAAAGATAATGGCAATAAAATGAAATTTTTGTCCTTAAGTATTAATCATAAGGACAAATGATTGGATTTCACTTCAAGGTAGCAGTATATCTTAAAAAATTATGATGTTGACGACATGAATACCTTTAGCTTCTGGGGTTTCTGGCTTCTTAACAATTGGGGTCTTCTTCACTGGAACAACTTTCTTTGGCATCTCAGGTACTTTAAAGATATTAGTAGCATTTAGTAAGAAGAAATTGCAAGAAGTAATACGTACACACTGATTCTACAAGTCTGTTTGATGCCGTAACACATACATAACAGCTAACAAACACACAATACAGCACAAGACACAACAAGGAAGGAGTGTAAATTAGAGATGGCACAGAAGAATGGGGCACATATTTATTTACTTTAACCCGAGTACCTTTAGGAGGTGGAGCTTCTGGCTTTTTGATGACAGGAACCTTCTTCTCTGGGACGATCTTTTTAGGCTCTTCAGGCACTGAACGATAGGAATTTCTTTTAGAGTCAGATGATTACAAGTTTAATGACCACAAATTAATTTTTGAAAGACCCCATGTATTTCTTTGGTATATGCATTGTAAAAGTTTGCTGTGTGCAGATAACTTTTACTCTTGCCAATGAAGTTAGCTTTCAAGCAAGGAGACAGAAGACACACACCGTCACTAAGGTTTGTAACAGACCTAAACATCCATGTATCCCATTTGCCCATGCAGAGGATCCTGCCCTGTACCTGCTGGAGGTGGAGCCTCTGGTTCCTCCTCTTCTGCAACAGGAATTGGCTCTTCTTCAGGAACAACTTCCTCGGGTTCTTCATATACTTTAAAGATATTAGTTGATTTTATTTCAAAGTATGGAAGAATATTCCAAAATATGTGAAACACTAAGTAGTAAATATTTACACTGATTTCTTCTCTGGTCTCAATTAGTATCTTCTCTTATTTTTAAGATGAAATCTATCTTGCAATTATTTCTTCTGTGTCAATTGATTTCAATGCTTGGAAAGATTTCCTGGTATTTAATGTCATTTATAGTCATTAGTTCTCCCATATGGCTTTCTTGTACATCAGCAAAACCTTGTTCAGGTGGGTGTTATGGCACAGTGGGTTGGGCCACCACTTGGCATGCCCACTTCCCACCTTAAAGTGCTGGTTCGAGTCTTTGCACCTCTGCTTCTCAACCAATTTCCTATTTAATGCATTCCGGGAGGCAGCAGGTAATGGCTCAAATATTCAGAACCCTGCCAACCCTGTAGGAGACCTGTATGGAGTTCTGGGCTCCTGGATTTGGCCTGGCCCAGCCCAACCTGTTTCAGGCATTTGGGAGAGTGAACCAGAAGTTAGAATATATCTCCCTCCCTCCCTCCTTCCTTCTTTCCCTTTCTCTTTCTCTCACTTTCTCTCTTTGCCTTTCACATATTTGAAAATAAAATACATATTTAATTTAAAAAGGCAAAAGCAATGTTGTTTAATATAGTGTACTATGACCTAGTAGATACCAATAATTTATAACCCAAACTAGATTTGAGACTAGAGCTAATTTAGAACAATGAAGTAAGACAAATAAGAGGTAGAGAATGACCAAGAGATAAGGAGTTAAGAAGGAAGAACCAACTTTTAATGAGAAATAGTCGCCTGGTGGCAAGCTCATCAATCAAACCCCAAGTACCTTCAGGGGGAGGAGACTCCACTTTCTTGGGAACAGGAATGACCGGTTTCTCTTCTATGACAGGTTTCTTTGGCACCTCTGGCACTTTAAACATAGTAGTTAGTTTTACTTTTGAGTGGTTATGAAGTATGTGACATTTAAATCAATCTACTTCAAATCTTGTTCAAATTACCCAGGAACAGATCCAAAACCAAAATCCACACTAAAGGCGTGGATCTGTCTTTGGATTCCCAAAGTAGGGAGGAAAATGTGACCCAATAAGAATCATAAAACTCCGTCACTAAACTCTTCCAAAGCTTGTATAAATGCACTCTTTTTTTTTTTTTAAAACATGAATGATGCCATTTCAAAAAACATAAAGTCCAGAATGTCAGTTTTTTAGTTGTAAATGTACAAAGACTGGCAAACCAAGAGTTTGATAACAGGTGACTTTTGAGACCAAGAGTGAATTCTTTCAGAAGAATCTAATTAGTGATAGGTACCTTTGGCTGGTGGGACTTCTGGCTTTTTGGGAACAGCTATTTTCTTTTCTGGAACAACTTCTTTTGGAGCTTCAGGCACTTTAAAGATATTAGTATTTTAACATTATGAACAATCACCAGTAAACATTCATCACGTGTATGTGGAACAAAACACTTTTTAAGAGTTGGAGGCTGTATCCACCTCCATCAAAGGGTGGGCAGAGGCATGTACCTTTAGCAGGTGGGGCTTCTGGCTTTTTGGGAACTGCAGGAGGCACTTTCTTTTCAGGAACAACTTCCTTGGGCACCTCAGGCACTTTAAAAGATATTAGTAGTTTTTAAACTCATGGTATTAAGAACATATGGAGAGCATTAAGTAGAGCAGTGGAACACACTATTTTAAAGATGGACATTTTTCTGTTGGAAGGTAATGGCGGGGAGAAATACCTTTCACTGCAGGTGGCTCAGGTTTTTTGGCAATGACAGCAGGTACTTTCTTTTCTGGGACGGGTTTCTTAGGTGGCACAGACACTAAACACATTAGAATGTGTGGGTTAGAAGCCATGCAAATGAACGAGCAACAAGACAGAAAGCCTGTCACATCCAGGATTGGCAGGGCAAGAGTCGGGGAGGTTGGCGGGTGTCCCGGCAGCCTGCCCAGTACCTTTGGGGGGCTCCACGGGCTCTGGCTCTTCCACAGCTTCAGCCGGCGGCTCTTCCAGTACAACTTCCTCCGGCTCCTCATACACTTTAAAAACAGCAGCTCATTTTAGTGCTACAGCTGACTAACATGCAAGAAACGTTTTGCAAAAAGAATACTGCAACACCACCGACAGAGTTTATCTTTTTAAGAATACTAGTTGGAATAGTTTCAAAATTACCTTCGGGAGGAGGACTTTCTGGTTTGGGGGGAATGGCTTCAGGCACCTTCTTTTCTGGGACAGCTGCCTTTGGCACCTCGGGTACTTTAAAGATATTAGTATTTTCATGATTAGACAGAGTGGAGACAAATGGCCAGCATCAAACAGAGCAGCAGTATCAAAGACAGTAGCGGCTACCTTTAGCAGGTGGGGCTTCCGGCTTTTTCGGAGGCACCACTGTCACCTTCTTTTCAGGAACAACCTCTTTGGGGGCCTCAGGCACTTAAAAGATATTAGTGAAGTTGCAGTGAACACTTGTCAAGACAACCGGGATGCAATCATTTCAAGAGCAGAAGAGCGTATCTTACGAGGCTTAAAGTCACTGACAAATACCTTTGGCTGGTGGGACTTCCGGCTTTTTCGGAGGCACCACAGTCACCTTCTTTTCAGGAATGACTTCTTTGGGGGCCTCAGGCACTTAAAAGGTATTAGTGGAGTCACAGTTAGGAGTTGTGAAGACCAACAAGACAAAATGTTTTCAAGAGCAGAAGAGCGTATCTTCTGAAGCTTACAGTCACCGACAAATACCTTTGACAGGTGGGGCTTCAGGCTTTTTCGGAGGCGCCACGGACACTTTCTTTTCGGGTATGACTTCCTTGGGGGCTTCAGGCACTTAAAAGATATTAGTGAGGTTATAGTTAGGGCTTATGAAGACCACTGGGACGAAATCGCTCCTAGAGCAGAAGAGTTCCTATCTCATAGAACCTAAGGGCGGTGAGAGATACCTTTGACAGGTGGGGCTTCTGGCTTTTTCGGAGGTGCCACAGACACTCTCTTTTCAGGAATGACCTCTTCAGGAGCCTCAGGCACTTAAAAGAGATTAGTGAGCTACGGTTAGGACTGTGATGACCTGACCGCTGGTAGAAAATCTTTTCAAGAGCCGAATAGTTGAGCTTGTGACACCTGAGGTCGATGACAGATACCTTTGACAGGTGGGGCTTCTGGCTTTTTCGGAGGCGCCACGGACACTTTCTTTTCGGGTATGACTTCCTTGGGGGCTTCAGACACTTAAAAGATATTAGTGAGGTTATAGTTAGGGCTTACGAAGACCACTGGGACGAAATCGCTCCTAGAGCAGAAGAGTTCCTATCTCATGAAGCCTAAGATATGAGACAGAAGACCTTTTACAGGTGGGATTTCTGGGTTTTTAGGAAGGCACCATTGAGGGTTTCATTTTAGGCACCCTTTCTTGAAGAACTTCAGGTACTTATAAGATATTAGTGGTTTGTCTATTAGGTTAGTGAAATAAATGGACTAAAACCACTTCCAAGAGCAGGGAGGGTATTTCTTTTGCAGTGTCAGAGCGGGGTAAAAAATACCTGTGACAGGTGGAGCTTCTGGCTTTTTAGGTGGAACAATTGGAACTTTCTTTTCTGGGACAGCTTCTGGGGGAGCTTCCGGCACTTGAAAGATATTAGTAGTTTTATACTTCAGTTATTGAAGAGCAAGAGACTAAATCTTTCCCAAGGATGGAGGAGAGATTTCTTCTCTAAGCATAAGGGTAGGGTGAAAAGTACCTGTGACAGGTGGGGCTTCTGGTTCTTTGGGAGATACCACTGGTATTTCCTTTTCAGGGATAATTTCTTGAGGAGCTTCGGGCACTTGAAAGAGATTAGTAGTTTGACATTTAGTTTACTGAAGACCAGTGGGCCAAATTTGTTCTTCTGCAGAATGGGGTTGAGCTGACATATACCTGCAGCCGGAGGGGCCTCTGGTTTTTTGGGTAGTGCCTTGGGAATTTTCTTCTCTGGGACAACTTCTTGAGCAGCTTCAGGCACTTGAAAGATATTAGTAGTTTCAGAATTTGTGGCTAGTGAGGGCATATGTTACAAAGTTTGTGAAGAGGATGATATAGTTCCAATGGACAGAGCAGTATAAAGAAATACCTTTTGCAGGTGGGACTTCAGGTTTTTTGGGCACAGCCACAGACACTTTCTTTTCAGGTACAACTTCTTTAGGAACTTTGAAGATATTAGTAACTTTTAGTTAGCAACTATTCAGGGGGAATAGCGACACTACCCAGGCAAATACAATTTGAGAGGCTGGTGGACCCATCTGAACACCTTCCCAGCCCCCTGAAACAGGTGACCAATGACAGGCAAGGATAATTACCTTTAGCAGGTGGAGCTTCTGGCTTTTTGGGAGGAGCCACTGGTACTTTCTTTTCTGGGACAGCTTCCTTCGGTGGCACTTCAGGCACTTGAAAGATAATTCGTAATTTATGTTTAGAAAAGGTGAAAATAATTGATGCCTATAACACTTAATCACATACCACGACACAAACAGATTTCTACTGACATTTTTCTTTGGAATTATATTACCTTTAAGTAGGCGTTTAATGCACAATTTTCTAGGTAAATAAAATTTTCTGATCTTTCCTCTTATTTGTACAGTTTTTCCCATACCTTCGGGAGGAGGACTTTCCGGTTTGGGGGGAATGGCTTCGGGCACCTTCTTTGCTGGGACAGCTGCCTTTGGCACCTCGGGTACTTTAAAGATATTAGTATTTTCATGATTAGACAGAGTGGAGACAAACAGCCAGTATCAAGCACAGCAGCATTAAGATGACTACCTTTAGCAGGTGGGGCTTCTGGCTTTTTCGGAGGTGCCACTGTCACCTTCTTTTCAGGAATGACCTCTTTGGGGGCTTCAGGCACTTGAAAGAGATTAGTGAGGTCACAGTCAGGACTGTGACGGCCATAAGACAAAATCTTTCCCAGAGCAGAAGACATAGACCTGTGACACCCAGGTCACTGACAGATACCTTCTACAGGTGGGGCTTCTGGCTTCCTGGGGGGAGCCACTGTCACCTTCTTTTCAGGGATGACCTCTTCAGGAGCCTCTGGCACTTAAAAGACATTTGTGAGGTTACAGTTAGGATGATCATGACCACACAAAATCTTTTTAAGAGAGGAGGTGGAACTCATGACACCTGAAGTCAATGACAGGTACCTTTAGCAGGTGGGGCTTTGGGCTTTTTAGGAGGCACCACTGTCACCTTCTTTTCAGGAATGACCTCTTCGGGAGCCTCAGGCACTTCAAAGAGATTAGTGAGGTTACAGTTAGGACTGTGATGGCCATAAGACAAAATCTTTCCAAGAGCGAAGAGGTGGAACTTGTGACACCTGAGGACAGCAAGATACCTTCTACAGGTGGGGCTTCTGGCTTCCTAGGAGGTGCCACTGTCACCTTCTTTTCAGGAATGACCTCTTCAGGGGCCTCAGGTGCTTCAAAGAGATTAGTAAAGCTACATTTAGGACTACGAAGCTCACAGGACAAAATCTTTCCCAGAGCAGAAGACATAGACCTGTGACACCCAAGTCACTGACAGATACCTTCTACAGGTGGGGCTTCTGGCTTCCTAGGAGGAGCCACTGTCACCTTCTTTTCAGGGACAACTTCTTTAGGTGCTTCGGGTGCTTCAAAGATATTAGTGAGGTTACAGTTAGGATGATCATGACCACGCAAAACCTTTTTAAGAGAGGAGGTGGAACTCGTGAGACCTGAAGTCAATGACAGGTACCTTTAGCAGGTGGGGCTTTGGGCTTTTTAGGAGGCACCACTGTCACCTTCTTTTCAGGAATGACCTCTTCGGGAGCCTCAGGCACTTCAAAGAGATTAGTGAGGTTACAGTTAGGACTATGATGACCACTGGGACAAAATCTTTCCAAGAGCGAAGACATAGACCTGTGACACCCAGGTCACCGACAGATACCTTCTACAGGTGGGGCTTCTGGCTTTCTAGGAGGAGCCACTGACACTTTCGGTTCAGGAATGACTTCTTCAGGAGCCTCAGGTGCTTCAAAGAGATTAGTAAAGCTACATTTAGGACTATGAAGATCACAGGACAAAATTTTTCCAAGGGCAGAAGACATAGACCTGTGACACCCAGGTCACCGACAGATACCTTCTACAGGTGGGGCTTCTGGCCTCCTGGGAGGAGCCACTGTCACCTTCTTTTCAGGGATGACCTCTTTGGGGGCCTCAGGTGCTTAAAAGATATTAGTGAGGTTACAGTTAGGATGATCATGACCACACAAAACCTTTTTAAGAGAGGAGGTGGAACTCGTGAGACCTGAAGTCAATGACAGGTACCTTTAGCAGGTGGGGCTTTGGGCTTTTTAGGAGGCACCACTGTCACCTTCTTTTCAGGAATGACCTCTTCGGGAGCCTCAGGCACTTCAAAGAGATTAGTGAGGTTACAGTTAGGACTGTGACGACCACTGGGACAAAATCTTTCCAAGAGCGAAGAGGTAGAACTTGTGACACCCAGGTCACTGACAGATACCTTCTACAGGTGGGGCTTCTGGCTTCCTGGGAGGAGCCACTGTCACCTTCTTTTCAGGGACAACTTCTTTAGGTGCTTCGGGTGCTTCAAAGAGATTAGTGAGGTTACAGTTAGGACTGTGATGGCCACACAAAATCTTTTTAAGAGAGGAGGTGGAACTCGTGACACCTGAAGTCAATGACAGGTACCTTTAGCAGGTGGGGCTTTGGGCTTTTTAGGAGGCACCACTGTCACCTTCTTTTCAGGAATGACCTCTTCAGGAGCCTCAGGCACTTAAAGGAGATTAGTGAGGTTACAGTTAGGACTGTGACGGCCACTGGGACAAAGCATCTTCTAGAGCAGACGAGTTATCTCACGACTGAGGTCAGTGGCAGATACCTTTTATAGGTGGGGCTTCTGGCTTCTTAGGAGGAGCCTCAGTTACTTTCCTTTCGGGGATGACTTCTTTGGGGCCCTCGGGCACTTAAAAGATATTAGTATTTTTACACACAGAAAATACAAAGACCACTAGACACACTGAAACATTTTCAAGAACAAAAAAAGAGCTATTTTTTCTTTTTTTCTGTCCTGAGCCTTGTATCCATGGTAACAAGTACCTGTCAGAGGTGGTGCTTCTGGCTTTGGCTGAGGAGTTTCTGTGACTTTCTTTTTGATCACCACTTCTTGGGGCGCTTCCGGTACTTTGAAGACATTTGTAAATTTACATTTGAGTCAAAGGACTGCACACAGACAGGACTTACGTTCACACACCTAAAGAATTCCGAGACTGGAAAGCAAGTCCTTTCCATCTCTCCACCTCCCCATCCCACAAGAAAGGGACAGTTAAGGTTGTACCTTGGACAGGTACAGCTTCAGGTATTTGTGAAGGATGAATTTTCTTTTCAAAGACAACTTCTCTGGCAGCCTCAGGCACTTGGAAGATATTAGTATTTTTTAGTCTCACAGGAATCAGAACAAACAAGAAACACATTTATACAGGAAAGACACTGTTCCCTGCCCGGGGTTGCCAGTAGGTTGTACCTTCATCTGCAAGGATTTCCAGCTTTTTGTGAAGAATCACAAGCCTTTTCTTTTCAGGGACAATTTCTTGGGGAGCTTGAGGCGCTTTAAGAAATTAGTATTTTAATGTTTAGTGTCATGAGGATCACTAGGAACCACAAGATTTTTTTCAAAACCAGTAGAATTAGATCTTCATGAGCCTGAGGGCTTGGTAGCTTGTACCTTTCACTGGTGGAGGTTCTCTTGGTTTGGAAGGCACTCTCTTTGAAGGCACAATTTCTGGAGGAGCTTCAGGTCCTTGAAAGATATTAGTGTTCACAGTGAAGAGTTACAGTGGTTAGTGCTATCAGAAACCACAGTGTCTTAGTGGATGGAGCTCTCTAGAAGTCTCTTCCCCTCCCTGTCCTCCCTTTGCTCCAGGATCCAGGAAGCAAACTAAGAAGTAAGTGGGGTCCTTGAGAAGAGGATTTGACCCTGTTCCAGCACCCATGGGAGTTCTTGTGACTCTGCACCCTTCTTGTACTATATAGTTCGTCCTCTACAACCCTGGGTTACTCATCTGTGGACTCAACCAATCTGAGGACCAAGTATATTGTGAACAAAAAAAGTCAACTGTACTGAATACATACAGACTTCTTTTGGTCATTATTCTCTAATCAATATAGTATAATACTTATTTCCATAGAATTTACATTTGATTAGGCATTATAAGGAATCTAGAGCTGATCTAAGGTATTCGAGGATGTACATAGGTTACATACAAATATTATGTCATTTTGTACAAGAGACTTGAGCAACCGTGGATTTTGGTATCCACAGGGTTGGGTCGGGGGAGGTCCTGGAACCGTTCCCCCCTGGACACCAGGGACCACTGTATTTGTTGAACATATTTATAGAAGGGCTCTCTGTTTCAGCAATGACAGCCACAGATTCTTTCTAGAGGGAATGCTGCGGTTTCTGGTGCCCTAAAGATATTAGTATGTTTCAATTCAGGAACTACAAAGGGCATTAGTGAAACACGCGATCTGAAGGGCAGAGACCAGATCCTTTCTTCCTGCACGTCTGGCCAGAGGTGTACCTTGCATGGGCGGGGCTTCTGGCTCTTCAGGAACGTCCTCCAACACTTCCACTTCAGGAGCAACTTCTCTCCTGGCTTCTGGTGCTTTGAAGATATTAGTAGCACACTTAGGGTTAAAAGGACTACTGGAGACAACCACCACATGAACTGAGTCAAAGTGAGTTCTGTGGCTACCAGAGGGCTCCCTCAAGAATGTCGTGGGCTATAAAGTCCCGGGGAGAGGACTCCAATCCTCTTTGTCTTTATGACCACCCAGCTCATTATTGAAGGAGCAAAGGAAGGAATCTAGTGTGAGTGATGGCCTTAGTGGGAGGTGTTTCGGTTTCAGAGGGGGCAGCCATGGGTGTTTTTGCTTGTTTGTTTTCACAGGGAAAACCTCCTGAGGTGAATCAGGCACTTTAAGGACACGAATGCATTGCACTTGGAGTTATCACACAGCAAAGAGTCTCAAGCAGAACTGTACAGACAGGAGGTTTATAGATAAGGAGGCTTTCCCACTCTCTTGCCCCCAGAATCTGCTTCTTAGGTAGCAGCATGAACAGACAGCATCCATGGGGGCCGTCCTATTGGTCGCCTTGGGTGCTATCAATATTAGCAATTTTCTTTTAGAATGGTAAATGTAGAGAAAACTACATAACAGAAACTGAAAAACTCGGATTATAATTAATAATGTACCTTTAGCTATTACTTTGAGAAGAACAAAACTTTCATGTCTGTGTTGGCTTCTTTTTGCACCCTCACCAAAGGCACATTTAAAACATGAGTGTTTTTCAAGTTTAGGAGAAAGGACAACGAAAAGATTCTAGATTGAGAAAAAATGTCAGAATATTTGAATTTTTTAAAATTATGAATATCATGGCTAATTATGAATTTTGTCCGTTGAGAAGCTTTGAAATTTTCTCATTTTTTGATTTATCTGAATATATTGAATACAGAAACTTTATGATGCATGAAAAATAAATACCATGAGAGGAGCAAATAATTATTAAGGGATGAGTTTCAGCCTTAACTGGAATTTTCTCCCTTGGTTTTAGAAGGTTCTCTGGTGGGCTCCTGTGGTAGTGATGATATTGCAGGTAGGGCAAATGTGCATTGAATTAACTGTTGCTGTTTTCAAAAACATCTGGTTTCTGTTTTAGAAACCCTTGTTCTCTAAAACAACTGTTGTTTTCTAAAAACATTTCTATGACATTTAAGTATTATTAGAAATAAATTGTTTCGAAGTCAAATGCTTGTGTGTTTTTGGAGTAAGTTTATTAAAAAAAAAAAAAAAAAAAAGAAGAAAAAGCAATTCTGGCAGGCTGAAGTAGTGCAGCCTGGAGCTCCAACCCCAGGCATGGCTGAACTATTCGTGTGTTGTTCTCAGTCAAAGACCTCTGCCATTTCATGGCATGGGCTCCTGCTTCAAAGGGAGTGTGTTATGTCAATTCAATGTAATTTCAGGGTTTTAAATGTTAGCAATGGCTTCTTATTGATATTTTTCTGGCTAGTTTGAATTTTATTTCTTTAAGCAATGTCATAGCTATTTCCTATTGAATTCATCTGGGCCTCATTTGGACATAATATGTATACATATGTTCTCTGGGTCATCAAAAACTATGGCTCAACCATCTTTTATGTGTGTAAGTTAAAAGCTGTTTCCCCTCTGTTTTCTCTTGAATGAGTCATTGGGGCATTCTATATCTGGTCAAGTTTCTGCTTTGGGCGACTCATTTATCTGAAATGATTTCCTTGGTAGCCTTGAGGCCCTAAAGATATTAGTATTTTTACGTGAGTTAACTGCAGCTACAAACAAGAGGCGGGAAGGTAAATTCTTCAGCCTTGTACCTGCTGGTGGCGGCATCTTTCTTCTCGTGGCAACAGGACTTCGTCCTTCTGGGGTCACTTCCTTGAAGACTTCAAACTCTTTAAAGATATTAGTATTTTTTATTTAATTGAGAAAACACAGACACAAAGACATTGCATACTAAGGAAGTTAGGCTAACTGCTGTCAATAAATTAGAGATTTTATTTTTGTTTTGTTTATCTTAGTATGTTATATAACTAGGTCTTGACTTTTGCAGGGGGTGGGAGCAAGTCATATATATTTCCTAGTCCTGGGGATGTCAGACGCTTTCAAGATATTAGTATTTTAGGATTAGAAGTTATGAGAATGTTCATACAATAAAAGCAGTTTTCTGCTTGTGATTTTTGTAACTAGAGAATTATACCTTTAATTCGAGGATGTTCTGGGATTTCAATAAAAGCCTCAGGTACCTCCACCTCTGGAAAAACTTCTGTGGTTGTCTCAGGCTCTTTAAAGATATTAGTAGGTTTACACTTAGAAGTTTTAAATACAGTGAATTATGTAACACGCAATTTTTGAGTCTTAAAACCAAAGATACTCATCTAAGTTTGGTACAGCTTGTATATACCTTCAACTGCTGGTGTTTCTCTCTTTTTATGAGCAGCCTCTGGAACAACTTTCTTAGATGGCTCAGGCACTTAAAAGACACAAGTATATTTATATTTGTAATTGGTGAAGAGTAACATTGAGCTTTAAAACAAGCCCAGCATAAAATTTCTTTCGACTGGTTCATTGGTGTTATATACCTTTTGCTACTTTGGGTTTTGTCTTTTGAGCAGGAGTCACAAGTATTTCTTCTACAGTTGATTCTTCAAATGCTTCATAAACTTTAAAGATATTAGTGTTTTTATAATTAGGGGCATTTCAAGACTTATAGAGAAGAATATTACAGACACATAACACATAATGCACATTCATCATTTAAATAAACAATACTACATAAACACAAATTAGTAACAAGAAGGTATTGGCTAGGAATAAGCCTCACGCCCAGTTTTATGACACAGTACTCTCAGCATGTCTTTATGTTCATGATGATAAAACTGAGTAATTAATTTGCAAAGGGCTGTATCTTTTTTCCTTTTGCTTAAAAAATTGTATTGACAAAGTTGTCCTATTTTCCTAATTGTTTTTTGATATAATGGAAATTCATGAAGTCCTTTTCTTGTCTAGGAACCCAGTTATCTACACTTCAAAGTCACTTCTAGGAAATGGGTATTTAGTCTAGAGATTAAGTTGACTTAATCCCATATCAGAGCACCTGGATCCAATTCCTGGCTCCAAATTCTCAGCAAAGCTGGCTTCAGGTAGCACTGGTGATGGGTCATTTAATTGGGATCCTGTCATCCATATGGGAGACCTAGATTGCATTCTCAGTTGCAGCTCTTATGGGCATATGGGGAGTGAGCCAGTAGATGGGGCTCTCTTTCTCTGACTTCGAGTCTCCATGTCTCTGTTTTTATACCTCTCTCTTTCTGCCTCTCAAATGAATTTTTAAAAATTAGATATAATAAGTAAATTATATTTAATTTATAGCTTCACAGTTTAATATGGAAAACCACTGGAAACAGAAACTAAAACTGATTAAATATTTGGAAAATAAGGCAAACAAACATGCTAAAGAATTCTTTCAGCTTTTAGAAAGGAAGATTTTAGGATAACAAGAACCAGACTCAAGTGTAGAAATGTTATTCAAAAGAGGGAGTGATTATATTTTTTCATCCCAAGTATAATAACTTGATCAGAAAAAATTAAGGTTTAACTGGGAATTTTTTAAATTAAAAAATGGAAGAATATCTTGACTATCATCAAGAATAAATGACTATCATCATTTTTACTGTTCAAATGACCAATTAGTATTTTATTCAGAATATTTTACTGTACAAATTCCTTAATTATAATTTTCATGAAAGCAAAAAAGAAGCTTAATAATTCTTTTGAGGTTCTATTGGCCTTGCAAACCTATTATCATTTGAGAGGCACTGTCAAAATGTTTCCAACATTGCTATGAAGAATAAATAATAATGATGATGCATTTTGATTTTATAAAATAAAATTATTATTATGGTGTTCAGTTACTGCATTGTCCAAATCAAGTAAGCCACCTTCAAAGCAAAGGAAGTTTGTACATAGAAGGAAAGTTCAACAAGACTATGTGTTTTTCAAAATCAGGAGATGTTAAAAGTATAGAACTATTTCTTCTGTAAACTGGGAGGAAACATATCCTGTCCGAGGCTAATTGCTATTCAGATTACTTGACTGGACCCAAATATTTCTGGCAAGGTAGGCTCAAAAAAGATATTAGTATTCACTTTAATATGAAGACAGTGAATTTCATGACACAAATGTAACCAAAGTGAATCATCAATTTTTCTACACTCACTGTATAGCTCTGTGTCTTCAGGAAGAACAATAGGTAACTTTTCTTCTTGAATTCTTTTCTTGGGCATCTCAGGAACTTTAAAGATATTAGTATATGTTAATTGTTATAAATAAGAGATATTAACAATATAAGGAAACAAAATATAAGGATCTAACATTACACTCATTCTCTCTAAACTTTTTAAGAAAGTTAACAAAGAATCACTTGCTGTTGTAATCAGTATCAATGTATACCTTTAGCTGGTGGAACTTCGGGCTTTGTAGGAACAGCTTCAGGAACTTTTGCTTCTGCAACGGTTTTCTTGTGTACTTCAGGCGCTTTAAAGATAGTTATTTGTCTTATTTTTAAGAATACCATAACTTGTTATAAAATATTAAGATGGGGAAACTCACAAGGAGAATGTTAAAAATTATAAAATTTTAAGTCAACCGCACACACAGGCCATACATTTCTCTAGATGAAATGTATTATATGAATTCTTGATTTGTTATATTAGAAACGTTTTGCTCTTTGGACACAGCATCATTTTGTACTAAAGCTTAGAACAAATTTGCTTCTTTTCAAGGCTAGTTGACAAGCACTTCCAAACTGGATTGTTTTTGAAAGAGAAGTTGAAGGGCCCATAGGGTTTAATTATTGCACAAGAAGAGAATCCACTATTACGCTGTGACTTTGTTCCCAGAGGGTCGCCACAAAAGAGAGGATGATGTTACAGAGCGCAACCTGGGGTTCACATCCTTCTCAAGCCATCAGTGGCATTGAAGGGGAAGCGGTCTCTCTCTTCTTTGTAGGAAGTGAAGGAAAGTGCACTTTATAACTAGTGGTGAACCAGCAAAGGAAGGTACCTTTAGGTGGTGGAACTTTGCGTTCTTCAGGAACACGGACTTTCTCTTCTACCACAGTTTTCTTGGGCACCTCAGGTACTTAAAAGATAATAGTAATAGTTTCTTTTACTTTTAAACATTTGTAAAGATTTTTACCAAGCAGAACGAAAGAGAACAAGCAGAACATAATCACAGAAAGGAACACAGCCACAACACCACATTCAAAGGTCACTTTATCCAATACCTTACATTGTTTAAAATTAATTGAATTTTGATAATACGACAGAAAATCCAGGGGGAATTTCACATGTTAGAATGACAAGATCTTGGCAAGAAAAGTTAGCAATATGATTTCAGCTGATGTTATTTCTGTTTGTTTTGGTCGAATTAATGGTGTTTTCATCTTAGTATTAATTTTCATAGTTGCTTCAGGGACTTGTAGTTCTAAGTTCATATTTGTTAGATGCTGTTTTCTTATTTCTATGGTAAAATTCAAGAGGTTTACAAAAACGGGTACGCAGAGACATTAAACACATTTGCACCATGTATTGACATCTACCAGGTTAATACAATTAATCACAAATAGGAAAACAAGGAATTACCAGTAAACACATTTGTGAATAACAATGAAATTGCATAAAAGGAGGAAATCTGTTTTCACTATTTCGTTAATAGGCATATTTGCTTTAGATATTTTAGGCATAACAAGAGCAACTGTCCTTTTGGGAAGAACTTCTTCTGGTCCTTAAACCACTTGCAAGAGGTTAGTTTCTTGTAGAAATTCCGAAGACACAGAACACAGAAGAAAACCATTGAGTGGACTGCAAACATGTGTGGTAGCCAAGGCACTGCACATAAAGCCAGGTCAGTCACTTTCACCAAATACCTTTAGCTGGTGGCTCTTTCCGAGGAACCACTTTAAAGGGTGGTTTTTTTGGAGGGACGATTTTCTCAGTTATCTCAGGCCCTTCAAAGATATTAGTGCTTTGGTTTAGAACGAACTCATAACATGCTATGGAGCACTACTACTGAAGTTAGTACAATAAAGGCTCACAAAAGATTCTATTTCCTATTTCAGTATTTCCACAAAAGGTTTCATTTTGCTAAGTATCACCTATGATGCAGGTTGACTAGACATCCTAAGCACACACAGAGACATAGTCCTTCATATTACACCTCTATTTTTAATTTGTGTAAGATCTGTAGTACTGTAGAGAACTTAATTCTGCTGGGATTTATACTCTGAATATACAAGAATACAGGTGTCACCACCGGCACTTCATTTACTTCCTTAATATTAATTTCCTCATGAAAATATAATGGCAAAAGCTTCTGGTGAGTGATTATGAGTTTGTAAAGAGTTGACTGAGGTGTTAACAAAGCCACAATCGTTTGTCCTGAACCTGGATGTTCCTCAGTGACTGAGGAGTCTCTTTCTCATTGCACAGGAGACTGATTAGTTTTGGTAGCTGTAACAATCACATAACATTCTTCATTAGGTTTTCAAAAGAATCCACAAATTCAAACAGTGACTTCCTTAGACAAGTAGACATCACACATACTTCCTTGTCTGCTAACTGACACTCTGTGTGGTGAACTGGAACTCAATATCAGTTTTTTTTGCATCAAATAGTTTAAACTCACATCTATGCTATTTCATGGTGGTTCTAATGTTGTAAACTACATGTAAAACTCTACTTTCAAAAAAAAGTCAGTGTGAGCAAGATACAACAATTTGTAATATCTGCAGAATTCCCTATACCTTTAGGTGGAGCTTTTGGCTTTTCATAAACTTCCACTTCTTCAGCCTCAAGAAATTCGACTACCCTATGGACTTCTTCAACTTTATGTTCTTCTTGAATTCTACGTTCTTCTACTTTGATGAATTCTTCTACTTCGTGGAACTCTTCTTCTTCAAAATATTCTTCAACTTCATGGAACTCTTCTTCTTCAAGAGCTTCTTCTACTTGTGCTTCTACTAGTTCTAATTCTATTCTTTCTTTTACTACTTCCTCTTGGTGGAAGGCAACTGATACTTTTTCTTCAAGGACAGTTCTCCGTGCAAGAGCATCTATTTTAAGAGATTCATTTTTTTAAACACAGAGGAAACAAAGATGTAAATTCATATTAAATGAACAAAAAATTGAAAAAGAAAAGGATTGCATGCAATAGTACATGAAAAATTAAAGATCTTTCCAAAATACCTTTAGCTGGGGGAACAGCTTCTTTTTTAGGCACAGGGACTTTCTTTTCTGGGACTTTCTTTTCTGGGACTTTCTTTTCTGGGATTTTCTTTTCTGGGACTTTCTTTTCTGGGACTTTCTTTTGTACTTCAGGCACTTTAAAGATATAGTTTTAATATTTAAGATGTCAAGAGTAAGTTTTCATAGACAAAAGACATCAAAACCAACTAAGACACAGAGACAAAACCTAACAGACTTAGAAAAGATAAAAGAGGAAGCTTGGCTTAAATGAGGAAATATACCTTTGGCGGGAGGTGCCTCTTTTTTCTCAACAGGAACAGGTACTTTCTCCTCAGGAACCTTCTTTGGCACTTTAAAGATATTAGATGTTTTAGTTAGCCAAAAGTGTGCAGTAATAAACATGAAATAATCAACTTTACAGTCATGCAGGTATCTAAGAGGTCATACAGTACTACTGGATACCAATTTTACAGGCAATAAAGGTACTTCCCCAAAACACTCATTTGTGCTAACCTGGCCCTTTGAAGAAGACAGTAAGTCCACAGAGAACCTGTGCTGGTCTATCTTTTTTTTTTTAATGGTAGAGATATCCAATATTGGGCCTATTTCCTTTTTTAATTTAAAAAAGATGTGATGAATAGTGCTTCAGATCCCAGCCTTGTGTGATGCTAGGAACAACCGTACAGCCTACCTTCATACCTACGGATTCTGCAGCTGCAGAGTGAACTAACCTTGGATTGAAAAGCTAGTGAGGCCTAACCCCATTATGTCTCTCCAAATTAGCACAGGTATCCCCCTGTTATTATTGCCTGAATAATCTAGAGATGATTTAAGTATGTAGGAGGATATGCATAAGTTATGTGTAAACACTACGCTATTTCATATATAGGACTTGAGCTTCCAAGCATCTCGGCATCCTAGGGGGTCCTGGGGCCAATCTGTGTGAACATCAAGGGAGAATTGTATTTGTTGAGGAGTCTATGAGGATTGAGACAGCATAACCTAGCTGTTTCGGAACACTGGCTGAAGAATTAATTGAATTAGAAGCAGTGAGAAGTAGAAAGATTGTAATATTCTTGAATGATTAGGCTAAATGTTGTAAGAGGGACATACAGTCTTTTGAAACAGTTATAAGCCAAGCATTAGAATAGATTTTCCAAGCATTAGAATAGATTTATTATTTAATAAATTATTTTTTTTACCATTCTTTTGAATATTAGACCAAAGCGATTTATCATCAAACTTCTTAGCCTTTACAAATGCTTGTGAAAACTCACTAGACCTCAAAAATTAAAGCTGAGTCTTGTGACATAGTGGGTTGGGCTGCTGCCTGCAATGCTGGCATCCGACATGGATGCCGATTCCGAGTCCTGGCTGTTCTAGTTCCCATCCTGCTCCCAGCTAATGCACCTGGGAAGGCAGCAAAGGATGGCCCAAGTGCTCAGGCACCTGCCACCCATGTGGGAAACCTGGATGGAGTTCCAGGCTCCTAGATTTGGCCTGGCCCACCTCTGTCCATTGCAGCCATTTGGAGAGTGGGCCAGCAGTTGGAAAATTCTGTCTTTCCATGCTTCTATGTAATTCTGCCTTTCAATAAACAAATAAATAAGGCTTAAAAAGAATAGGTTTTCCCCTATAAAATAATAGAATAAAAGTTATGATAACGTATGATAAAAATCTACTTAAGTAATGGAATAAAATCTAGCAATATAATGTGAGAAAGAGGCATCCTCTATTCCACATTTGAGACTCAAGAATGTACTGTCATAATAAAATTCACAACTATTTAAATAAGAAGATTCTAGACTAATTCACACATACACATACACAAATCACCCATTAACACTCCAGAAAAGAAATGAGTTATATTTTTACTGGTCATTAATTAGTTTGCTACCTTAATCACTTCAAGAAAACAGTGAAAGAAGACAGACTTTTTAGAAAGAAAATGGATGGAAATTTAAAGATATTATTAACAACTTGCTATACCTTTAGCTGGTGGTGCCTCTACTTTCTTAGGAGCAGGAGGTGGTGCTTCAGGTACTTCTTTCTTAACCACTTCAGGCACTTAAAAGATATTTTATGGACATTTTGAAAAATGACATGCAATGAACAGAACAGAAACATCAATAGACCAAATAAGTAAATAAATAAATAAACAAACACCATAAAAGATTGGCTCATTTAAAAAAGATATTAGTGACTTTCATGCTAATGTTACATAGGAAGTAGAAACACTAGGGGTGTAAAGGATATCCCTTAGAAATACCAGAAGCAAACACAGCATCATTTACATGAAAGATTGTGATCGTCTTCCGGAATAATGGGTGAAGAATTACTCAAGTGCAACCCTCACCATAGACATACTTTTCTGGACACTAGTGCTAATCACAAATTAAAGATTGAAATCCAGAAGAAAATGTTACATAAGGACCTGGCCAGAAAAAACTAACGTGCCAATAGCAGAAAAATAATCTCATTTTTAGTTGTATCGCAGGTGTAATAAGAAAAGGGAAAAAAGGGACTATGAAAGTTCAGATGCTATGAGTAAGTAATTTTTAGTTTCTCATTGATATAAGACAGGTGTGACTATTAGAGAATTTCTGAGAACTAGTTAGAACACCAAGTATTTGAACGTCCTGTACCTCTAGGTGGCGCAACCTCTTCCACCTCCTCCACCTCCTCAATCTCCTCCACACTAGGTGGTTCCTCTGGGATCTCTTCTGGAATAGGCTCTTCAGGTTCTTCAACCACTTGGGAAAGATTATTATTTAATAAATTATTTTTTTACCATTCTTTTGAATATTAGACCAAAGCGATTTATCATGAAACTTCTTAGCCTTTCACAAATGCTTGTGAGAACTCACTAGACCTCAAAAATTAAAGCTGAGTCTTCAAGCTTCCCAGCATTTTAGAACTAGAAAGGGCCACCGAGGATTTAATTCAAAGTATCATTATTTCCTAATGGTGGTGGACTTGTTTGAAGAGAGGGGTAGAAGATTTTCCGTGCCAGTTCCCCAGGTTTCACTGAAGTTTATTTTGGATAAGCTTATTCCACAATTGCCTACCAAGTCATCTGATGGAATATTTCCCACAGAAAACATGATTTGCCTTCAAACACTCATTAAAATAAAACACGGAACAAACAAACAGGCTAAACATGCAAGAAGGAGATTGAAGTGGTGTTAGTTTGCTTGCCCAATTTCTACTGGGTAGATAATTTCTTATATTCTGGGATGAAATGTGCATTTATGTCCTTCAAATAGTCAACAAATCATAGGACAACAATTACTTTGAAATGATGGTTTCTTAGAAAGTCATGTACCTTCGGTAGGTAGAACTTCCTCTTCTTCAGGAAGAATGATCCGTTTTTCTTCTACTTTCTTAGGTACCTCAGGAACTTAAAAGATAGTGAATGTTTTAGGCACTTAAATGCAAGAAGCAAAGAAGAATAAAGACCAAGTTTCCCATTTTCAGCACCACAAAGAGTAAATATCACAATGTATGTGCACAAGATGACACTGACATTACACAGACTCGGTTAATGAGAAAAGAATGAAGAGCTTTGTGGTTTAAGATTGAGAGTCTATCCCAGAGATCTTCTGTCTTTTATTCCCAGAGCCTCTACGCTTTCTGGAAGAGCAATGGGTACCTCAGAGCTGCTCTCTTAGGTACTTCTGATTCTTTAAAGATACATGATTTTAGTAGTTTTACATTTTAGAAACAACATAGGTAAAACAACAACAACAACATCAAATACACCAACACAAAGAGGAAAAATTGACTTAACACAAACATGGTGCCACAGAGTCATGAATGACAAGTGTCAATGACAAGCAACACACGGCAAACATGTATGTTGAACGTCCCGGGTGGCAGCCCCACAGTTCAACATGGGTGCAGCAAACACATCCCTGTCACGGGATGAAGTACCTTTGGCTGGAGGAGCCACTGGTTTCTTAACAGCAGGAGGCACCTTCTTTTCCATTTCAGGTTTCTTAGGTACCACAGGCACTTTAAAGACAGTATTTTATTTTGTAATTGTGGTTTCACAAACATGATGACAATAGACACAGCAACAATATGAGTTGTGTTACAAATGTTGAAATGGGCGGCTTTTACAGGTGAAAGAAAGAAATGGCAATGTGGGGTTTGCCTGGGAGTAGCAGTACCTGGGGCTGGAGGAGCCTCCTCTTTCTTGGGAACGGCTACTTTCTTTTCTGGCACTTTCTTCTTGAGCTCAGGCACTTTAAAGACAGCATTTCGTGGTAAGAATTTAGATTGACAGACAAAATATAGAGAGAAAACAAGGAGTGCACACACAGGAAGACCAACATGCAACAGGATAGGTATGTAATATAATACAGAGCCCAAAGGTGGGCTTTGATCCATGATTAGGATTTCTATGGCAAAGGAGCAGCAACATATTTGATTATAAGAGGACGGGGCTGTCATTTCATCCATTTAAATAATCAAAAGGAATTTGTTAAATCTCATCTAGTAATATTTCTGAATCCTTAAACTCAGAAAGGGGTCAGCTTTTTCATTTCATTGCGTATATGACTACCTAGCCTGTGGAAGGGTTATGCTTGTTTTAAGTAGCAATGCCATGATTTTTTGCAGAAAATATCATTGACTTTTAAGGCATAAACACATTCATTATGTTTTGTATTATGAGTTGACCAAATCTGTCAAATTTGGATATTATTCTTTTAATGATGGAATACTTTTACAACATACTTTATTGTATCCTCACATTAATATCTGAACCCACAGGTGATGCATAGTAACATCATAACTTTATAGAAGAGGAAGTTGAGGTTCAGACTGGCTAAAGAACTTGCTCAGAATACTACAGCAAGGTATAAAGCCAAGGCTACAATCAAAACCTGTCAAGCTTCCATATATATACATATTTCAAGATGTAGACCATTACTCGGTTTTTGATAAAATACATTAATCTTTCTCTTTTCTTTTCAGATTGGCATTACAAAGTCATTTAGAATAAATTTTGAAATATTTATTGATCATATTTTAAGCAAGTTTTTATCTGTAGATAATGTAGCCTTGCAAAATATTTCCATGAAAATTATGAAATTTAATGAAATTATCAGAAATTGCACAATACTTCCTTTGTTGTTCTTGCATCTGTTTTGCATCCAATGAAAAGAAATGGGTATTCCTGAACCATTTTATAAATATATTTCCCTAGCACCTATCTACTATAATTTATCTGTGCTGGGTAGAGAGCACGTGTTCACTCTGGGGAGGTGGAGCCTTCTGTACCTTTGGGTGGTGGTGGAGGTTCCACTTTTTTGGGAGCGGGAACAGGGACTTTCTTCACTGGTACAGTTTTCTTTGGCACTTCAGGCACTTAAAAACATTTCATTGTAAGACATTAAAAACTAGAGGCACAGTGTTGTATAGATAACAAAAAGACACATGAGAATAAGACCACAAACAACTCATAGCATACAATTTGGAAAGACATTTAGCTAACTTAGAATAAACACAAAAAGACAGGCAGGTACTTTAGAGTAGACACACAAAAAAGACTCAGATGAAGACATAATAAAGAGAGCGGACACACTGGGAAAATTCTAAGATGTACACGGCAAACAACAGGCAGTAGGCTTCAATACGACTGGAGACGAACAAAAGGCTGGAAAGAATTCAACACAAAGGAGTCTCTGATGGTTCCAAGAAGAGCTGCTAACCTGGCGCTGGCACTGGAACCGTGGGTTTAATTTCTGGAAGCACCTCCTCTTCTTCAGGTACAACTTCTTCCTCAGGCACGAACTCTTCCTCCTCGGGAGGAATCTCTTCTTCCTCAGGTACAAACTCCTCCTCCTCAGGAGGCGCCGCCTCTTCCTCAGGCAGAACCTCCTCTTCAGGAGCAACTTCTTCTTCAGATACAACTTCCTCTTCCTGAGGGAAGGCTACAGGAACTGGGACATCTTCACGTTTCTTGGGCACTTTAAAGATACACACTGAATCGTACCAGCATCCCTTTTATGTAAAATACCCACAGCAATAGGACAACACAGAAAGCAAGTATTCTGGGACACACAGCATCGATGATCATCAATACGAATATCATCAAGCGCTAATTACAATTAGTGACGCTGCAGAACACCAGTGGAGTCTCATTTTGCCCTGGGTCTGTTATGAATGTACCTTTGGTTGGTGGAGCTTCCATTTTTTTCAGAACAGGTGTTGGTTTCTTTTCTTCTGGGATGACCTTCTTGGGCAACTCTGGCACTTTAAAGATATTATTGGTCTTTAAGAGTGTGTTCTTTTAAAATGTCTTAGAGCCATTGACACGAAAAACAATCATGACATCCTCGACATATTTCTAGTAAGACGGACGCTTCTCAGGAAGGTGTAATATTAAGGGAGAACTGGATGTGGGCAGACCTCCACGTGAGGTCTTTCTGCATACTGTAAGGGATGATGTTCCGTACCTTTTGCAGGTGGAGCCTCTACTTCTTTCGGAGCAGGAACTGGCACCTTCTTCTCAGGTACCTTCTTCTCAGGCACAGGCTTCTTGGGTACCTCTGGCACTTGAAAACATTTAGAGAAAAATTTCACAAAACATAGAAATGCGTAATCCAAGCACAGTTCCAAAAAGATTAAAATAAGGTAATAAAAATTGACAAAGAAATTCCAGCAAGCATTGTATTTTAAAAAATAAAGCTGTTGTTCTCCATAAAGAAGTAATATTAAAGAGTTGCATCCCTGAAGAGCACTGAATTGAAAATTAATTTTTTACTCACATGCAAATGTGACATTTTAAAAATGTCGCAACATTTTAAGCTTATGTACCTTTGGCTGGTGGAGCTTCCACCTTTTTAGGAACTGGTGCTGGTACCTTCTCCTCTGGCACAGGTTTCTTGGGCACTTCAGGAACTTGAAAGATATCAAGCAGGGTTAGTGTCGCATTTTTCACCCATAGATAAAAATCCAACAGTTAACATCTTAAGTGAAACATCATAGATATTCAAACAACTTCACTTTAAGACTGAAGATAATAACAGCCACAAAACACAGGCCAGAAAATGCACAAAAATTAAAATAAAAACAAACAGTAAAAAAGCACGAACTGATGATAAGGACAAAACATGATGCCTGATAAATGATGGTTTCCCATTTTGACATTGCATAAAAGAATTTCTTTTACACTGGGAACTTTGTACTACAGAGGAGGAACCAAGCAATAAGCATGAATAAGTATGCTTTCATGGCCAAATGCAGAGATGAATACATGTTACACTGCCCTTTGGACCAGTTGAGTGGTTCTTGCCTAGGCATTGATAGTTGCAGAGTGACAGAAATGGAGAGGGAGAGAGAGAAGGGGAGAGTAAGAGAGGGAGAGGGAGAAGAGGGTTTGAGAGAGCATCCATCTACTGGTTCACTCCCCTAAAGGACACAATAGTGAGGGATGGATCAGGCTAAAGCTAGGAGCCAAGAACCCAAATCAGGTCTCCCACATGGGTGGCAGGAATTCAAGTACTTGAGGCATTATCTATTACTTCCCTGGCACATAAGCAGGGAGCTGGATCCTAAGTGGAGTAGCCAGGACTCCAACCAGTACTCTGATATGGGACACAGACCTGCCAAGTAGAGGCTTAACCTGCTGAGCACAACAGTTGCTCCAGGCACTGATGTTAATGAACATTGTCATGGTGGAAAGCAATGCCATGGCTCACCAAGTTATTCTACATGGGCAAGTTATTACATTATTACACTGCTAGGTTATAAAGGGATGTACCTTTAGCTGGTGGAGCCTTCTCTTTTTTAGGAATAGGCACAGGAATCTTCTCCTCTGGCTTCTTAGGAATCTCAGGCACTTTAAAGACATTGTTTACTGTTAAGTTCTAGCCACTAAAAACAAGACCTCCACACAAAGCACATCCAATGCTTTTAACAATAGACAGCAACACATACAGGCTTTGTACTCAGAAGATAAGTATTTACAGGCATATAAGATCTCCCCTACAGGTCTCATTAGATTGGTGGTATACCTTTTGCTGGTGGGGCTTCCTTCTTTTTGGGAACAGGAACAGGTCTCTTCTCTTCTGGAACAGGTTTCTTGGGTACCTCAGGCACTTTAAAGATATTATAAAGAATTTTGGGAATGTTGCAGAAAAGATGTAAAATATGAAAAGCATCTACAGATATCAGACTCCAGCACAGAAAAGTATCTGCTTCTAAAATAAGAATTGGTCACTGGTGCTAATAACCCCCAGAATCTGGCCATGCCAGATAGTCAGGCTCCAAAGAAACTGCTGGACACCTTTGCCTTGCAAGAGACATAATCTACCTTTGACTGGTATGGGTGGCACCACTTCTTCCTCAGCTATGACCTCTTCTTCTTCATGAACGTATTCTTCTTCCTCATGAAGGTATTCTTCCTCATGAAGGTACTCCTCTTCTTCGTGAAGGTACTCTTCTTCTTCTACAAGATATTCCTCCACATGGGATACAACTTCCTCTTCAAAGGCAACCTCTTCTGGTTCTCGCTTTTTAGGCACTTCTGGCACTTTAAAGATTTTAAGTTGGACATTTTCCCATTACTCAACAAAATTAAGACACTTTAGGAACACAATCCCATTTATAAAGAAAAGAAAGACTAGGTTTTCCCTTTCCCACAAAAGAACTTCACACATAGAAATACACACGCACTCAACACCAAAGAAGACAAACACCCATTCAAAGGAGTGGCATTAGGTACCTCTGACAGGTGCTGCTACTTCTTTTTTAGGGACAGGTACTTTTTCTTCTGGGACAACCCTCTTGGGCTTCATGGGCACTTGAAATGTTAAGTATAAGAAAACTTCAGTGTTGGAAACCAGCCAGACAATGCTTGCTTTGTTGTATTTTAAATAGACAGAACACTTTTGTAGCTGTATTTACTGCGATAGAAATGCAACTCTTTATCCCCAAGAAAGTTTGTTTGCAACGGAAGCAAAATGAACCTCTCAGAAATATTTACTCAAGTAAGTGTGAGCAAGCAAAGCCTAAATGTCATGGATGTTTAGTGTTCAAATATGTCTCTGTAAGGAACATCCTTCAGTGAGAAGCCAAATTTACTCCTGGGTTAGCACACTTCCTGAATTACAGGAGGTTACTTCATATATAGCATAAAGCAGGAAAAAAAATGGCTGGACACTGACCTATTTTTTTTTAATCTTTAATATTATTTTTAGAATAAACAGTTAATCACACTTTGGCAAATAGTATTACACCATTACATCGACCAGGTAAATCAGGAATATGCCAAGTGGTCACTGATTTTTAAATCTAAACACTGTATTTTGTATGTACTATAGTCATGGGGTAGGACACAATCTTTGTAAAAGAAGACATGGACATATTTTCAAATAATTTTTCCTCTTACAGGTAACATTATTCTCTTATCTTGTATTTACTGATTATTTACATCCAACATTCTCTTAGAATTAATTTAAAAGACAGAAAAACGACAAAGTAAAGAAAAACACAGTTACACTAATTTCAAAAGACATCTTATAAAAGATCATGATCTAAGAAAGAAATTATTATACCTTTAGCAGCTGGTTCAGCCACTTGCTCTTTTTCACGTTTGGTAATTGAAATACGTATTTTTTCCTCAACAACTTTCTTTGGTTCTTCAGGCACTTTAAAGATATTAATTATCAAGGAGCATTAAAACCAATCCTAAGAATATTGTATAACAAATAGACATGGACAACTGAAATGGAAGACTTGGGAACTGAACGATTTGTTCAGTGAAAACAGAGCACATCAGACAAGACAGTAAGACGGTTACAGAATATAAGTACCAATGTTGTTTGGGTACTTATTACTCTGTGATGTACCTTTGGGTGGTGGAGGTTTGAGTTTCTTAGGAATGGGCACTGGTACTTTTTCTTCAGGGACAGGTTTCTTCAGCACTTTAAAATATTAATATTAAGAAATCTCAAAACCAGTTTTCTCAAGAGGTAATAAGAGCAAAAAGCTAAGAAATACAATATACAATGTAATTTCCAAGCACACATCATTGGTACACTGCCACACATGTTGATAGTAGACAGACAGGCAGGAAACAAAGGTCTCATAACTGGTAATATTGTTCTTACTCTACCTTTAGCTGGTGGAGCCTTGGGTTTTGTGGGAACAGGTTCTTCTTGCACTGGCTTTACTGGGATAGGCTTCTTGGGTTCTTTGAAAATACACACGGGTATGTAACGTTAGACTTTGGAACACAGGCCAAAAGTATTTCTTAAATGGAATCGAAGAATCACAACATTATGTCTCACATGTATAACAAAGCCATAGCCTCAAGTGGTAAGAAGGTCCCTCCAGAATTAGCTCTAAAATCTGAACAACTTTATGTTACCCTTTCCTCCTGGCTGTTTCCTTCAATCAAATATACCTCCATTTAGCACAGTGAATTTCTCATTTTACTTCCAATATACAAAGTCCTGGCTAAAACTCCTCTCTCTAGAATATTGCTTTTTTCTTAATGCTGTCTGTAAAACTATGAATTTTCTCAAAGTTGGGCAATTAAACATCAGAAACAGAATTTGGTAAATAATAGTGATTCATTTCAAAATTCCAATTTGAATTGATTCCAAGAATAAAATAAATAAATTCTTTGGAATCAAAACTATATGCTCACACCTCTCCTCTACATTCAGTGAAACACAACTGTTCATGTAAGCTTTCTTGTCTGTCTTTACTTTTGAAGCAGACATGACCAACTTTTGATGACAGGAATCCTGGAGGCAGTATATGTGCTTAATAGCATATTGTGCTTGAAGATAGTAACAGAATAAAAGATACAGAGATGCCTTTGATCATGTACAGGGAAGTTCACGGGCACCTCAAGATGAACTCTTAACTGTTTGGAAGGAGAAACTTGGAGACATTTGCCTTCTCGCAGATCAGCAAATATCAGGAGGATGGGTATTTCCAGAAACCAAGTGTAACACTAGCCTGAAGATTTACAGAGCTTTTTAAAATAGAAATTATCCAAGAAAAAGGAATTCTGGATTTACCAAGTGAAACAGAGACTTTCCACATTTCTGTGGGCATCCAACATTTTCCCCTGTCCTGGTGTGTTCTGCACACACTTATTTGGGTTCAGGTTTGCAGTTCTGCTCGTACCTGTGACGTACTCCTCATACTCTTCCCGGCGTTCAGCCTCCCGCTCCTCATATTCCTCATATTGGTCATATTCTTCTGTTGGCTCATAGTCCTCAAATTCTCTGTAATCATATTCTTCATATTCCTCATAATCTTCTTCCCGTTGTACTGAAACAGTTTCTTCCTCTCGGGTGTAGGACCATTCTTTTTCTTCTGTTACTGTTACTTCTGGAATAATATTGACAACAGGCAGCATTTCATTTGAAGCTCATTTAGGGGTGAGAGTGACTGTGTGTTTTGATTTCACTCCTTTGTGATGGTCTCATGCACTGGTTACGGGGGACCCTGACTGTCCTTAGCTGCTCAAGATACCAGAAAATGTCCATGTGTTAACTGTGGTTTCAGAGGTTAGAGTCCCTGCCTTGAGTCAACAGAAAGCTCTTAATGTATAGGAGTCAAATGGGAACTAGCAAGCAAGGAGTTGGGTAGTTTCATGCTTCCTATTGTTTAACTGACGCATAATAAATGTACCTTTTGCGGCATGAGGTTCTCTCTTTGGAACTTCAATGGATACTTTTTCTTCTTTAACAGCTCTTTTTCTGACTTCTGTCACTTTAAAAGAGTAATTATTAAAAGTGAATGGCAAGATTCTGAACCTATATGTGTGAAGAAAAATCTTGCATGAACAATCCAAAGACAAACAAAACTTTTCATTTAAAAGGCAAGAAAAAGCAACAGACACAGATATAAACATGGTGCAATATACACACGGATACTTTTGATTTAGCTATTTAATGCTCCAAAGACACTGAATAACTTTAGGACAATCAACTACCATTTATAAGAGAGTTGAAAAAAGAAAACTGAATAACAGAAACAATGACTATCAAATAAGTACAAGCAGTAGATAGAAACTTGTGTTACATAAATAGTTTCTTCACTTTAATTATAAGGTATTTTCATAAGCTCTACCAGCATAAGTAGGCAGTTAAAGATTAAAAAAAATGAGAAACATAGTCTAACATTGTCATGTAAAAAATCATTTTGCAGATGAGTTTAGTATATGGACAAAGAGACATAGAACAAACATGTTTTAGGGAAAACTACACATGTTTGGGAGAAGCCTCACTTTTTTTAGATTAAAAAGTTCTTATTAGTATCAGAAATGCTTATTTTTGAAGAAACATAACATATGTTACTTACTTCATAATATGTAGTTACTTTATTTTCTCTAATGAACTCCATTCCACTAAATTAGTTCTAACAGCTGTTGCTTATTTTGATTTTTTTCTTAAAGTCTATTTACCTTTCGTAGGTGGCTCCTCTTCTCTTCTAGGTTTAAGTTTAGGAAACCTTTCTTCTGGAACGGCTTTCTTGGGTTCCTCTGGCACTTTAAAGATAGATTTCACTTTAAAGAATTGTTTTCCTCATTCACACCACAAAGATAGTCATAGAGTAGGGACCCCAACATCAAGGACTTGACATGGTCATTATTTTAAACATAAAGCAACGGCTACAACAAAAACCAACACCCACAGACAGTGCACTTGGTAGAGAGAGCAGGGCGAGTGCCACGCTGGGCACTGAAGGGGCGCATGTACCTCTGGCTCTCGGAGGCTTCTCTTTTTTAGTTACAGCAACAAGAACTTTCTCTTCCTGGGTAATTTGCATGTGCGTCTCAGCCACTTCAAAGACAATTTAAGGATTAGGGATTTATACTGCTTCCAGGGGGATTTAAAAAATATATCAGCCAGAAAGTCTTGCGATTTTCGATGAAAAGAATTTACAATACACACACAGCTAAACATCACAACAAATAAGAATACTCCACCCAAAGACAAGGCGATAATACACCACTGCCACCAACATACACCAATAACGTACATCGAAAAATGTGACCCAAAGGACAGCAGCAAGAGGAAGAAAAAGACAAGACAAATGTTTCCAGTTTTTGTGGTGGGGACCTCTTTTACCTTTGGCTGGGGGAGGTTCTTCTGTCTTAATCACTTTGGGAGGAACCTTTTTCTCTGGAACTGGTTTCTTTGGCTCTTCTGGCACTTAAAAGACAGCAGGCAACACAATCAAACATACAGTAGGAAAACACTAAGCACAGGTACACATAGTTGCTTGTGACTCTTATCAACATTGGAAGAAGACGTCAATTTAAGATAAAAGAACAGACACACATTTTCAAGAACAAAGTAAAATCCAATATACCTTTAGGTGGAGGCACCTTTTCCTTTTTAGGAACAGGAGCGGGAACTTTCTTTTCTGGCACAATTTTCTTAGGTGCTTCGGGAACTTTAGAAAGATGAGATTCAAGAGCATTAGCTTTCATTACCTAAGCAGTGACATAGAACTCACTTTTTGAAAAGATCACACATAGACACAAAGATTAAGACTAGACTCAGCAAAAATGTTCAGACGTGTGCGCCAACAAAAACTCAGACAGTGGTATCATCAAAAGGCACTATTATAGCTACCAAGACAAATGCCGTCACATTTCTTGGAGAGACATTGTACCTTTAGCTGGTGGAGGCTCCTCCACTTTAGCAGGAACTTTTGGTTTTGGAACAATTTTCTTCTCATGCTTCTCAGGCACTTGAAAAAGATTATAAAATATGCTTGTGGAAATGTTCTGACTTTTTTTAAAAATTAAAATGTAAGGGATCTTTTTATTAGACATGATATTTATCAATACTTGCTCTATAGGTACTAACAGCTATGAGAGAACATAAAGAAGGGACAAACCAACAAAGGGATAAAGACCCGGAATACCTTCAGCTGGTTCAGCTTCCACTTTCTTAGAAATAAAGTGTAGTTTTTCCTCCACAACATATTCCTCAGGCTCCTCCATCACTTTAAAGACATCAATTTTAAAGAAGACAGATTGTAGTGATTGTCATGTTTAGTCTTAGCCATAATTTATCCCTTCAAAAAGGGATTAAAATTGCATAAATTGAACACTGGCTAAATCCCCAATTGTTCCCATTTAAAATAGCCAACGAAGGTAAGTGAAGAGTATAGAAAAAAGGTTTCATCGATTTAACTTTCAAGTGTGTTATAAGGTACATATAAGAACACTTATATTCATAGGAATAACAAGAAAAGTATGGGACCACAACTAATTCTCAAGACTAAGTTAACAAGAACACAAGAAACTGAAGGTAAGTTTAAAAAAGAACACTGTAGATTTGAAAGCTCCAGGGCAGAAACGTATACACAAGTATTTAAAAGTGAATTGCAAGATGTTTCATGTCTTTCCCAAGCCCAAAGCCCAAGCCCCCAGTTTTGTGAGGGAGCTATGGTAGAAGAAGCAGAAGACTTCATCTAATTTTTGAGCCTAGAGAATAGAAAGGTCTAGTGAAAAGCACTCCTGCTTTTTACACTGAAAGCAAAGTTAACAGGCCACTCATCTCTGGCTTAATGAAGACATATCAGATAGAGTCTTTCCTTTTAGTCTGGTATGTTAAAAACAATTTATAATGTACACTGCCCAGAATGGAAATCAGACCCGTGTGATGAGAACTTTTCCAAACATTTCTAGAAAGGATGGGGTTCTCCTTGAGCTCAGCAGATTCCCAAGTTAAGCCCAACAGCATGACCTCTTCCAGGAAGCACAACACAACTGGTGGGCTTCCTCGTGGGAATTAGACCCTAGATGGTGCTAGGCCAAGCCCTTATGTTAAGACTAAGCATCTTGGGTGTCCAGGGACTCTCCTTCCATGTGGAGGAAGGGAGTAAGAGGAACCAGATCTATTAGCCAGAAGTATACTTGAGTGCATCTCCTGGTACCACGATTAGTTTGTTAAGGATCTTATTGGTTTCTCTTCAAAACAGAGTGACATTAGAACTTTCTTGGATATATAGCTGTAGTAGAGTGTTGGATTTTAGCAGGAAACCTACATATGTCTTAATTCATTGCAATCCTTAAGAGACAATAGAAATTAAATTATAGGCATGGGAACATCTGAATATCAACTCAAGCTGACCACAGTTTTATATAATTGTTTTCTCCATGTGTGAAATAAAGGAACGCCTCAAGTGTTCAGTGTTTCAAACTCACAAAGATGGCTTTGATTTCTGGAATGTAATGAGGTAATGTATGTTCTTGTCCATTTTTAGACTGTAAGGACAAATTAGTGACTTACAAAATGGGCTGTGGCTGGCATTTTCTTAAATGAAAAGAACAGAATAGGGTAAGATGAAACAGAAAATGTTAAAAGTATATCAGACATAGTAAGGGAAGCAATGTTGCATAACATTCTGTTTCAGAGATGGATGTACGTAGATATGTGTGGGATTATATTATGTCATATATTTCTGTCTGTGGATTGTGGTAAAAACAGGGAAACACTGATGAGACATTAGGCTCCCAGGGTGAAGTCTGAGCAAATCCGCCATGCTGAAGCCAAGTTCTGTCTAATGAAAGGGTGAACAGGCTGTGTGTGGAAATACTTGCCCCATGTAAATATGAAACCTTTCACACCATATAGCCAGGTAAGAAGGAGAAGGCATGAGAAACATTGGATGTTTAATCACATGTTAATGTTCCTCAACTTTGTGTTTTGATCCAAAGATGGATCTACTGGGGCCAGTAGGTGCCCACTTCAATGTGTATCACTTCACATTAGTCTGATAAACTCTCTGTGAAGGAAAACTTCTCAAGACACCAGCTCATCTCTAGGTAATTCGCATTGTTTACCTTCATATTCTGTAACCTCCGCTTCCTCCTCCTCCTCCTCTCTTTCCTCTTCTCTATAAACGGAAACAGACACTCTTTCCTCCTCTTCTGAGTAACTCCATTCTTCCTCTGTGGATATTTTAAAGGTCAGGATTTAATTTAAACTCAGCCTGCTGAAATACTCATACCTAGGTATTCATACTGATGGAAGACGGTTCTTCTGCCTGGTTAGGGCATAGCTACGTCAAGTTTCCACAGTTCAAGAAGGAAACTGCTGATCTCAGATGAGGGGACAGTTTTCAAATACGTCCAAGCATGACATTTTCAAAGCATCCCATTCACTGTTGTAAATGGTTCAAGATCAAGGTAGACACAAAAGACTCAGTCTCAGAAGGCTACAACAGGTAGACATGAGCCATTATCAACAAAAGTGGAAATAACTAACAAGGACAAGTTCTAGGCCAAACAATGACATCTGGAAAGAAGAAGAGACTTCGAGGAAACACACACACACACACACACACACACATACACACAGACAAACTCATTTCCCTTCTCACTTCTGAGTCTATACCTTCATGCCGCATGACTTCCACTCTCTGAGAGACAGCCATGGCTTGTCTTTCTTCGGCAACAAATCTTTTTTCTTCTACGACAGCTTTCTTAGAAACTTCAGCTTTAAGAAAGCATTAAAGTTGAAGTTTTAAAAAGTCAAGAATTTTAACAATGCTCTCTTCTTGGAATCTGGGGAAGATTTGCACACGACAGCGCTTCTACGAGCCCCGTGGGAAAACAAGTAACGCATCACAAGTGCATCTACACACAGCTGGATCGGCAGCAAGACAAAGGTGAGTACACGAGAAGACCACAGAACAAGCAGGGACGCACACGCTAAGAGATTCGGGGCAGAGGACTGAGGCAAAGCCTACCTCGGGGAGGAGGGGGTTTCTTAGCCACGGGAACTGGCACTGGAACTTTCTCCTCAGGCACAGGTTTCTTGGGCACAGCGGGCACTTTAGAAACATGAGGGACTTTTAGGACTTGACTGTTGTCTCACGGAAGCCCAACATAAAGTACAGTTACACACTCATCACGCACTCACACCACAAAACGGACCAAGTCATCGTTTGCCTACAGACCTCGTTGGATACAAAGAGGCTTCCCGAAAAGATGGAAACACGGTACCTTTTGGTGGTGGGGCTTCTTCCTCTTTATGAGGAATGGGTCTTCTTTCTTCTGGAACTCTCTTCTTTGGCATTTCTGGCACTTTAAAGGATAGTATTTGATTTTAAAATCCATACAAAGGAAAGCAAGCGAGCCCCACAGAATGGCCCATTAACAAGGGCATGCAGTTAGAGCAGCTGGGAGGAGAGATGGTTATTCCACGGAGATGGGATTCAGTACCTGCTGGAGGCGGCGATTCCTCTCTCTGAGTGACAACAGTAACCTGTTCTTCCATGACAACCCTCTTCTGTACTTCAGCAACTTGAAAAGACATTGTCAGAACTGACTTTATGTTTTTCCAAAGTAAACAGCGCACCGTTATTTTGTAAGAAAGTAGACAGGTAGACAGACATTTTGGTTGAAGTCGCACTCACCATAAAACATTCATTTTGCACGAAACTAAGTCAATTAATAGATCATGAGACACATAATGTTTTGCACTCAAGACATAGACACACTAGAGACGGCTTCTTTACTAAGCAACTCGCTGTACCTTTAGTTGGGGGCTCCTCCTTTTTCTTTGCAACTGGAACAGGAACCTTTTCTTCAGGCACAGGTTTCTTGGCCACTTCTGGGACTTAAAGTTTTTAAAACAGACAGTGAGTCCAGACACGTAGCACTTCTCTAATGGGCACAGACACACATGCAAATCTTCATGTAGTTCACCCATGCTGTTACAGATGACATATGCATCAGAAAATAAGGTAGAAAATTGAGCCAATTATAATGCTATACAGTGTTATAAAATGTGACAAAGGTCACAAACAATGCTTTAGAGGCATTTGGACAGTTAAAATTGAGTTATAGAACAGAAAAATGTGTACAGAATTAATTCTTTATCTATGGGTATGCTTTTGCTAGGAAAATATTAGTTATGTTTTGTACACAGGCAGTGTTTATCAATACATCCATGTTATTTGTGCATCTGCTTTTATGGATAACTGAGAGATGTCTCTGTGACTCCACCAGGAGGGACCATGTAGCTTTGGGATTAGTGATTTTACTAGTGTTACTTTTCTTTTTAATGACTAGATAATAAAAATCATTTTTAATAACAGTTTTGGTACTGGTATTGGTTTTACTAATATGATCTTCAGGTATAGTAGTCAAGTACTCAAAAATCATCTTTTAATCATTTGCTAAAAAAAACAAAAGACCCAGCATTCTGCAAGAGCCAAGAGTTCAAGAGAGAAGCATATCTGATTCAAGAAGAAATAGAAACACTGGGAAGTCAGGCCAAAGACTGCACTATTCAAAATGTATGGCTTCACTCACTGCTTTCTCCCCCACTGGAGAAGAGTGAATTCTTGCTCTCTCCATAACTGACCAGACGTGTGCAGTTGTGGCTTCATTGCTTCAATAAAAGTGCCGTTCATCACCACTCCCCTCCCCCACTCACACAAAATGAGAACTCCAAAACAATCATGGATCAGCAGTGTGCCACAGCACACATTGGAATGCAAAGACACCTGTATGAAAAGTAACCTCACTAGTGCATCAGCGAATTGCAACATTTATGGCAAACACTGACATTCAAGTAGTGTCTCAAGACAGATCGGCAAAGAAAAACATCTAAACCCTGTCTCCCTCTATGAAGACCCGCTGTTACTGGTGACTAAGCATGGCCGTCACTGGCAGCACCAGGTACACCTGCATCTAGCTAACACTCACTCCTGCCAGACCCTCCAGCTGCCTTTGTCCACCTCCACGTTTTCATAACTCAAAATGTTTTTATTAAGAAAAAGTCACACAGGAGGGATGAAAGAGTTATTTTCTGGAACCACGTCCAGATGAGGTTCACCAATATTCTTTCTCTGAGTGGGACGACATCAAAACAGTAAGACGGCAGATTGACCTAGGGACTTCTTTTACTAACACTTTCTGGTGCCGCTTTAAGATGTTGAGGCCCCTAAGCATTCCATGCCAGGAACACAACTCCAGAGCTGACAAACATTCGGAACACAAGGGTACATGTAAGAGAGACAACAGAAAAACACAGCATAGTCCACAGGAAGACCACACAAAGCAGACGCCAGGCATTTGGGGCAAAAGGTCTCCCTGTCACCAGATGTGGAGTACCTTTTGGGGGAGCAGCAGGTTCCTTCTTCTTGGGGACGGGAACTGGCTTCTTCTCCTCTGGCACCGGTTTCTTAGGCACCTCGGGAACTTTAAAGACATCGTTGTTGAGATGGGTTGAGCGTTCTAGTCTACTAGCAGACTAAAGCTTAAATCCTCAATAAGAATGTAAGACTTAGGATGTAATTCAGTGTGCCCTACTTGTAATAACAAATGCTAAATACACCAGCACCAGAAAGACATTACATATTCTAGGGGAAGCAAAGATCCAGTTAGGATGGCCTTATCGATACATGTACAACAATTCTCACAAACTGATGAAATTTACATAACACAAAACTAAAACTACACAGATTACAGATGGGTTACAGTGGCTATTGCATTAAAACATAGATCTCACAGCAAAAATAGAAGATGGATGCTAGGAATTATTTTTTAAAAAAATATTAGTCTACCTTTGGCTGGTGGGGGCTCCACCTTTTTAGGAACGGGAACGGGGGCCACTTCTTCTGGAATGGGTTTCTTGGGTGGCTCAGGGACTTTAAAAGAAATGTGTCATTTGTGAGAAATTGTGCATTTCAACAACAGCGCCTACACATTGTTGCAAGATTTAGAATTAAAGAGTAGACATTCTACTTTTGTACCAGTTGAAGGCAAGAAAATCATGTACTAGAAACCAGCCTAAGTGCAGATGGCTCAATGACTGATTAAAAAAATGTGACTATTAAAACTTTTAATGTAAGTGCCTCCACTTTCTCAGGAATAGGGGGAGCACCCCTTCCTTAGAGGGGACAGAGCCTTTTCCTTAGAAAATAGTTTTTTTTTAATAAATAATAACTTTGAAGATAATTTTTTAGCAATTTCACTTTTAGCCAGTAGTTGCATGAAAACAACTGCCTTAGATTATCTTAAGTGTGTAACAATTTGGCTGGGAAGTTGTAGCCAGTTCCTTGACCTGTGGGTTGTTGGATTCTGATTTCCACGCGGGTGGCAGTGCTGCCAGTGTGACACCCCACATGACCTCACGGTCCCAGACTTGGTAAGAGGTGCACAGTAGCACAGAGGTAGCACAGTATTTCCTCCACACACAACAATCCGTGGAAGCAACCAAAGGTAATAGAAAAGGAAGGGAGAACTATGGAACACTTATTAATGATTTCAAATATTAATTTATCTAGTTGTAAGCTTACATAGGAGTAGTCTACAGAGCTTATACCAACGTTGAAAAGATTTTCAGCTCAGAATGAATCACTAATACCTTTAGGTGGTGGCTCAATCTTTTTGGAAACGGCAACATGAACTTTCTCTTCAGTGACAGTTTTCTTTTGGACTTCAGGGACTTTAAAAAAATGCACATTTTAATTACTTCTATGCCATTGCGGGTGGTAATTATAATTTACAAAGAATACTGAAATCAAAATTAACACAGAGACAAACGCACAATGAAAAAGATGACAGAGAATGACAAGGAGACAGAAATGACTACATGATCACAGATTATAGAGAAACAAGAGCGATAGAAATCCAACGAAAACCCTTCCAGGCAATTCCCAATTCCAATTTGCCTTATACCTGTGACTGACACCTCCTCCTCTGTGCGAGAAGCAAAGAACATCTTTTCCTCTGAAATAACCATCTTCTTTGTATGCACAGCTGGTACTTTAAAGAGAGTATTCCACATTAGTCTATTTTTCTAAGACAAGACAGCAGATCAGATACACGGATTTTACTCGATATGGTCTTTAAACGCAGACTGAATGTGTTAACATGACATAATAATAACACATTTAGTATTGACAAGAAACTAGATTACGTTTTGATCAACAGAGACCAACAGCCCATGAAGCTTTTATCAAACATCACAAATGGGAATCAAATAGACACAACTTCTTCACACACACTGCGGTGCTTTTCCAAATCTGTTAGGATTATTCTTATGAACGAGAGGATGGGGATATTATATGTATTGGACTGCAGTGCATAGTAAAGTTAGAAGGCTACTCATTAAACACAAAACCTCCTTTAAGTGAAAAAAGTGTAATTGTAAAACAAAAATAGAAACAAAGGTGATGTTATTTATGTAAATTACACATAAGTGCAACTCAACATAAAATTGGATTATATAAAAATGTGCTTGGTCTGGTGGTGATTTGGGAATTATTTAGCAAAATAGGTACATGTTCCCATACATATCAATAAAAATGTTTAAAACTTGTAGCTGAAAATAGAGATATACCTTTGACTTCAATAACTTCTTCCTCTACTGGAATCCGGGAAGGTTTTTGTGGAACAATCTTCTTGGAAACTTCGGGTACTTAAAAAATATGTACAAATATATTTGTGGTGTGAAGAATATATTTTTTTCACAAAATTTAAAACCAGCTGATTTTATAAACATCTCACAGGTGAGTACATATCAGTAAGTAGATTACTTGTGTACATCATACTAGAAGCATGTTAAATGATACCTTTTGTGACTTGGACTTTTTCTTCCTCCATTCTTCGAGAAGTCTTTTCAATTTTTTCAACTACTGGCTTCTTTACAACTGCAAGCATTTTAAAGAAATTGCAGTACTTTTAGAATTTCTATTAAGGTTCTCCCTCTCTCTCCACACAGACAAATGTATATACACATATATATGTATAATTATTTTGAGAGACAGAGAGAGAGACAAATTTGGTTATGTTTAAGTTTTAGTACTTAAATCATTTTGGTTATATTCGCATTTATTTTAAATTTACCATAATAATCCTTTGATTTATTAGATGAATTAGGTAGAAATTCTTAAGAAAAAAATTCATTGGTAAAATATAACTTAGAGAAGAAGTTGTGCCTATTGATTTGAACTGGTGATTTATACATTTTTGCCAAACAAGACATAATAATATTGCTGGTGCTCTGATCTATTTAAACAATTCCAGTTACATACCTTTAGGAGGTGGAGCTTTCTTTTCAGGCACTTTCGCTGGAATTTTTATTTCATGTGTTTCTTTAATAAAAAAATAGGATATGTAGGGGTGCATAAATAGGTACGTTCTAAAACGTATTAATTACAAATAAATCAAGATACATAATTGCATAAAGTACTATATTTGGGATTATTATTGCTAACATGATTCCTAGTGCTGGGTTTCAGAGCGAGACCAAGCAGAGATGCAAACAAAGCAGGTGAAGTAAAAACTGAACTTCTGCATTAGCAAACAGAACCTAGAATTTAGTCTTAGTAATAGAACTAAGGCTTGAAAGTGACTCTTATGGAAATTAATTATTTAAAGATAGAGTTTTTGAAGATTTCTAACCATCATGACACACAAATCATCATTTCATCTGTTTCAAATCTGTTGCAAATTGGTTTAATTGCTTTGAAAATTCAATGATCTGAGGAAAAGAGGACAGAGAGTCAGCCAGTTTCTGCATACCTTCTCCATACACCTTCTGAACTTGAACCACTTCTCTCTCCTGGTAAGCCTCCTCCCATTCCTCCTCTCCTTCATCATAGCCTTCTTCCCTTTCGTAGTATTCTTGCCCTTCTTCAAAATCTTCCTCCCACTCCTCGTGAACTTCTCTTTTAGCTTCTACCTTGATCTCCTCATACTCTTCATCTGGTTCTTCATAGTAAGGTTCTTCAAATGGCTCCGTGTATGGCTCCATTTCTAACTCATCATAAGGTTCTTCCAGAGATTCTATGAAAAGTTTCTTTTCTTCGTGAACTGCACGCTTTTTCTCATACACAACTTCTTTTTCTTTCTGAACTTCTTTCTTTCTGGTGATAGTTGTTATTTTTACTTCTTCAGCCTTAGAAGATATATCAATAATTTCAGGGCCTGAAACAGATAATATATAAACAAATAAATATCAATATATAAACCATGGGTAGAACTGCTTCACTTCATTAGATGAAAATCAACACAGGGAAATGCATCAGTATCTCAGATCTCAGCATTATATTGATGATTTGCTATACTTTTCTTTGTATAGGATCCAGAAATTTGTTGACTATGGAAGATAATAAAGACTATCAAGATACCCTCTACTCTTGATATGAAATTTTTACTGTATGGAAAAATAGCTGCAATAAATATTGTTAAGTGAACACAACTTCCATTGTTCAATGGGAGCTCCCACTTACAAAACTCAACTTTCTACCCATGGAATATTTTAATATCTCATAATGTGACAGATATTGATTTAATGTTCCTGTAGTTCATATTTTTAAATTTTCAATCATTCTTTGAAGTATATTTCTACTTGTAAGACCACATCTTTCGTGATGGAAGATGACCCATTCATCAGTTCAATATAGATACTACTTAAATAATCAAACAATTCAATTGGTTGCTTTTATATAAAATATCTTTAAGTCTTCCATTACTTTTATGACCTTTAATATTCGTGTTAGACATAAGAAATAAGGAGTGGCTTCTCCTTTTCCTAGCTCCCACTGCTTATTTCCATGTGGTCATTGCCAGATGCAGCATGAAAAATGTCTCCCTGGGTATCCTTTCCTAGAGTAGGAGCAATACAAAATAGCTCTCATTATTTTTAAGATTTATTTTTTTATTTAAAAGGCAGAGCTGAAGAGAAAGAAGGAGTGAGACAGAGAGAGATCTTCCATTTGCTGTTCACTCCCCAAATGGCCACAATGGCTGGGCCCAAGCCAGGAACCAGGAGCTTCTTCCAGGTCTCCCACTTGGGTGCAGGGGCCCAAGCACTTGGGCCATCCTCTGCTGCCTGCCCAGGTCATAGCCGGGAGCTGGATCAGAAGCAGAGCAGCCAGGACTTGAATCAGCACCCATATGGATGCTGGTGTCGCAGGGAGAAGTTTAAACCACTGTGCCACAATGCGGATTCCGTGCTGTCATTTCTAATACAAATTTTAATCTAGCAGCTCAGACTCTACAATTTAACAATAAGCTGGCAGAAAAACAAAGGAATAAATAGCATGGAAATATTTAATAATTTCCTTTTATTTACCTTTTGCTGGAATTAAGGTAGTAGGAGGTGGGGGCTTCTGGATAACTTCTGAAGGTTGAAAAACATAAAATATATGGTTATTTCTGGATTATGCTTTGCTTAATGTTTACTAATTCTGTGCATCATTGTTGGTCATTTGCACAACCTGGGACTACTACCACAATAACACCCTCCAGAAATCATCATTACACTTTTCTCATTCCCAAACATAACTCATTAAACATGCTACACAGTGCCATATTAAACAAAAACACAAACTAGTTTGATTCTAATTTAGGTTGACTCAAACTAATTTAAATGAACATGAAATATGAAAGGAATAGTCAATATATCTAATCTAAAAAATGTATGTATGTTTGATTTTTTCAATTATTAATTATGAAGTTCATGAAATACCCATGCGCTTTGGGCTCCCTCTCATTCCACAACGTTTCACAAATGAAAAGAATGACAGGCAAATGCCTTGCGCTCCTTGTTCTCCTTCTTTAAGGAGGTTCCAGTATTCTAATACTAGTCAAAGCTGTATGTCAAAGCTATCATATATGTTAAAGCTATATGCTTAAATTTAATGACCCAATTGTCTTCCTGAACACCTTCCAGGAATATATTAAAAGTTAAAATGATCTGAATTGGTTCTTCTTCAAAAAATATTCTTTCCCTGCAAATATTGACATTTAGGTCAGGTAAACCAGTGACGACCACCAGTTGGGCTGGAGCAGCATCTTGGAGTTAGCACCAGCCTGTGACTTTCTATTGGTATGGCTTAAGCAGGTCCAGCTGTTGGACTGCAGAGTCAGGTCTAATTGAAGCCACCGTCCAGGGACAACCAGAATATTCTGCTGCTGCACTGGGAGCCCAGGAGCAGATGTAGACAGGGGGAAGACAGGCAACACAGCGGGAACAAAGAAAGTTCAGAGAGAGAACTGAGTCAAAGAAGAGGATGACCGTGAGCAAAAGGATGGGCACAGTCTCCCCTCAAGCTCTTGCCCTCCTTCTGTCTTCCACTCTGTAGGATTTAAAAGTTTTATTCCACCCCAAAAAGGTCTTGAGACTGCTTTCTGACTAATGCATTATAATCATACCTTCACGTGGTAGTGCCTCTTCCTTGGGCTTTGCCACCTTTTTGGCATCCTTCTTCACAGCCTTCTTGGTCACTAAAACCACAAATGAAAAATAGATGTCGTATGTAGATAACTAAAAATGTTGTCTGGAAACCCTGAGGCTTACTGAAATATTTTATTTCCTTCAAATGATGGTTAAAAAAAAAAGACTGCACATTATTGAAAGACATCTATTTCACAAAGATCTCGGATTAGAATGCAAAAAAAGTTGTTTTGGATCAGGTACAATGTGGACTGTGATCTTAAGTCTCCGCTGGTTTATGCCTGCTAAGAGGTCAAGTTTTTAAAACATGGAGAGTGAATACAAGTGGTATCGTAAATTGAAAGGTACACATTTTCATTCTTGTTTAACTCAAGAACACTAAATTTGTTAGGAGGGAGAATAACTAATGGGCTAGCAAAATGAAAGCCTACCGATGATATATTGCAGGAGTTTTCTTTGGTTGTTGCTGCTATTATACCTTAATTATTATTCTTATGTCACTTGATTTTGGCATCCAGTATTCATGAATGAAAAGTATTTGAAAGTTTAAATATATGATTGAGGCCGGCGCCGTGGCTCACTAGGCTAATCCTCCGCCTAGCGGCGCCGGCACACCGGGTTCTAGTCCCGGTCGGGGCGCCGGATTCTGTCCCGGTTGCCCCTCTTCCAGGCCAGCCCTCTGCTGTGGCTAGGGAGTGCAGTGGAGGATGGCCCAGGTGCTTGGGCCCTGCACCCCATGGGAGACCAGGAAAAGCACCTGGCTCCTGGCTCCTGCCATCGGATCAGCGCGGTGCGCCGGCCGCAGCGCGTCGGCCGCGGCGGCCATTGGAGGGTGAACCAACGGCAAAGGAAGACCTTTCTCTCTGTCTCTCTCTCTCACTGTCCACTCTGCCTGTCAAAAAAAAAAAAATATATATATATATGATTGAATTTCTCAAGTCTTATAGTGGCTACTCAAGCTTAGCCATTTGACATCAACATTCAAAGAACAAATCATTCATTAAGAGAAATAATTATTTCTGACAACAGGAATATAAACGGAAACTTAAAGTATTTTTTTTTAAATTTCTGGTTTCTCTCTGCTATCAGGTATTTAAGATATATTTAAAAACTTTGTTTATGTAAATTATAAAAATGCCTTTGTTACCAAGATTTATCAGTCACAAAGATGAAATGTTTTCTGAATTTCTTCTGAGGCTGGCTGAAAAACATCTCATTTGTCTGACACAATGGTAGTGGTGGTAGGGGACTCATGTGTCAACCTTTAGAAGCTTCTACAGTAGTGGTGTGGCTATGGGAAAATGTGACTTTGACATGCAGATTTTTCCTGACCATGCTACAGGTATTCCGAAAGTAATTCTGTTCTCTCTATAACTCCAGCAACTCCCCGGCAACCAGTTTTAACTGATTTAGTCAAGCAGCTTTGGGACACAAATAGTACAATTTCTGTGCTGAAGTACTGACAGGGACAATTCTCTGGAGCACTTAAAAGTTTTTTTTTTTTTTTTAGTGAACTTAGACTTAAGGGACAAAAGTTCCCAAGATATTCTAAATCATGGTTTTATAAGAAATAGCTTATAAAGGTAGCTAACATTATAAGTTAAGGAAAAACTATCATTTTCATTTTTAGTTTGGCTAAAAACTAGTGTGATTTATTTCCATAAACTGTAGTAGAAATTGGTCCTTAGTAGTTAGGTAAAAAGGAAAAACAAAACTAATTTCCATTAATGTGTAAGTGGTTTCACCTAAATGTAATGTTTTCATGCTCAGCATAGTATTTGGTTTGTCTGATGTCTTAAGCACATCTTAGACGTGTAGCTAATACTTAAAGAAGCTGTTCTATTTCAAGAGGCAGCTCAACTTCTTGACCACTAGAGGGTGCACGAGACGTGCAAAGCAGCATTTGCGGGGGCAGCCTTAGCGAGATCCTGTGTATTTTAACTTTTAGGTAGTTCAGTAGGTAATACCTTCAATACGTTTTGGTGGTGGTTTCTTTTCTTCGGGTGCTGGCAGCAAAAGAGGGATAGGTGGAATGGCCACGGGAGGGATTTCTGAAGAAAATGAATGTCATCATCAGTAACATGCTTCAGTTTCCTATTTTGTGTGAAGTACAATGAAAATTCTTGTGCATTTCAGTACTTCAGAGGTACTATAGAGTTAACTTATCAATCAGAGCAGTGAAAGTTGTTAACGGTTATAACTTGTCAATAACTTTTATTAAAAACATTTATTTGAAAGGCAGTGCCGTCTGGTTCACTTTACAAATACAGGCAGCTCAGTACAGATCTCCCACATGAGTAGCAGGAGCCCAGTTACTTGAGCCATCACCACTGCCTCCCAGCAGCATTAGCAGAAAGCTGGGGGCAGGAGATGGAATCGGGAGTCAAGCCCAGGCTCTCTGACATGGGATGCAGGTGTCTTAACTGCTAACTACGGAGGGAATTTCTGACATGGGATGCAGGTGTCTTAACTGCTAACTACAGAGGAAATTATTCCACAGAGGGCATGGGGTCTCATTCTCTGATATGGCTTAGGCATGGGTACCTTCCTAGCGGGAGAGCATCACTGCTCCAAGCCCAGGGGCCGAGCGCCCTTACCTTCTGGTGGCACCGCTCTGATAGGCATGGTCGGGATTGGAACTCTGGAGTCTGGGATATCTGGAAAGGAACATGTGGCGATGAGCACAGAGGGACTGAGAACACAGACGTTTATTAGGCAATGAAGATGTACTTAATGTTGGGCATCTCAACAGCAGAATCTAATACAGAGACACAAAAATGCTAGTATCCTCTTGTATGGAACCGCACAGGCACGCTACTGTCTCTGAAAATTCCTTCTGTGCAATGGCCACACCCATTGACGCGATCCTAGAGATCAACTCAAAGAGGCCTTATCCCTAATTTTTAAAGTTCACAACGTTTAACAGACTATTTTAATGAAAATAATTTCACTGGGTAGTGTTTTACTGAAAAGAGAAATGGTATTCTTACATATTTTGGCTTCTACTATTTATAAACTTCCACTACATTTTTTTGGAAGCAAAGATTGACTCTAACAAACAAAAACAAGAAAATTTACCAGGAGGTTTCAGTTCAAGTTTGATTTCTGCAAAAGAAAGGAGAGAGAGAGAGAGAGAGGTTTGTATTTGGCTTTGTATTTGGCGCTGGGTAGGCTACTGGCTTCGCCGCCTGTGCTCTGGGCGTGCGTATGCTGGTGCCCGCTCACCTTTGGTTGTAAGGTACAACTCTGCCGTGCTTCTCGCTTCGCCTCGTGGCTCCAATCGAGCAATCACGGAATAGACCCCTGAGAAGAATCATCAAATGTTTGCTTTCTCATATGTTGCAAACAACACTTCTTTATTGAAATAGATAGCTGTCTTAAACATTGTTTTCTACGTATAGTTACAGAGTATAAGCATAGCCAAGGGTAGACTTACATAAAACAGATGAAGGCTAAATGATACATCTATTCCCTGGGAGGCCGCCAATGCCCTTACCTTCATCGTCCGGGGTCACGTTGTGGATGGTCATGTAATGGCAGCGGCCGTCATTCCTAAAGTTGTATTTCTGGCTCTCAGTCAGTTCTGTTGGTCCTTTGTACCATGTTACGATGGCGTCGTCAAAGGACACTTCACACTCAAAGGTGGCGGACTGGTGCTCGCTCACCACAATGTTCTGGATGCGCTTCGTAAACTGAATTGGCTCGGCTGTTTGAAAAGAGAGAGAGTGCAAATTGAGACAGGAAAGAAAGAAATCCCTTTCTCTGTGTTTTGTCCTCAGATACTTAAAAATCTCTCATGTTTATCTAACTATAAAATAGTAGACAACACTAAAAAAAGAAAAAAACAAGAAGAAAATTTCTTTCTACCAGCAATAGAAAAATTATCCCTATTCTTAAGTGTATTCCTGCAAGATCAATATAGGAAAGCATAAAGAAACCCTGGAAGACCCTTAAAGTATCTGTCTGAAGATAATATTAAAGTGAGTTTATCACCCAAAAGTCAAATTAAATTTTTAAAATATTAGTAACGAAAATATGGCATATATACACAATAGAATACTGTTCATCTATTAAAAAAAAAGAACCCTGTCATTTACAGCCAAATGGATAGAACCTCAGGACACCACATTGAGTGAAATAAACCAGACACAGAAACATAAATGCCACACACTCTCCCATTTGTGTGGGGGCTAAAATTAAAAACAAAAAAGCCACTCAATCTGAACACAGAGGGTTGAATACTACAGAATGGGAGAGATGGAAGGGATGCAGCTTGGTACTGGAAATTTAAAACTTTTCTGAAATAAAATGTTATGTAAATACATAAAATATCTTTTAAAATATTAGTAAAATGGTATATTCATAATAGGAGATACATAAACTTAATTTAAATATGTAAGTTTTCATCTGAAATTCTTTTTTTCCTCAGTAAAATAATTTTTGCAATTCAGGAACTAGAATTGTTTGTCTAAAATGAGTAACGTTTTGTTAAAGAATTTCAAACTGAATAGGTAGCCTGCACCCATTCATTTCAGGAAATTTTTTTTAGAGTTCTGAATCATGCTTTCTAAGCACATATAAATATATATAAATATGTATATAAATATAAATACAATATGAGCATATGAAGGAGAATGAGCTGAGATTTACCCAGAATTTTATTTAGAAATGTCCAATTCCATGTTAAACAGCACCATGAATGCTTAGAAATCATGGTATCTGGTGAGCTTCATAATTGAATTATATATATATATTTTTATATTTTAAATATTCCTTTATTTAAAAAAACGGTCAGTACTTTCCACTGGACTCACCAACTTGAGAACTATTTAAAATGTTTGAACTTTAAATACAACCAGGCATTAATATTCATTGTAAATTAGGTGAGAAAAGTTGAATTGTTTATGTAAATAAAATGAAGCACAGAGCTGTGCTTCAAAAATTAAGAATGGACATCAACAAATGGAAGTAAGTGCTATTATTATAGCCAAAATTTTTCTCAATGCAGTTCAACACTGTCTTTGGAAAAATGCCCTCAGTAGAAACAATTAGAAAATTAACATTATTGTTCCTAAATTCTCAATTTCCACTTAACTTCAGAGATTCAAAAGCTTGGACTATGATCCTCAAATGAAATAAATATCTTTGAAAAACAGCTACCAAATGCACATCACATATTTTTTTTTTCCTACAATTTCTTATGAAGTCTAATTAAGTTCTATAAACAAAATGCCAACTCCTAGACAAGATCCTATAGATTAACAGCTATGAGATCTTGTCCTTTCCAAGATTTATTTCTAAAATTCAAAATCCTAGATATGAGAATTATGGAAGGTAGATTTTCAACTGAAGTGACTTAAAAAGTTATAGATCTGTCTAGATTAAAATCTGCCTCTGGCCTACAAGTGCCATGCTAAAGAGTCTGCATGCATTTGTATTTGTTCCTTGCGATTTTGTGTGAATCTGGAGATGTGAGTGGCCCCCGTGGGTGTGTGTGCAAGGGATGGGCACATGCTCTGGGGGATGTTTGCAGGGGTTGCGCACATTTGCTGTGGATCTAAGCCGCTCACAGCCTCACCCACCTTCAATCCTGAGCTCTGCTGAAGTTTCAAGGTCTTCATGTTTGCAGCTGTACTGGCCCTGGTCTTCTGCTCGGACATCTGCAATGGTCAGTTTATGGACTTTGTGTTCCACCTCGGTTTTAAGTCTGCCTTGGGGTTTAAGGAGTCTGCCATTTTTGAACCACTGAGATTTTACATTTGGCACCGAAAATTGGCACGTCATGGTGCAAGTCTGGCCTTCTTTCAAAGTAACATCCTGAAGATGCCGTTCCCAAGCGGGCTCTGTTTGTGTGATAAAATAGCGACTCTAGTCAGTACCACATGCAGATGTGGCAACAATTTCATCTCACAAGGTTTTTTATATCTGTTTTCTAACTTACCGATCACAGTTAGTTTGGCACTAGCGATATGTGGACCGCAAACCAATCTGTAATTGCCCTGGTCTTTAAGCTGACAGTTCTTAATTCTGAGTGTATGTCGGTCACCATCGATGCTGATTTCAAATTTATCACTGGGTTCCAGTTTTTCAGTTCCTTTGTACCATGAGAGCTTGATTTCTGGATAATTAATCTTAATGTCAATTTCAAAGATAGCATCATTATCTTTCAAAACTGTTTGATTTTCAATATCCTTAATCAGAGTGACAGGCTGGAAGAATACAGAATTAAAATATATTAGTCATTCCCTCCTTTATAATTTTGAGTGAAAATGTGTCCACATTATTTTCACCATAATTCATTGTACCTCTGTCTGTGTCAGTCTTTGCTGAATAAATGACACAAGTTCTTCAAATTCCTTTTCTTCTTTCTCTGACTTCTCTATTTCCTCAATTTCCTGAGGAGGAAACAATGAATATTACACATGATACGAAATTTCTACTAGAGGATGTACAGCTACATTGAACTTCCATTCTCGTTGCCATTTAGATTATACTAAACGATCTCATCTAACTGTAGGGTTCTGGGACTGCGGATATGGTCGATGTCTCAAAGGTGAATTTGTGGGGCAACGCTGCATAAAAAGATTCATACCAATCTGTGTGTCTCTTCTTCTTGACTTTGCTTTAGCAGCTCAAATGCTTGAAGAAGACCTCGGAAGTCAGTGATGCCGTACATACGGGCATATTTTTCATACTCTTTAGGATCAACGTTTTTGAGCAGTTCCATGATATCAATTTCCTCTTCCTCGCCAGCTCCTTTCTTTAAAGCCGGAGTCCTAGATGAAAGAAGAAATAAGCATTAATCACCTACCTTGTATTTCTATCATTGTACAAAGATTATGAATGTCCTTAAGATTTTGTTCCTCACAGAAAAGAAGAGCTCTGTGTTCTTCATTTCATAAAAATAAATTATACCCTGGTAACTAACTGTACAACAATAAAATAGTTGGGTTTGGAGTTGGAGTAGATTAAGATCAGACCATTGCTACGCAGTAGAGAATGTGATCCTTAAGAAAGGAAAGAGTAACGAAGCATTTCTATAAACTTTATAACCAGAGAGCCTAATAATTAATGCCTATAATTAAAAAATAATAAAAATAACTAGAGCAATAGAAACTTTTAAGAATGGCTAAATACCATATGTTCTGGAAAAGATGCACAGAAATTAAGTATTGGTTAATTTAAGAATTATATTGAAATATAAACTGTATTGAAATTATTGCTAATTATGGAAAATGAGTTATGCAATTTATGTAGAAAAATAAATGATCACAGCATAAGAAATTATACAGCGAAAATAAAACTTCTACCCTTGGAAACACAACATACTTAGGATTCTTTATAAGGCCGTTTGCTTTTGTTGAAAATCTTAATGGTATGCCTCATTCTTAAAAACTGCATATAATTTAGAAATCATCATAATGAACCACTTAGTTCTATGCCAATGGTGTATATTTGCTTATCTGTTCCTGTTAAAATGTTTATATCTTCCATGTTCTTCAACCCTCTGAGCCTTGGAGCAGACGGCCCTTATCTCGAGATGCCTTCTGTGAGTAAATCATTTCTATGTAAGGTTTTAAGTTCAACTTACTTTTTCAGCATTGCTCTAAGATCACCTTCAATTTTCTCTTGTTTCTTCCTTTCATCCACCTGTAGGTTAACATTGCTTTCAATTTCGCCATGTTTGTTAAATGCAACACAGCGGTATAACCCAGAATCTGTTTTGGTGGTGTCTCTGATCTCCAGCTTTGCTTCATCGCCTTTTTGGTGGATTAAAATGCGACCTCCTTGGTTCAGTTGTCTCCATTTTCCTTTGGTCCATTTCACATTGGGGATTGGATCACCTCCCACTTTTGCAATGAATGTTGCAGTGGTTTCTACACAGTAATGAAAACAAATGAATAAAAAATTTAATTTTCCAAAATAGATTCTTCTGAAATCAAATCAGTATTAAAGGGTATATAACACAGAAGAAGGAGAATTTTTCACAAAATACTCACTTTCTACAACTCTGATGCTCTGAGGTTCTGAGACGAAAAAGAGTTTCCCATCTACTGCTGCCTTCTTAGCTGCAGGGGCTGCTGCTGGTTTTTCTGAAAAATGCAGTTACAGGTTTTGTTATTATAACCAACTCAAAACTGCAATAAACCTTCCTCTGTATAAAATAATAATTAAGAGCTTGACAGTGTCAAAAGGTACTCAAGACGCCACTACATAAATGAGGGTTGGTTACAGAAGAAAAAGCAGATACACACACATACACATTTGTGTGGGTTATTGCACATTCAATTATAAGCATATTAATAGTATTGAATATTTTATTCCTAGATGTGGCTTTATGCTATAGATCACCTCCAGGACGATGGCCCTAAGGCATCTTAAATCATAGCATTATGGCATCATCTTTGGAACTGGACTAATTATATGGATATACCGCAAAAGAGGGTTAAAAATAGGGCAGTGAATTAGGGGTAATTTCAAATAATGTTATTGAAATTGTATCCAGGAAGTTACCCAATATCTCAATTTTAATTAAGAGGGCACCATTTGCAAATGGGTAATAACTGATATTGGATGTCAGCAGGTGTTGGCTTGACCTGCATACTAGGTTGAGGTATCTGTACCTTTAATGGTCACTTTTGATTTGGAAGTGTCACTTCCAGCGACATTCGAAGCTTTACACACATAATCTCCTGAATCTGCTTTAGCCACATCTTTGAGTTCCAGCACAGCTGTCCCGCCAGCAAAGCTGAAGCTGCATCTGTCAGAAGGCTTTATTTCCCGGCCAGCCTTCAACCACTGGATCCGAATGGGCTCAGAGCCTTGCACGTGACAGCTGAGCTGCACAAATTCCCCTTCACTTGCTGTTACTGGAGTAAGATGCTGATCAAACACGGGGGACTTCTTAGGCTCTGGAATTGAAATGGTATTTTCATGAGAAACATAAAGACAAAATAGTGTGAAATGCCCGAAAAGAAACAAGCAAAGAGCAAGAAGTTTGCCTCTAATAGGTGACACTGGTTGCTGTAGTAGAATGAAATTATGTACCTGTTTTGGTTTTATATGAAGGCAACAGTTAACATTTGTTGTTTTTTTTTTTTTTAAGAGAAAAAGATTTAAAAGCAAGCAAAGAACAGATGTTCTGCCGCCTACAAATCTCCCAAGCATCTGTGTCCTGATTAAGCACTGCAAACATTATAAGAGCAGTGACTACAAACTTCTGTGCCATATCTGTTGATTCTCTCAAGCCCATGAGTTGTGTTTCTGCTGAACCCTGAAAACTAAGGGCTTATGGGGGAATCCCACTCATTTAGATTAGCAATGATGGCTACGCTCTGGGATAGGGGGCCAATGTTGAGTAATCCATGAGCCCACATCTTCCTATGAGATTTTCTCTCACGTTCATCTTTAGCTAGTAAGTGTAGGTACAGAGGCACTTAAAATCCAATCAGACCGAGGGATTAAGAGTTGATGCTCAGTGCTCCATTGAAAACCAAGGAAGTAAACAGGAGTAGCACAATAAGTCCAAGTGTAAGTTGAAATAATGTGATGATTTTGATGAGTGATTTAAAACCTGTTTCTGAAAAGAATAGAGCCTATATCCATGGTTGTGATGATTACAACCTCAGATGCTTCCTTGAACAAATCCTATAGAATAATCACCTCAAAACTTTATACTCAATGGCAAAAGTATCATCAATATAAGCCACTGCTAAGCATATATTATTTTCATTTTACTTAATGTTTTAGGACTAACTGCATCTAAGTTCTATCAAATGGTTGATAAAATGAATTCTAAGACAACTTAGTGATATTAACCTTTTAGTGACATTAACCTGTTAATGATACTAACTCATTATCAGTGCATTTGGAGATGACCAGTCTAGTCATCAGAGTTGATAATGAACTGCAAGCTGCTGCTCTAGGACTTTAGTTTGTAAAGTGATTTTGATAAATCTGTATTGTAATTATCTGGAATAAGCCATTATGGTCAGAGGATCAGATGAAGATCTCTTCAAACTCTGTCTATTTCTTTGCTTCAAACTATGATTGCACATTTAAATACATCTTCTATAATGATATGCAATTTTTTTTAGTTTTTTGCTTTTTGAGCAAGTTTTACCCTTTTGTCTGGGATTAATTTGCACGAGCCAAAAGCTTTGGGCAGTATATATTAAATAATAATCCTTTAGAAATACATTTAAAAAGAGAATGTTTCAGATTGTTATATTACTCAAAATAACCAAAAGTAACACAATAGTCAGTGATGAAAAACTTTAAATTTTTTTCTCAAATAAAATGTAATTCTTAAAAATAAATGACAGTTAGGTGCACATTTCCAAATAGGCTTAGACTCCTAATGCCCCGAGAGAATTCTGGGATATGATGTAGAAAGATCAGGTTTTAGTCTATTAAATACTGCATACTTTTGGGGAGCCATATAATTATCAATAATGCATAGCCTTAGTAAACCTGTATGGAGTGATAGCAATCCAGTTAATTGTCTACTTTTATCTATCATAAAGAAATCAGAAGACAAGCACATGGCAGTCTGAGGGGACGGCAGCTGTGAGGATAACTAACCTTTGATGACAATGGAGGAGGTGCACAGGGCAGAGCCAGCATCATTGGACACTTTGCATGTGTACAAACCAGCATCGGCCATGCCTGCCTTCTTGATTTGCAGTAGCAGTGCATTGTTCTTGAATGTTATTTCACAGTTAGGGGTCGGGTGTATCTCCACATTATTTTTGTACCAAGCAACAGTTATAGGCTGGGAACCAGCCACACGTCCCTCCAGTTTGAAAGGATTCCCTTCTGTTTCTTCTACTGTCTCTGAGAGTTTTTTCGTGAAACTTGGTGGGACTAGCCGCTCTGTAAGAAACAGCAATCCACAAGCAAGTTATTCAAATGAAGTTTTCAAGAAAAAGAGGCCATAGTGTTCATTAAAAAGCAAGGCTAACCAAAAAAAATACAACATCTATCTGTATTGTTTTCAATATCTCAGGCTCCTTCCACAAGCTATTCCAGACTGTTCTCATATTTATGAGATGGATAAGAATAATTTTTGGCCCTTGACAGAACTAGAAATTTATAAAAAGAAAGTAGTCTTAGGGTTACATGGATATACAAAATTTTAGAAATACACACTTTTTTAAATTAAAAAAATCCTATTTTCTCTAGAAAGACTTATTTCCTCTTAGATATGTTCATAATTTGCTTTAAGATGCCCTAAATTTCATTTTCCTCAATAAAAACTGCATCCTTTTGATAGACTGCTGAATGACTGCACTCTGTTGGACCACATACAAAGCAGATGATACCTCTTATATTCAGCTGAGCCGTGCAGGAGTCTTTGCCCACTTCATTGACAGCATGGCAGGTGTACTGTCCAGAGTCCCCCTTGTCTACCTTGAGGATCGTCAGGTGGGCACTGTTCTCCAGATAGCTAATCTGGTAGTTGCCGCCACTCCGTATCTCTCTGTTGTCTTTGGCCCAGCTGACCTTGATGGGCTGTGTTCCAGTGACGTGGCACTCAAAGTCAGCACTTTCTCCCACCACGGCGTCCACAGTGGCCAGCGGGATGTCAAAGAACGGTGGGTTCTTCCCCTCTGAGAGCAGAGCAGAGAGACAAACTTTCAGGTTCAGTAGCCAAACCACTTCAGTTTACAGAAATCATGTTTTCCCCCCAAATTTATTGTTTGGGGACCAAATGTTCCTTACAATAGGAGATGCAAAGTCCACAAACCTGTGAGAATGAGTCTTGCGCTAGAAGAAGCAGAGCCTATAGGATTTGTAGCTGTGCAAGAATACTGGCCAGCAAGGCTCCGGTCTGTTTTAAATATATTGAGAGTGGCTGTGTTATCTAAAAATGACGTTTGCACATTCGGGCTGTCTTTCAGTGGCTTGCCATCTTTATACCAGGACACCGAGATAGGTTCAGATCCATTGACAGTGCATTCAAAAACAACCGGCAACCCAACTGTTTCTTGAACATCTCTCAGTTGTCGAGAAAAGGATGGTGGAAGTTTTTGCTCTGTATAAACAGGACCAAAGTAATGAATACTTGTGGGCTTTTTAACCTACTAAATATTCTCATAACTATCTATTAATACTAATGGTATTCCCTTTAAAATATAAGGAAGCATTAACATCTCTCAAATTAAGTTGGAAAAAAAGAAAAGCATGTAGACTTTTAAAGCAAAATCTTCACTCTGAGGCCACTCCAATGCATGGTTGTTGCAAAAAAATTTCATGGACCAATAGAGAAATTGATTGGCTTAAGGCAGGTCCCCAGGCATGCAGCAGAGTCTCCTATTTTTAAAGCTACCTTCTACTAATTTGAATGAGACACTCAGGGGATGGGATTTTAAAATATATGCTCACTTATTTTTCTAAGGATTTAATTATAGAAGCAAATGATGTGAGATCCTTCCAGCTAAAGATTTAGTCATTTTAGCCATCTGTGTAAAGGCTATAGCAAAGGGTAAGCCATTAACAGTACATGGAATTACTAAAGTAGAAAATTTAGCCTTTGAACAGCTTCTCCTAACAAGAAGGCCTTCACCAGATGTTGTAAATCTTGTTCAAAAGAAAGACAAATGTATTCGCGTTAAAACTATGGCAATCACCTTGAACAGTCAGGAAGGTGGATGAAGACACTTCTCCCACACTGTTCTCAGCTCTGCAGATATATTCTCCACTGTCGTTACTGTCAACCTGGTTGAAAACCAGTGTAGCAACATTGTTCCTAAAATGCATTTTGTAGGTAGCAGTGGGTCTCAATTTCGTGTCTCCCTTATACCAGGAAACCGCGATTTCAGGGGTTCCGGCCAGCTGGCACTGTAAAGAGGCAGCATCTCCAACGGTCACCTTCACAGGCTCCAACTGCTTGACAAAATATGGTGGTTCTGCAGCAAGAGAAACAATCGATCATGAAGGAGACGTGCCGGAGTCATTCCCTGCACATGGATACAAAGATAACAGGGTGCAGTTGTGACAAACCTAGGATCAGTATCTGTGCTGAGCAGGAATCTTTTCCAGAGGCATTTTCAATGTAGCAGTTGTACTGTCCCGCATCTTCCACGGTGCTGCTCGGAATTTCCAGAATGGCTGAGTTTTCGGTTGTGGTTATGTTGCACCTCTGAGAAGGACTCACGAGGACACCATTTTTCTTCCAGATAACAGCAATGGGAGGGGTTCCAGTGAATGTCCCCTCTAGGATCAGGGGTTTGCCTTTCTCTATGCTGTAATCGTTGAGCCTCTTCACGAATTTGGCTGGGGCTAGAGTGAACAAAACCAAAATACGAGATCAAAGACATACACACAGGACACAGGCACATCTTGTTACCACATGCAAGTTAATTGTGTAAGCATGGAATAGCAAGCAAACCTTTCACATAGAGATGTGTTGTACAAGAAGCCTTGCCAGCATCGTTGCTAACGATGCAAGTGTACTCTCCACTCTGTGAGGCAGTCACATCAAACAGCTCCAGTTCAGCAACTGTATCCTCCAAAGACACATTGCACCTGTCCCCTGGGATGAGTTCACTGCTACCCTTGAACCAACTGACACTGAAAGGAGGTGTTCCTTTTACAATGCTTGTGAAAGTGACATTGGTTCCAGTCAAAACATCCATGGGTTCAGGTTTCTGAACAAAAGATGGTGGTTCTAAATGCAAGAAGACATACCAGGACAAGTTTAATAGTTGTCAGTTGTGATAATCAAAATTTTTAGTGAACTATGAAATGCAATTCCAAATTTACTGTATTTTATACTGACCTCTCACAGTCAAAGGAGCACTACATTCATCAGAACCAGCTGTGTTGGTGGCTACACATGTGTAGCCACCAGCGTCTGATTCTTCCAACATGTTCACAGTTAAAGCACAAGTGTTGTCTGTCAGGGTGGTCTGGTATTTCCTACCACTGCTTATTTCGTTTCCGTCATGGAACCAGGAGACAGAAATTGGAGGTGATCCATAGACTTTGCACTCCATCACAACCGAGGAACCAGTTAGACCATGTGTCTCTTTCAATTTTCTTGTGAATGAAGGAGGAATGATTCGATCTGAGTGGGATAAAAAGGTGAAGAAAAAGGGATATAGTTTGGAAGTGAGAATTGTTGTCTTTTTGATGTGGCATATGCCTAGATTCTTTTGTGAAGGTATCAAAGAATTCCCTAGGGGTCATACAGAATCAATGGGCAGGATGTGTTAATTGGCTTGCCAGGGATTTTGGTTGCTTTTTGCTGTGAATCATTACCTGGTGAATTATTCCACCATAAGTGATAGTATAAGACCAGTTTAACTTCATGCAGGGTTTAAGGTTTACTTCTACCATCCTTTCAGAAATTTCTGCCCAAGAAAGTGATGTAACTTTGAAAGATGGTTTTCTTCTAACTCTATAGACACGTTAACTCTCGTTTTGTCAATTGAGAGGGTGTCAGACTCACTATGTGCAGAAGATGGAGATTCTCATATAAAAATATGACAATCAAGAACTACATCATTACAACAATGAACAAAAAGCCCACCAACCCACCTGAGACTTGAACAGATGCTGTGCAGCTGTCTTTGCCAACAGGGTTTTGCACCTCAAAACTGTACACCCCACTGTCACTGGGTGCCACGTTGATGATCTTGAGGCCAGACACCTTGTTGAAGAAGCTTATTTTGTATTTGCTGTCACTTGTCAGTTCTTTTCCATCCTTAAACCATTTAGTAGTGAGCTCAGGTGTGCCTGTTACTGTACACTCCAAAGTACAGGTGTCTCCCGTGGTAACTCTAATGGATTCTGGTTTCTCCACAATAGCTGCAGGCTCTGGAATGACATGGAAATTAGATCCTCATTCTAAAATCAAGCTGAAAAACTCAAGAAAACACAGAGCCTGGTAAGGGTGTGCATCACGTTTGTACTAACCGAGAACAGATAGCGTGGCAAAGCACTCCTGTGTTCCAGCCTCGTTTTTGATCTGACAGGTGTATTTCCCGGCATTGGCTGGTTCTGCCCTCGAAAACTGTAAGGTTGCAATGTTTTCCGAATATGAGATCCATATGTTGTCACTTTCTCTAACAATTTCCCCCTTGTCTTTGAACCATGCCACTGAAATGGGCTCAGCGCCTTCAATGGTAGCCTGCAGCTGAACTTCCTCACCAACGACAGTAGAGATGTCACTGAGTTTCTTCACAAACCTTGGTGGTGCTGAGGAAAAGGAGGCAGATGCAGAGTTTTAACATGCGTGGGACTTGATAGTATTTCACTTAAATCTTGAGAGCTAGGAATCACAATGGTGACCATGCTATTTCCATTTCTTAAATAAAAGATATTCTGGGGAGATAGGACCAGGGACATGTCGGAATTTACACTGAATAGAAAGAGTTGAATACCATGTCTTCTGCAACTCTCTCAATCTAATCCAAACTCATTAGCAAAACAGTTTCAAAAGATACTTGGTAGGATATGAAAAAGGAAAGTACACTTAACATAAAAGGATTTGGAAAGGACAAAAATAGGCTGCTAGTGATAGACAGGGTAATAGCTAAGGGTGCCAGAGCAGGACAATTATAAGAAAACGGTGAGCAGGAGAGAATGAAGCCAAGCTAACCTTTCAGAGTGATGGAGCCCACACAAGTGTCGCTTCCCACGTCATTGGAGGCTTTGCACTGATACTCCCCAATGTCTGCAGAATCGACGTTCAGGATGTGAATACTCGTAAGGAAGTTCTCAGACATGATCTTGTACTTCTTGCCACTGCGAAGTTCTCTCTTGTCTTTATGCCAAGACACTTGAAAAGGGGGAGTGCCCTGAAGCTCACATTCAAGGTGAACATCTGCTCCCTTCAGGGTCTCCACAGGATGAGGCTTTTTGCGGAAAACAGGAGGTTCTAAAATTGAGAAAAAGGAAAATGAGGTTGTGTTTGGGAAGTAAGAAGTCACTTTCCATCCCATCAGAGAGAAAGGGGAAGCATCACTTTCAACTTTTAGTATATCCTTTTCCAATTTTAAAACATTACTGGCAAGGCAGGCAGGGGATGAGAGGGATGGGGGGAGAGGAGGCGACTGGGAAGCAAACACCAAGCTAGAAGGGGAGCTGACCTTTCACTTTTAAGGAAGTGCTGCTGCTTGCGCTGCCTGCGGCGTTGTGGGCCTCGCACGTGTAGTCTCCACTGTCTTCAACACTCAGGTTGTACATTTCCAGTACCGCCACCGACTCCACGAACGACATTCTGAATTTGCTGCTCTCCTGAATTTCAGTCTCGTCCTTGTACCACAAAACTTTGATCTCTGGAGACCCACCTATTTTGCATTCGTATCTTGTGTGTTCATCCTGTTTCACGATTCTTGAGGGTTCTAGCTTCTTAATGAACCTGGGTGGTTCTATGGAACCAAGAGGGAAAATAGGAGTGAGGGATGGAAAAGACACATGTCATTCAAGATGGAGTGAAAAAAGCAATCTCCATCAGAGAGGTCTTCAGGGAAAAAAAAATATTTGATGCAGTTTAAGGAAGAACAAGTAAGTGATGACTAAATAGAAAATCCCTACAATATAATCCATTTTAAAATGTACCCACAACGTGCAAACTTGAAATTTGTGCTTAACATGGAGTTGGCCCTTTGTATATAAAATCAAACTAAAAATGAACCATAACAAAGAAGAGGATGGGAGAGGGGGATGGGAGAGGAAGAGGGAGATGGGATGGGAGTTGGGGTGTTAGGGTGGGTATGGGGGGAAAAAAACCACTATATTGCTAAAGTTGTACCTATGAAAAATGCATTCATTAAATAAAAACTTAAAAAAATGTACCCACACCAAGTACTGACAAAGGAGGAAAAGGCATTGCTCTCTACTGTGCATTGCAGCAGAAGAACCACTTCTACAGTGCCAAGGGCAGAGGCAATAGCATGTGTCTGTTGGTGGAAGCCCTCTAAGGTTCACCAGAATGAGAAAGTTTGATACTGTATGTGTATGAGACAGTGATAATTTCTGAAGCCTGCAAAGGTATCAGTTATGTACCCTAAAGAGCTGGAATAGCAAAATGGGTCAGATATCTTAATCTTCTTAAAGTATGCATTTCTCTTATAGCCCTTACATAGATACTTTCCCAACCATCATACTTTCCCTTTGAAGTAAAGTTCTGCTCTCTTAATTAACTGAAGCAACATAATCAGGCTTAGGGAGATAAAAATTGCAAGCTCTATGTTGGGGAGCAAATGCCCTACTAAATCTAATTTTCTTTTAATTTAAGACATTTATAAACCACTACCGTAAAAATGTTAAAACGGGTTAGACTAGTCGACCAGTGAGTTAAATATTTCACTTCTGGCCATAGCAGCTGCAATCATGTGGGAGAAAGACATGCTTGCCTATCATTATATCATATGCTGATGCAGTTACTCCCTACCCCATGACTTTCACTAGTATTTGGATGAGGCTAGGGGAAGAAAAGAAGCTGACCTTATAACTAATCTGGGTTCTTCTAGAAGGTGCGAATAGTTTGAGCCTCCACTGTGCTTTAGAGGAATAAAACCCATTCTTTTGCTAAATACTGTGGAAAAATAAGTCATTTGAGATGACTCGACTTTGTCCTAGAACTTCTCTGAAACTGGCATTGTCTTGAAAGTCTGTGGGACATTGTTATTCACACTCTCCTTAGTCTCTGTTTTCAGTTTTTGACCCATGTTTTCCTAGTTTTATGTATTTTAAAATCGATTTACAAAAACCTAACCATTTGGAAGGCCCTCAATGCATTCAATAATTTCTCATCCCCGAACCATGATCCTCAACCCAGTTTTCAAGCATGCCTGCCCTCTTATAGTTTAAGACATTCAAAGTGTAAGAGATCTTGCAACTTCACTCGAACAAGTACCTTGGACACCCAGCTGAGCAGAACAAGAGTCTTTTCCAGCGACGTTGCTGGCGTAACAGGTGTACTGCCCAGCATCTCCTTTGGTTACTTTGAGAACTGTCAGGGTGGCAGTATTTTCCACCAAAGTCATCTTGTAGTTGCCCCCAGGGCGAATCTCTCGGTTATCTTTGGCCCAGGTGATTTTGATTGGTGCCGTTCCAGTGACATGACATTTAAACGTGCCACTTTCTCCAAGAGCAAGATCTACTGATACAGGCTTTAGATCAAAGAAAGGAGGTACTTCATGCTCTGAAAAGAATGAAGACCAACACTGTGATTTCAGTTTCCAGGCTCCCAGACAATGGCACCAGTCCTTTGGTGGCACCAAGTAGTGAAGCTGCTTTATAGTGAAGAGGGCAGTGTGAGGAGGCACTCACCTGAGAGAGTGAGCTTGGCACTGGATGAAGCGGTCCCAAGAGGATTAGAAGCTGAGCAATTGTACTGACCAACGTGGCTTTGGTCAGTTTGCAAAATCTGAAGAGTTGCCACGTTATGAATAAAAGATGTTTGCAAATTAGCATCATCTTTCAGAAGTTCCCCATCCTTGTACCAAGACACTTGAAGAGGTTCTGAGCCATTGATGCGACATTCAAATGCAACTGGGAAGCCAAGAGTTTCATGAACATCTTTCAGCTTTCTTGCAAAGGAAGGTGGAAGCTTGCGCTCTGTAGAGAAGTTATAGAGAATCCTCAGTTACAAGATGGACAACATCCCCTCTAAATTTCAACCCATGAAAATGTGGATGTTTGAGAAAGTGAATCTGTCAGCACACAGCAGTCATTGTTAAACAAAACCATCATCACCTTTGATGACCAGCACAGCTGAAGAAGCGACTGCCCCCACACTGTTTTCTGCCTTGCACGTGTACTCTCCCACATCACTGTGGTCCACTTTGTTGATTACTAAGGAGGCGACGTTATTTTTGAATTGCATTTTGTATGCAGGAGCCGATCGGAGCTTTGTGTGTTCTTTATACCAGGCAATTCTAATTTCTGGAGTTCCATCTACTTTACACTGTAAAGTTATGGGTTCCCCAATGGCTGCTTCCACGTGTTCCAGGGGTTCAATAAAATAAGGTGGTTCTAAGATACAAAGGATGATAGTCAATCAATCACGCTGGCTCAAAGAGGATGCTTTAAAAAGACAGAAAAGGGAACAATACAAAGAGGTAACTGTCAACACACCTAAGACAGACACCAGAGCGTCACAGATATCCTGGCCAGCCTCATTTTCAATAAGGCAACTGTATTGTGCATAATCCTCTATGGTACTGTCAAGAATCTCCAGGATCGTAGATTTTTCTGTCGTGGTAATACTGCAATTTGGAGACTGTTCAAGGGCATACTCATTCTTCATCCAGCTCACTGAGATGGGAGGCGTGCCAGTGTACGTGGCCTCGAGAACTATGGGGCTACCCGTTTCCACACTGAAGTCAGCCAATCTTTTCACAAAGGTGGCTGGTTCTAGGGAGGGAAACATGAGAGTACAATTCACATCCTTGCACAAAGACAGAGAGATTTCAAAAAGATGCGCAGATTGGAGAAAAGAGCAAACCTTTGACAAAAAGATGTGTGGTACAAGAAGCACTGCCTGCATCATTGGTGACAAGGCAAGAATAGTCTCCACTGTGCAATGGCTCCACCTCAAACAACTCCAGTTCGGTGACGAAGTCTTCAACGGAGATGGCACATGACTCGCCTGACACCAGTTCCCTGCTGCCTCTAAACCACTTCACCTTGAAGGGAGGAGTGCCTCTGATGACACAGGTGAAGGTCAGGCTCACTCCTGGCAGCACTTCCACGGAGTCAGGGACTTGCTCAAAAGATGGTGGCTCTGGATAGCCCAGAGAGAGGAGATCAAGAGAAACAAAGCCGTGTGAATGAGACGTGCTTTTGCTACTTAAAAGGAAGTGAGGTAAGACTACAGATAAAGACAAAACAAAGACATTGCAGGCAGGGCAGGCATTACGTCAAGAGGAGGGGCCTGTAGCAGCACCAGCTCTGTCCTTGAGCACTGACCTTGGACATTCAGAACCGCTGAGCATTCCGCAGAACCAGCTACATTGGCAGCCACACACGTGTATGTGCCTGTGTCGGAGGGCTCCAGTAAGCTCAGATGCAAAGTACAGATGTTTTCTGAGAAGCTGGACTGACATTTCGGTCCACTAACGACCTCGTTTCCATCCTGAAACCAGCCAACGGAAATGGGAGCCGAGCCAGAGACGTGGCACTCCAAAACCACTGATGCCCCCAGGATGGAGTTCATGTCTTTCAGCTTGCGGATGAAGGCAGGAGGCACGACTCGATCTACGTGGAAAGGGCAGTTTTCCATTGAATGAGAAGCTTCACCTTTTCCCCCACTGAAAAATTGGTGTATTTACAACCACCTCATTTTACTCACCAGAAACATGGACCGATACAGTGCAGTTACTTTTGCCAACACTATTTTTCACTTCAAAGCTGTATAACCCCTTGTCACTCATTTCTGCAGAGGGGATTTTGAGAGAGGCCACTTGTTTGACAAATGTAATGTGATGCTTGCTGTCTGCGGATAATTCCTTTCCATCTTTGAACCACTTGACTGAAAGTTCTGGAGTTCCAGCCACTACACACTCTAATACAAAAGGATTTCCAGTGGTGACAGTCATGGGTTCTGGCTTCTCTATGATTCTGGCTGGTTCTGAAAGAGGAAATGCATTGCATTGAAAACAAAGTCATCTTTTTAAACAGTGTAAAGAGTGTATTGCTGGAAAAGAATAATATTTACAGGAAATTGAAATGGCTCAATTAACTTGAAATTTTCTCAGGCTCTGCTTTGCTACTAACCTAGAACAGTCAAGACTGCCGAGCACTCTCTCATCCCAGCATCGTTTTTGATTTGGCACACATATTTCCCAGAATTAGAAGCTTCTGGGCTCCCCAGGTGGAGCGTGGCAACATTGTCAGTGAATGAAATCCGAGTGTTTTCACTCTCTCTGATGACTTCACCTTTATCTTTCAGCCAGACAACAGAGATTGGCTGGAAGCCTTCCACTACAGCCCGTAACTCAACGGCTTCCCCAATAAGCGTTGAAGTGTCACTTAGCTTTTTCACGAATCGTGGAGGTTCTAATGAGAGAAGTCCATGGTTAGAAAAACAAATCTGAGAATCAAAGCCACAGAAATTATCAGTCAAGCAAGAAACAGTGAAAGGAAGAGGTGTGTATTTTGTTCTGTGGGTACAAACCTTTGAACTTGACAGTACAAGCACACGTGTCGCTTCCCACCTCGTTGGTAGCTTTGCAGTGATATTCTCCTACATCAGAGGCTTCAAGATTGAGGATATGAAGACTTGTATCAAAATTTTTTGAGGTGATTTTAAATTTCTTGCTGCTTCGAACTTGCTTTCGGTCTTTAACCCATATGACTTCAAATGGGGGAGTTCCAGAAATTTCACATTGGAGGATCACATCGGAGCCTTTAAGGGCTCCCACTGGTGAAGGCTTCTGGGTGAAAACAGGTGGTGCTACCAGAAAAAAATAGGATAAACAATGAGAATATCTGCTTATTGAAAAGAAAAAAATATTTCCTAGGGCCTAGCTTTCTAGATTCTGTAATGTAGGACAATTTCCTATGAATCTAGTGTCATGAAGAATGACTGGTGTGACCATATGATAGCACATGCTCACACAAGAAATGACAATTCATGAAACTAGTCTAAGAATTGCAAGCCAATAACTTTAACCAGCCCTTTCATGGTGGAGTTCATGCCATTGCTGAGAAGTCATCCAAATCAGAGGAGAATGAAGAAAGAAAGCAGCTTAATGTCTAACCTTTAACTGTCAGGGCTGTGCTGCATGTGGCATCGCCAACACCATTGTGAGCTTCACAGATGTAGTCCCCACTGTCCTCGGCGCTGGCTTCATTGATAGTAAGCAGTGCCACAGAATTAATAAATGTCATGTTGTATTTCCAACTTTCATGAAGTTCACTGTCATTCCGGAACCACAACACTTTGATTTCTGGAGAACCACTTATTTTACATTCCAGTTGAATTGATTCTCCCTGCTTTGCAATTGTTGAAGCTTCTAATTTCTTAACAAACTTCGGAGGTTCTAGTAAACCAAAGAAAAGGTCAGTAAGGGATATTTGTGTGCTAAAATACCTTATCTTTGTAGTCAAGGATCCCATAAGATCATTTTAAACTGGTTTGTTAGTAAGAATATCCTTCCTGGGAACTTGGTGGTAAGATAACTTGTCTTCTATGTCAATATCTTAATAGAAAATTTGTCAATATATTTTTGTCATTCAAATATATAAGCTAAAACAGGTAAGTTAATGTATTATAGATATATTTGATCAAGACTTAGTAACGATAATACACATCAAACAACAGGAAAGAATGAAAAAGGGGTTATGGAGTTGAAACAACACTTGACAAGTTTCAGTTAACTAATATTCTTTGATATTCAGAGATACACTGACTTCAAGAACAAAAAGAGAAAACAGGACTTTGATTAAAGTCGCTTAACATACATCTTTTATCATGATCCAGTTAGTTTATCTCAAAAGAGATAAAACCAAAAGAGACTTTTAGAAAACAATTACACAAACGTGGTAAAAATTAAATATTGATCAACTCCACATGATGATACCTTTCACACTCAGTTGAGCTGAGCACATATCTTTGCCAACATCGTTGGTTGCTTGACAAGTGTATTGACCAGAGTCTCCTTTGCCTACTTTAAGAATTCTCAGATGGGGAGTGTTTCCCACACATGTGATTGTATAGTTTCCTCCAGGACGGATCTCCTTGTTATCTTTGGACCAAGTGATTCGCATTGGTTGAGCACCCGTAACATGACACTCAAAATCGGCACTTTCTCCAGCAATAACGTCAATAGATACAGGCTTGATATCAAAAAAGGGAGATTTCTTAGGTTCTGGAAGATGAGAAGAAAAGGCATTGTATATATTTTTGCTTTGTTCACTAACCTTATCTGCTTTGACAATGAAACAAAAAGTCATGACTTGGAAAGAGAAGGAATGATATGGGAACAAACCTCTCGCTGTCAGCCTCGCACTAGAAGATGCTGTTCCAAGTGGATTGGAAGCTGAGCAAGAGTACTGGCCAGAGTGGCTCAAGTCAGTTTGCAAAATTTTTAAAGTTGCCACATTATCTACAAAGGATGTCTGTAGATTTTCATCATCTCTTAAAAGCACCCCATCTCTATACCAGCACACTTGGATAGGTGCAGAGCCATTTAATCGACAAGTGAGTGTAACTGGTAAGCCAACAGTTTGTTCAATGTCCTTTAATTGTCGTGCAAAGGAAGGTGGGAGTTGGCGCTCTGTAGAAAGATAAGCAAAACTTGAAGTATTAGTAGATGAAGTCAAAATGTCCCCATAAAGATGACAGAGTTAAGACAAAGAAAAAAAGAGATTTCTTAGTTTCTAAAATAATATCATCACCTTGAATTCTGAAGACAGTCTTAGAAGAAGCAGTTCCTATACTATTTTCTGCGATACATGTATACTCTCCACTGTCATTGATATTAACTTTATTAAAAACAAGTGTGGCCACATTGTTTGTGAAGTAGGTCCTGTATTCAGGAGTTGATCGTAATTTGGTGTCTCCTTTGTACCAAGACACTGTAATTTCTGGTGTTCCAGCAACTTGGCATTGTAAAGAAACGGAATCTCCCACTGATGCCTCCAGAGGTTCCAGCTCCGTCACAAAGTAAGGAGGTTCTAAAAAAGAAAATCTCATAATTAGCAACTGGAGTTAAAACCAAACCAACCATGCTATGCTCTAGGCAAATGAAATTTAAGAGAGAAAAAGACGACAAACCTAATGTAGACACCAGAGCTTCACAAACATCCCTTCCTGCCTCATTTTGAATCTCACAAGAATACTGTCCAGCATCTCCTTTTGTGCTGTTGAGAATTTCTAGGATGCAAGTTTTTTCTGTTGTGACTATGTTGCATCTCTCAGATGGAGTTATGTTAGCACCATTCTTTTTCCAGGTGACTGAAATTGGAAGTGTTCCCGTGTAGGTGCTCTCCAGAATTACGGACTTTCCTGGTTCTACAGATTGGTCACTTAATTTCTTCACAAATGCAGCTGGTTCTAGTAAGTGACAAGGCACAGCAGTTAAACACAAGCAAAGCACAAAGAGTTTGTCAGCATACAGGAAATAGAGCAAGGCACTTGCACAAACCTTTTACAAAGAGACGAGTGGTACAGGATGCTTGACCAGCATCATTTGAAACTACACAGGTGTATTCCCCACTCTGAGATATGTCAATATTGAATAGTTCCAGTTCTGCCACAGTGTCTTCAAAATAGATGTTGCACCTGTCTCCTTTCACCAGTTCTCTGGCACCTCGGAACCAGCCAACCTTGAATGGAGGGCTGCCTCTAATGACACTTGTGAAGGTTACATTTTTGCCTGGTAGAACTTCCAAAGGTTCAGGTTCCTTCACAAAAGAGGGTGGCTCTACATAGACATAGAAGACAATTAAAAGGTCCTGTGAGCTTCAAATGCACATACATTTTTTAATAAAAATAAGAGCACTTTTGAGAGTATATCAACTTAGATGTGCATCCAAAAAGGAATTTGTAAAAACTTCTTTAGAGTTGACTAACACTGACCTTGTACAGTCAACACTGCCCGACACTCATCAGACCCAGCGACATTAGCAGCCACACAAGTGTAATTGCCCATATCTGAGGAGTCCAGAGAATTCAACTGCAAGGTGCAGACGTTGTCTGAAAAGGTGGTTTGGTACTTTGCTCCACTGACAATCTTAGTTTTCTCATGAAACCAGGCAACAGAGATAGGTGATGATCCAGCTACTTTGCACTCCAAGATACAAGAGGTACCCAGCACCCCACCAATATCTCTTAGTCTCCGTGTGAAAGAGGGAGGAACCATTCGGTCTGTGTGAGGAAAGGCAAGAGACTCATCAGGATTTCAAAGAACAGAAAAGACTTGAAAGAAGGAAATTTGCAGAAGCAACCAGGGGGAAAAGATCAGAACTAACCTGAGACATCAACCACAGCTGTGCAGCTGCTTTTTCCAACATTATTTTGAACCTGGAAAGTGTATGTGCCTGCATCTTGTCTTTCAACGGAGAGAATCTTTAAGGAAGAGATTTTGTTGTAGAAGCTAAATTTGTGTTTTTGGCTGCTGGTCAATAACTTCCCATCCTTGTACCATTCAACTGAGAGTTCAGGAGTGCCAGCCACCTTACACTCCAGAGTGCACGTTTCTCCTACTGTCACTGTCATCGGTCCTGCCTTCTCGACAATGACTGCGGGCTCTGAAAGAAACATGAGACCGCACCTGTTTGTCAAAGTCTAGGACATTTACTACATCTCTGCTATCAAATTCCCCTGCTAACATGGCTATCTTAGGGCTCTCTCAACATTAAAACATCATTTCATAAGTATGTGTAGTCATCAAATGATGGCAGTTTTTATCAAGAAACACGTTTGTGCACTATTTGGCTCCAAAGCAATTTAGACAGTGCAATTAGGCAATGTGTATTGATTGGCACTTAACCCTCTGTAGAATAAAGGCTACATTTTTAAATGAATTACTTGGTGTTTTTGCTCTATTAAAGACAATTTAGGTGCTAAAGACAATTTGTGAAAGGTGTTGCAATAATTGCTAAATTGAAACTTAAGTTATCCAAAGATGAGAGTGCAAGCTGTTGATCTTTGGAGTTCTTGTCAGCTTTAACAACTAAGCACTTTGGAAACAAAATATCCTTGGAACACATACTGTATTCCCAATTGTGTAGTGCTTAAACATAAGGTAGCTGAGATTATTTCTGTGAATTCTTCCATAAAAGGAATAAACAATTTAACAGATGGATTTTTTTTTTTTTTTTGGTTAGGTTCACAGAAACAGAAAAGAGTATTTGAAAAAGATTAGGTATATCCCCTTAGCCTCCCAAATAGCTGAAGATCAACATAGTTCTGGAAGAAGTTCTGAAAAAGAGAGTTGGCCAGAAACTCATTCCAGCAGCTTGCCATTTCTATCAGGGCACCATAGTACCAACCTAGGACAGTCAGCGTGGCCATGTTCTCCCTCATTCCACCATCATTCTTGACTTGGCAGATGTACTTTCCAGCATTAGCTGGCTCTGCTTTTGCAAATTGCAGAGTTGCAACATTTTCCACAAATGTAATTCTGATGTTTTCACTTTCTCTAACTACTTCTTCTTTCTCTTTAAGCCACTGGACAGAAATAGGCTGGGCGCCTTCTATGGATGCTTGCAACTCAGCAGGCTCGCCGGCTACAACAGTGAGGCTGGTCAGTTTGGAAACAAATCTTGGTGGTTCTGAACAGAAAAAGATGGATGGAGATGGTTGAAAATATTGTCCAGATAATGGAAGAGCGAAAAGAAAAAAAATCAATGTTTTTGCACATTCCTGGTATTTCTGCCATGGTCAGGAAATAGACTTACCTTTTAATATTATACTGCAAATGCAAGTATCGCTTCCCACTTCATTTTGTGCTTTGCAGTGGTATTCACCAATGTCTGAAGAGTCAACGTTGAGAATGTGAATACTTGCATTGAAGTTTTTGGATGCAATCTTGTACTTCTTGCTGCTTCGGAGTTGCCGCTTGTCTTTGTACCATACCACCTCAAAAGGTGGTGTTCCCGAAAGTTCACATTCAAGAATAACTTCACTGTTTTTAAGAGTTTCTACTACAGGAGGGAAGCTGCTAAAAACGGGTGGTTCTGTAAAAAATAAGAATTTCTTATGAAGTGAGCTATTTGATTTCATACAATGAAAGATTCTTGTTTGCTTAAAAATTGGAAGCTAGGTTTAAAACACTAGAATGGGTAAGTTGTGTCCAGCAGTACAACTACTGAGGAAGAACAGCTTCAGAGAGGTCATCAACACTGACAAGATAATGAACTTGATGGGTAAAGAACCCAAATAGATCCTTGATGTTATGACTGGGCAGTTCAGCATTCTGTCTATTCTACCTTTTTTTTTTTTAACTACAAAGATTGACACAAAGAGTGAACAAGTTATAGCAATAA